>NW_024424675.1:11930794-11962713 GCF_017311325.1 Ursus maritimus
ATTATATATTTATATACAATTATATATTATATATTTATATACAATTATATATATACAATCATATATAAATAATATATATTATATTTATATAATTGTATATATATAACTTATTTAATATATATAACCTATTTAATATATATTATTTATATTTATATTTATATATAATCATATAAATAATATATATTATTTTTATATAATTGTATATATAACTTATTTAATATGTATTATTCATATATGATATATATTTATATATAGGTATATATTTATATATATAACTTTTTAAATATATATTATATTTATATAATTGTATAGATATATATATATTCCTAGGGGAACCATTTAAAAATGATAGAGAGATATAGTAAAAAAAGTCAATAGATAATATTAAAGTTGTTTAAATAATCCAAAATAAGACAAGAAAGGGGGAGTTAGGAAATCAAAAACAGATGATAAAATGGTAGAACTAATCCAATCAAATATAGTCAGATCAGATAAAAAATTAAGACACCTCTAAATGCTGTACACAAGAAACCCACTTTAAATCTTATGATAACATTAGGCTAAGAAAAAATGGAAAAAGATGTACCATGCAAACCCTGTTCGAAAGAAAACTGGAAGGCTTATTTTAATATCAGGCGAAGTATTTTTGGGGGGTGAGGAAAATTACCGTGAATAAGCAGGTCAGTTCACCAAGGAGGCATCCTAAATATGTTTGTACCTCGCAAGGAAGCTCCAAAATACGTAAAGCAAAAATTGATAAAACTGAACTGAGAGAAGGGCAGATTCACAACTGTGCTTAGCAACTTTAACACCCCATTCTCAGGATTTGTTAGAGCTATGAGATAAAAAAAAAAAAATCAGCAAGGATAAAGAAAACTGAAATTACTATCAATCAAATGGACCTTATTGACATATACAGAATATTCCACCTAACAGAGGAATATACATTCTTTTCAATTGCTTATGGAACATTCACCAGGTTGGATCATATTCTGGGTCATAAAACAAACCTTAACAAATTTAAAAGAACTGAAATAATATGAATTTCATTCTCTCACTATTCAGAATTAAATTAGAAATCAATAACGGGGATATCAGGGAAATCTCAAACATTTTGAAATTAAACAACACACTTCTAAAACATGCATGGGTTAAAGACAGAAAAAGCAGAAACAGGAAACACAGATTTTTTTTTTTTTTTAAGATTTTTTATTTATTTATTCGACAGAGAGAGACAGCCAGCGAGAGAGGGAACACAAGCAGGGGGAATAGGAGAGGAAGAAGCAGGCTCATAGCAGAGGAGCCTGATGTGGGGCTCCATCCCAGAACGCCGGGATCACGCCCTGAGCCGAAGGCAGGCGCTTAACCGCTGTGCCACCCAGGCGCCCCGGAAACACAGATTTAATGGAACAATAAGGTAATAGATTTATACTTAATCATTATCAGTAGCTACATTAAATGTAGATGGTATAACTGCCCCCTCATTAAAAGGCGCAGATACTCAAATTGTTGAAAAAGTCAAGTCCCAATTACAAGAAACACATTGTAAATAGAAAGACATGAATTAGATTAAGGTCAAAGGAGAAAAGGGAACGCTTGTGCCCTGTTGGTAGAAATGTAAATTGGTTCAACCACTATGGAAATCAGTATAGAGGTACCTCAAAAAATTATAAATAGAACTATCATATGATCCAGCAATTCCATTTCTGGATATTTATCCAAAAAAATGAAAACACTAACTAAAAAAGATGTCGGTAACTTCATGTTCATTGCAGCATTGTTTACAATAACCACGATACGGAAACAACCTAAGTGTCTATCAATGAATAAATGGATAAAGAAATTGTGTGTGTGTGTGTATACATATATACACACATATGTTTATATATACACACAATGAATATATACACAATAAATATATATGCAATGTGTATATATATACACATATCAAATCATGTTGTACACTTGAAACTCATATAAAATTTAAATGTCAATTATATCTTTTCAAAAAAGTAAATATAAATATAAGAAAGAAAAGTAATACCTCATGACCATGTGGACTGTATTTCAGGAATATACGATTGATTTAACACTCAGAAGTTAGTGAATTTAATTCACCACATTAAAAAACAAATTGACAAAGAAAAATCTTTGTGACTTTTGGGTAAGCAAAGAGTTCTCAGATACATCAACAAAAACACAATCCATAAATACTTCTTCAAAATTAAAGTTTTGGTCTTTTTAAAAAAAGATTTATTGATTTTGGAGATTGAGAGAGAGAGAGAGTGGGGGGGGGTGCAGAGGGAGAGAATCTTCAAGCAAACTCCCTGCTGAGCTCGGAGTCCTACATGGAGCTCGTTCCCATGACCCATGAGAACATGACCTGAGCTGAAATCAAGAGTCAGACACTTAACCAACTGAGCTGCTCGGGCATCCCTAAAGTTTGGGTCTTTGAAAGACCCTGATAGAGATGAAAAGTTATGGACTAGGAGAAAATGTTTGCAAATTGGGTATCTTGCAATGAACGTTTATCCATAATATATAAAGAACACTGAAAACTCATTAATAAGAATTGAAATAATAAAATTTGCAATAATACTTGAACAGATACTTCACTAAAGAAGATATGTAAATGGCACATAATCACATGAAAATGTGTCCAACATCATTAACCGTTAGGGATATGCAAATTAAAACCATAATAGGATACCACTACGTACCTATTAGAATGGCTACAATAAATAAAATCAATACTAAATGCTGATGGGGATTTCCCAAAACTGGAATAGATACGTTGCTTGTGGGAATGTGAAATGGTACAGCCACTTTGAAAAACAGCCTGGCAGTTTCTTGCAAATTTAGACCATATATTTACTCTATAAATATATAGACCCACCTGTGTCACAACTGGGTATTTACTCAAGAGAACTGAATTTACGTTCACAACATAAACCTGTACACGAATGTTTATAAGCAGCTTTATTCATAATCTCCAACATTGGACAGGACCAAATGTCCTTCCACTGGTGAAAGGATAAAAGGTAAATCCCTAAGAGAAAGACAGCTCAGCAACAAAAGGGGAATAGACGATGGATACTTGCCACAAGATAGATAATTACTTTATTTTCTAATTTAAAGAAGCCAGACTTCTCAGGCCACTACTGTATGATTCCATGTGTATGACATCTGTAAAAGGCAAACAAAAAGGATGGATAACACATCAGTGTTTGCCAGGGGTTAGAGTGGGAAGCATGTATAGGTACAAAGGAAGAGAAAGAGGGAGTGATTCTGGGGGGCCAGGACTGTTCAGTGTCTTGGCAGTGGTGGTGGTTACATGACTCTATGCATTTGTGATAGGCAGAATATTAGCCCTTAGAGGTGTCTACCTTCTAATCCCCAGAACCAGTAAACATGTTAGGTTATACGGCCTAGGGCAGTTAAAGTTGTGGACAGAATTAACGGTTCTAATCAATTGATCTTAAAATCAGAAGATTATCCTGGATTACCCAGGTGGGCTCAGTCTAATCACCAAGTATCCTTAAAAGTGGAAGAGAGAGATGGAAAAGGGGGACACAGTGATGTACTTTGAGAAGGACTCAGCTTGCCTTTGCTAGCTGTGGAGATAAGCAAGAGGTCCACAAGCCAAAGAAGTCTGTAAAACCTGGAAGAGGCAAGGAAAGGGATCCTATCCCAGAGCCATCAGAAAGGAATGCAGGCCTGTCAATGCCTTGATTTCAGCCTAGTGAGAATCATGCCAGACAGCTGACCTACAGAACTGTAAGATAATGCATTTGTGTTGTTGTTTAGTCCACTAATATAGGGGTATTTTGTTATGACAGTAGTAGAAAACTAATACATTCGTTTGCCAACACTTACAGAATCGAATATCAAAAGAAGTGAATTTTACTTCACATAAATTAAAAAGTAAATTGAAAATCTTTGAAGTTATATATGTGGCTCACAATGTATTCCTCTTGGACAGCACTGGTCTAGACCATCTCAAAAGTAAGGAACACCTTTTTATCCTGACTATCTAATGCAGTGGCTGGTGTAAAACATCATAACTCTCAAACATAGGTTAGACTCATATGTGAATTAGAAAGGTTTGCTGGCATTGTGCCCTACTTCCCTTCTCAAGCTCCTCCTCCAGCCCCCTAGAAACAGGAGGATCCCTCAACGTTTCTTCTGTTACATTCTCTTCTTGACTTATTCCTAGTCCTCATTTGAATCAAGGAAGATGCATGTAGATTCATCCTTTGTTGTAAAATGAGTGTGAGCGCAGGGACTCTGTTTTACAAACCAGAGTTCAGAACATATGGACAAATACCAGTGTATTTGAGCCACAGAATATTTGTAATGAAGATAGTCACAGAAAATGTAAGGCTTTAGTTATCTTCAAGGAGTATTGAGCACCTCAGATGAAAGGTGCTACTGATCCCCAGTGTAATTACTCTGCATTGTTTTCTGAGCTCAGACACTTCAGTATTACTGTGAGTGTTATTTTTGATCATCAAGTAATTTTCACAGTGTTTCATATTCTTTAGAAGAGACTTAGTAATTTCATGTTTTCTGTTTTCAAAAGAAGAGACAAAGGCTGCTCTTACTCACATAGCAATGTTGTGTGTAAAACACTTTCATCCTTCACGTCTGGAAAACAGAAAATTGGAAGGAACCGTGAAAATTGTTAATTTCCATGGCAAAAGTTAGCCCACATGGTTCATGACGATTCTTCACTTTTTGGAAGCATTTAAAACCAACTATTGTTCATTAGAAAGAGGAGATAGACATCCTGAAATTGCAGGTAAAATTTATGTGCTTTTTTCCTGGAGAGAAGGGTCCTATCTTTCATCAGCATCACAAAGAAGAGGTACTGCCTTAGCAGATGCATAAAGGTCCACTTGAGGAGAAGAAAAGAAGAGTGATTTCATTTATATTGCTCACATACCAGTTTCCCAAAATGTGTTCTGAGAACAGTAGTCCCAAAAACATCTTCAAGAGGGAAGGGATTCCATGGTGAAATCAGGCGAAACCATATTCTACTAGACGTGCTTTGGAGATTCTTAACACACATACACATTGCTCTATTTTTTACATCATAGGACTTGACCAAATTTACTTGATAGTTAAAAATTACCAGACTCCAACTTTGACTGTAAATACATTGTTGGTGCATTTGCATGGATACATTGGGAATATGGAACAGTGTAATTTTTTGTTTTAAATCTTTGTTGAAGTCCCAGGTGTTGCTAAAATTTACAACTGTAAATTCTTAAAGAAAACTGTTTATCTTAAAGCTGTTTATATGAATGAAGAGCAATATTTTAGCCTGTGAATGATTTTGGCTAAATATCAATCTTTCGTATCTACTGAAGGGAGATTTTTTCTCACTGAAGAAGGAACTATGACTTTATTCTGATTGGATCCAACAGTAAAAAAACAAAACTGAACATACCCACTATATTGCTGTTTCTTCCTTTTACATTTTGTAGGATACTGGTAGAAAACTTGCTAGTCTAAATACCTTACTATATCCTGGACTGTTTCAGGCACTTGATTCATAATTTCATTTAAACCTCACTATACAGGATGATATTCCACAGCTGCCAGCTCCCAGGTTCAGAGAGGTTAAGCAACAAATTTTTAACCAGCTTCATTGAGATATAATTCACATGCCACAAAACTCTTCCATTTAAAGCACACATACAATTCAGCAGTTTCTAGAATGTTCACAGAGTTGTAACTATTGCCAGCATCAAACTTGAGAACACTTGTCATCACAAGAAACCCCATGCCCATCAGCAGTAAAACCCATTCCCCCTCCCCTCCAGCCCTCAGCAACCAGTAAGCTACTTTCTGTCTCTGGATTTGCTTATTCTGGGCATTTCACAGAACCACACAACATGTGGTCTTTTGTGACTGGCTTCTTAGCACAGTGGTTCACCCATGTTGTGGCATGTGTGAGTAATTCTTTCCTCTTTGTGCCCAAAAAATACTCCACTGTACGAATATCCCACATTTTATTTATCTGTTCATCAGTTGATGGACATTAGGGCTGTTTCCAGTTTTTGGCTATTATGGATAATACTACAATGAACATTCATGAGCACATTTTCATGGAATTGTTGGGTCATCTTGTAAGTCTACATTTGACTTTTGAGGAATTGCCAGACTGTTTTTCTCAGCCTGCCAATTCTCCACTGAGCTCCTATCTGCTGTTGAGTCTCTCTAGTGAATTTTTTATTTCACTTATTTAACTTTCAACTCCAGAATTTCTATTTGGTTCCTTTTTATAATCCTTTCTCTTTATTGATATATTCTACTTGGAGAGGCACTACGGTCACACTTTCCTTTAATTCTTTAGACATGATTTCCTTTAGTTCTTTGAGTATATTTATAGTGGTTGACGAGTAATCCTTATCTGTTAGCCCACATCTGGGCTGTTTCAGACGTTTTCTACTGGCTTTTTTCTTCATTTGTATAGGCGGGATCTTCCTGTTTCTTTCCATGTCTCAGAATTTGTCGTCGAAATCTGGACATTGCAGATGATAGATTATGACAGCTCTGCTACCACAGTTCTCCCCTACCCCTTCCACTCCTATTTGTTGTTGTTGCCGTTTTCCTACGACTGCATTTTTGTTCAGCAGCTTTTCTTCAGTAAATCTGTAGATTCTATATTCCCTGCAGTGTGTTCTCTGAGTTCTCTGCTAGCTTAAAAAAAAAAATGCTTATTTTTATTTTTTAAATTGGGACATAGTGGTCAACCCTAGCTCAGTATATTTTAGTGGTCAGTTGGGTCACAGATGGGTCAGATTTTCTTAATTTCCTGAGCCAGTACGTGTCCTTTCTACCGTTTGCCAAGGGGATTTGTTTGAAGCACATCTTCAAACCTCAGGCCATATAGGAGTTAGCCTTATCTTTTACTTCCTGCTTGCTTAGGGCTTCATGGTCAGTCAGAGGTGAAGGACCAGGCTTCCTCCTTCCTCAGGTCTCTCCTGGGCTCAGGAACATCCCTTGTTATGGGCATATATCCTTGCACCTGTACACAATCTTCTAGATCCTCAGGAATAGGTCAGAGATTTTCAAAGTTCCCTGTGGTCCTCTGGTTCTCCAGATCCCTCTTTTAAGTTGTTGTCCAGGCCCTTGTTTGCCTCCCCTGAAATCATAGCCTTAGGCAACTTTGATGTTACACTGTCCTTGAGTAACATAATCTCTGGAAGGGGCAACACTTGTGGGGAGGTGGGCAGAAGTGTCCTTTGGAACAGGATATGGAAACAGAATGTTTTAATTTTTAAGGCAAAAGACTGGTATTGTTTTCACTCATGTCGTGGAATTAGGACTTGTTTCACCTGACTTGAGCTTCAAGTCAAATCAAGTGGAAACACCTTACCTGGGCGTGGGGATAGTCCAGAGAGCTGCTAATTTGATCAAAAGCTCCAGTGTCCTTTGGAGATGGAACTTCTACTGGAGCTCCAGGGAGGTCAGTGTTCTCTGTTGGCTGTGAGGCTGCAGGCATTTCTCCCCCGCCTCACCCCTGATCTGGGGAGCGATGGGGATGGGACTATTCCTAAGTGAAAATGACATAGACTCCGCTGTTTTTAAATGAGATTCAGCAGTTTTTCTTGAATAGATTTTTTGTTTGTTTGTTCTGTGCCTTTGGTTAAATTTCAGAGTTCTGAAATAGTTGAGTCTGATTGTTTTGCTTCTATTTTCATTATTTGTGGGAGAGTGGGTTCACTGAGGTCCACGCTTCACTATTTCAGCTTGTTCAAACTCAGGTATCTTAAAAGTAAAGCACCCATGCTGCTAATCCCCGTGCTTAGTCAATAGACTTAATGAATATAAAATGCTTGGAAGAGTTTTGGGCATACATTGTAAGTATGCTAAGCATGTAAGTATACAAGTGTTAGCTATTATTATGGTTATTTTCCTTTCCTCCCCAAGAGTCTTCTCTCTTCAGCTTCAGTGTTTGGAGCAGGGTGAATTGTGGACTGAAGCTGCAACTCTAAAGCCATTGATAACTGAGGAAAATATTTAAAATGTATTTTCAGATATTTAACACAGTAACAGTAACCAGTGCCAAGTTCCAAACCCCAAGCTAGCAAGTTGCAGATGAATAGCTTCTACTCAAGCCTTGAGTAAAACTGGGGTTAGCTTCTAAACAGTGGCAGGAAAAAAATTTATTGTTAAAACATAGGTACTATGTCATACTTAGTATGACTATGTCTCCATTCTTCTATTTAAGCTTTTTCAAATGCTTATTTTACTTTTAAAAACCTAGTGGTTGAGTGGAAAAAATTTTGTTTTTCTTTTGCTTTCTAAACCCTGTTTCTGGGGATTGTGGCTGTCCATAGTCAAGTTACTAATGGGAGCTTACCTTGATTAGCAGTGAATTAGGAGGAACTAAGAAGTCTCCTGAATTATGTCATTTTACCTACACCTTAAGAATGGAAAACAACTACATAGACTAGAAAATTTTGAACTGAGTATCATGATGTCTGTGAGGGAAACACCTACAGGGAGGTGAATGGAAGTGTCCTTTGGAGCAGGATATAGAAACAAAAGTTTTAATTTTTAAAAGAATAAGAGGTTACCTGAAATAACAAAAGCTCTTGATAAGGCATGACATATTGACCTAAAAAATCTATGGGTGATAGATGCTGTAGACTTAAAGACTAAATAAGACAAAGCTTGGTGTCTATATTTATCGGGGAAATGGAAGTCCCATCTTTGGCTGACACTGGAGTTTAGACTGGAAAGGACAATCTAAGAAAATGGTGGGTGATGCTGCCAAGAGCCAATCAGTGTAATGGTTTTTTATTTTATTTTTGTTTGGAGAGCAACAAAAAAGGGTGGCCTGGACCAAGGATGCTGCTGCCAGGGCCCATCCATCAGGTGGCCTTGTACAAGGATGTCTAGACTATCTCTTGACCCCGGTGTCCTGCGTAGGTTCCCATGTGTCAAGGTTTGGAAGAGAAGCGTTCCCTTCCCTCTGCAGCCTATGGAGCTCGAGGGAATGCTGAGTGGCTCCACCCACAGTCTGGAGCTTCGGAAGCTCAAGGAGGCAGCTCAGCTGGTAGAGTTGCACTGCACTGCAGAGAATAATGAGGGCAGCTGTGTCTCAAGGCCATCAAGCCAGGGGAATTAGTGGGGAAGACTGAAAGGAGTAAGAAGTGGTGTGTGAATTCAAGTGAGACCCACCCTAGGGAAGACCGGAAAGAACTATCTGAGGCTCGGGGGTGTAACTTAAGACCTATGTTCTGCCGTCATGCTGCAGTCTGGGAAATCTGAATTATTGCTGTGAACATGCCTGCTTTATTACCTACACACTGATGAGGATTGAAGACACGGTAATAGTTGCCATTTATTGAGCCCCTCTTACACGCCCAACAATGTAGTATATTTTCTAGTCTATGGAATTTACAGAAGTTCTTCGAGGCTGCTTTTATTCTCTACATTTAGTAGATGGGAAAAGTAAAACACTTTCCCAAAGGCACCCACCTAGTACTTGGCAGAACCAGAAGTGGAACTCGGACCTTCTTCACCCAAAATTGGACTGTCATTCTGGTACACCATCTCTCACGCATCTGTAGAAACACACGTCTTACTTGCACTTTCCAAATGTCTGCATAGCAATTTACAGTAAGCAAAGAAGGCCCGTAAACATCAACAACAACAAACATCAAAGGAAAAAGTATGTTAGTATGCTGTCAGGTCCTACAAAATCACACTGAGAAAACCGGGTGGATGGAAATTTTTCTGCAGGAAAAGGGCACAAAACAGTGCAAAAAAAAAAAAAAAACCTGACTCAGAAGGTTATTAGTGTGATAATTTAGTGTACAGTGTATACTAATATTAATGTGCAGTATTGTAAATAATTTAGTGTATAGCAGAAGTAATAATTGCTTCCTATTTATGTACTTATGTTGGGAAAAGAAAATTACTTTGAAAAGCTGAGATGCTGATAATTGTGTATGTGAGCTTCCGTTTTAAAGAAAAAAGCATTGCTGAAGCTGGAATTGTTCCAGTGAAAGGGAGCAATTTGGATGAGTTTTATGAATCGGATGATGAAGAAGAAAACCAATTACGTCTAAATATAAATTTCACCAATTCTTAGTGGGTACAATAAGTACAGAATTACTCAACAGATTAGCCCCCAGGATGTTACCATTCCGTTCGAAATCATGCTGGTGCTAAGAGAGGCTAACCTTTTGGGTTAACAATTTTTATTAAAAGTTTTCTTTCTCAAGGCTCTGAGCCCGGGGATCTTGGCTAATTTATAAAGTTGATTTTCTAAGATGTTAAAGACTTCAGTGCTGAGACTGTGGGTGAACCCCACTTTTATGGACTGACTTGCATCCTCTAAAAACCCTATGTTGAGCCCCCAACCCCCAGTGTGACTGTATTTGGAGACAGGGTCTTTAAGTAAGTAAGTTTAAATGAGATCATAAGAGTGGGGCCCTAATCCAATAGAACTGGTGACCTCTTCTTTTAAGAGAAAGAGACACCCGGAATGCACATACACACAGGAAAGGCAACGTCATGACACAGTGAGAAGGCAGCCATCTGTGAAACGAGAAGAGAGGCTCACAAGAACTCAGTCCCACTGGCACCTGGATCTTGGACTTCCTGCCTCCAGAACTGTGAGAAAATAAATGTCTGTTTTTTAAGCCACCCAGTCTATGGCATTTTGTTATGGCAGTCTGAGAAGAATAATATATCCACACGGCAACAGTTCTCAACTTTGAGTGTGACTATTTCATGTGCCTTATCATATGCTAATATCACTTAGCATTCGTCTGTCAGTCAGTAGAAAATGTTTCAAGATAAGTGAGCAATGGCAGGGACTCCCAAACTCTAACTACTTTTGGGTGAATTTTAAAATAAGTGATGTAGATTCTGCCTGAGAAGTATCTTTCTCCTCTCAATTTAGTTTTTTTGCATATCATTTACAATGATCTATATGAATTTCCTATCTGCCTCGCTTTTCTTTAGACTGAAAATAATTTTGTTGCCTCTTAGAGTTGCTATTTAAATAACACGTAAAAGTATTTTTACAAGGACTTTGCAATATCACTGGAAAAGCTTTGGTCTTTTAATTTCATAAGGCCTTTGACATTCATCTGAGAAGAAAAGATGATCCCTCACGAGGACAGTGCAGATGAGACATACATAATTTTTAGGTTTTCTAGAACTCGCTAAAGCATAGATGAAATAAAGTTGTCTCCAGGTATCTATTATGAAGGCGTCTATGCTTTCAACACAGTTTTTTAAAACACTGATATTGAACTGGGTTTACAGAACCATGGTAGGCAATTTATGCAATTTCCAAAGTATTCAATTAATTAACCCTAACCCAACCCCTCCTTGACCCTTTATTTTCTCTAAATGGCTTTCAAAAATAACCCAGCTCCTTTGTGAGTGCTTTAAGGGAGGAGGCTGTTTTTTAAAAGATTTTATTTATTTATTTATTTTTGTGAGAGAGAGAGTGCGTGCGCGGGAGCAGGGGGGAGGGGCAGAGGGAGAAGCAGATTCTGCTGAGCAGGGAGATCCACACAGGACTCCATGTCAGGACCCTGGGATCAGGACCTGAGCTGAAGGCAGACCCTTAACCAACTGAGCCACCCAGGCGCCCCTAGACCTTTTCTTTTAATCTTATTTCTGTATCTCCAGAGCCTCATATTTATTACACACTCCAAAATATATATTTTGAGTAGTATTGAAAGCTGCCTGAACTAATTAATATCTTTTGTCCCTTAAAAACTGGATTCAATAATAAGACTACAACAGAATTATAGCTATTTTATCCTAAGTGCTTTTTAAAGTTACATTTCTTTTATTCTTTGAGACCCAAAGAGTACACATATTTCCCTGGAAAATGGGGCAACTCTGCAAATTCACAACGACTCCTTCAAACAAAAGAAGAAGAGAAAAGTGGATCAATTTAGCTAGACAATAAAAATTAAGTTACTTCTATTTTGACTAAAGAAAACATCTTCTTTTATGGGAGAATTTCAAAACTGCAAATTACAATTTAAAATGATAGCCGAAGGGCATAATCTACAGGAAGGCAATTTTTGTAAGATATATTAAACTTGAACTTTTCTATTATATTTGATGAGATGTAGAATCATAGCATTTTAAAACTTAAAATAAGGAAGGGGCCTTAGAGAGCTCCCATTGAAAAGCAAATCACCAAAAAGAACCCTTGTCCATGTGTAAAAATGCAAATTTGCCTTTGAAAGATGGAGCAGCATTTCCCCAGAGGTCCGTGTGCAGAGTGATTTTCAAATAAAGACACCAATGATAAAAAATTTTGTTCTCTTAATATCTGGTTTAAAAAAAAAACCCACACACCAGAAGACAGGCATTCATCATGTAAGGTGCCTCTTGTTGCCATAGTACCACAATAGGGCTGCTAGCTGGCTTGTTCACCTGGGAGAAACCTTGCATTGCATTCTCCATTCCTTCTCAGTCTTACGTCCCAACGTTTTGTTATGCTCTTTTTTTCCCCCCTAATTTTCTATCTGGACACTAAACAAGTAACTGTGGGGCATCGTAATATAGCAGAAATAGCAAGTGGTTTGGAATCAAACAGACCCAGCTTTGCATTCCACTCTGCTGTTTATTTACTAGCTAGGTGGTCTTGGACAACTGCTTCTTTATTCCCATTTTAAGTTGAATGATGGAGGACAAGGAGTCCTGCTGGTGGCATTGTTGTAAGAGTTAGAGATAGTATAGCTAGTCTAGATACTGTATCTAGTACACAGTGTGTACTCATTTATTATTATTCTGTTTGTTCATAGAATTGGCCAGTTTGTCATCCAGCCGTAGTTTCTCAGTATCAGTCTGGATTGAATTGTGACCTCGGTTTTATTTATTTATTTATTTATTTATTTATTTATTTTAAAGATTTTTATTTTATTTATTCGACAGAGATAGAGACAGCCAGCGAGAGAGTGAACACAAGCAAAGGGAGTGGGAGAGGAAGAAGCAGGCTCCTAGCGGAGGAGCCTGATGTGGGGCTCGATCCCAGAACACCGGGATCACGCCCTGAGCCGAAGGCAGACGCTCAACCGCTGTGCCAGCCAGGCGCCCCTCGGTTGTTTTATTTATGCCCTATGTAGATCCCAACTGGTTTGGATCAGGTCACATGAAAAATAATGCTAGACATATTCATCTTTATTCTAATTCAGAATCAGCGAAAGCCATGATATCCACCAATCAGAACAGTCACACACACACACACACACACACACACACACACACACCCCTGCTTCTTTGGGCAATTTATCCATCCCTAAGAACTATCTGCTAAATGCACAAGAGTTACTTACTCTGATGAATTTCATAATCAGTTAAATCTAAAAATGATCACAGAAAACTACTCTGTGTTAGGCATTTTACAAGATGTCTGGGTAGTAGCATGAACCAGATAGTTATAATACTGGACTTCATGGTATCAAAGAGAAAACTGAAATTAAAAAAATACTTAAAAGCCCTCTTTCACAGGAGTTTCTTACTCTTCTTTCTTCCCATGAAAATTTAATAATCAATTTCCTCCAAGGCTCCTTCTCAATTATAGGACACTATTTCCTGCTAACTAATCAGGCTCCAAGACCATACGTATATTTGTCTTAGTATGTAGTACTCTATTGCCAAAAAATGGTTTGATAACTGGAGCAAAGATTTTTGAGCAAAGGAGAAAAAGTGAAGAGGAATAGAAATTGACATCAGCAGGTTAACCCAGGGTAAATGTAGTAAATAATCTGTCACAAGATGGGTTCTCATCCCTCTTATTGGACAACTTAGTGATAGAGAGTGAATGAATCCAGGCATAGCCATTATGTTTCTTACTCACTTGGCCATCCAGGCTGGGTCTGTTAGCAGGAATGCACTGGTCGATCTGTACAATGAAATTCTGGATTTTAAACGTTCAGGTTTGAAAAGAGATCAGATACGTAGTTGTCAGAGATGGGGAATGGGGAGGAAATTGGAGGAGGGTGGTTAACAGGTCTAAGGTTCCAGTTGTAAGTAAGTACGAGGGATGTAATGTACAACGTGATGACTGTAGCGAATATTGTTGTGCGATATATATGAAAGCTAAGAGAGTAGATCTTAGGAATTCTTATCACATGGAGAAATTATTTTTTTCCTTTTCTCTCTGTTATATCTATATGGGAGGATGGATGTTAGCTGAAACTATTGTCATCATTTCACAATATGTTAATCAAACAAGCATGCTATATACTTTAAATTTATACAGTGATGTATGTCAATTATTTCTAATAAAACGGGGGAAAAAAATTCAGTTTCAAGTTGGTATTGTTGACACAAAATGAACAAACCTTTCAGAATTTCTAAAAAAAAAAAAAGGAGATTTATTTGAGCCCCAGTTAGGACATCTGCTGGGGATACACAATCTTCAGAAGAAGACAGTGCTCCCCTCTGGTAAGGGAACATTTGGTGTAGCGTTATACATATTTTTAACATAAAAGTTACAAATTATTAGACAAAGAACATTTCAGAAAGTTGCAGACCTTGAATTTCTAGTATATGCAGGGCTATATGACTTTAATCTTATGGGAACCAGGGAAGTTTACTCGTTTATTTTTTGTGTTCAGAATGCTCCTTTTTGGTTATTTTCTTTAACGAAGCAGATGTACAATGGGTGCTCGGGGCAGAAGTAGAGCTTTGACGTCTTGCCGTGTCATTCTGACCTTAGTAAATGTTAAAGTATAGTTTCCCTGGGAGCTCAGGAACAGGGCCTACAAACGTTAAAAGTTGAAAATTTTCTTTATCAGTATTATTACTCTGGAAAACTTTTTGGCCGTATCTACAAAAGATAGATAATCATGTACCCTCTGATCCAGTAATTTTGTTCCTAGATATGAATTCAACAGAAATGCATACTATGTTTTTTTTTTTTCCTTTATTTTTTGGATTACCACCTTTGGTACTAGTTAAATGACTTTCTATAGTCCCAAATGGGAATGAGTTTTATATCTATTTGGGAATAGTTGTTGGTATTTTCTAACGAACACATTGAAGTATGCATTTTAACCTTTAGTCTGAGAAATAAAGCGAGTGTGCAAAAAAATAGAGCATATGCCTATTGCTCTGAATCAGCTTTTTTTTTTTTTTTCAAAATTTGGTTACATTGGATTCATGCATTTAATACTTCTTTTATTTTGGATGATGTCATTTATGTATGTATGTATGTATGTATGTGGGTGGATTTATTTTCTACCTAACCCTTTGTAATTTGACAGAAAAAGATGACTATCAGACAGAAATACATTTATGCTATATTCACTTTCATGAATTCAACAGAAGTGCACACTGTATTTACCAGATAACATGTGTAAGAATTTTCATGGCGCCATTACTTTTAATAGGCCTACACTGGAAACAACCCAGCTGCTAATCAATAAATAGTAAAGTGGCAGATCAGTTGTGACATAGTCATACAATGCCATGACCACGAGTGACTTACAACTGGATTCAAGGTCATGGATGAATCTCAGGAACACGATGCCGAGCGAAAGAAGCCAGATACAAAAGTGTCCTCTGAATGATTGTCCTTATTCCTTAGCTAGCTGGACTAATAGCCCTTGCAAGGCTAGTCACTGGAAGTTTCTGGGCTGCTGGTGATGTTCTATTTCTTGATCTGAGTGCTGGTTTTATAGATGTGCTCACTTCATAAAAATTAATTTATGATTATTATTACGAATTAATTATGATTTGTACCCTTTTCAGTATACATGTCATATGTCTATAGAAATTTCCAAAAAAAAAATATTTAGGTCTCTCTCATAACACATGGACATGGGGAGAACTGGTCAGAAAAATCTATCAGAAAATCAAGTTCAGTACAGTCATTGTCTATAGAAAGATCCAAGATTTTTGACTTTTCTTTTTGGAGATAATTGAATCCAGTGGCTAATGCCAGGGAGCCCCAGTAATTGAATCAACATTGGCTTGAACAAAGTTCTGTTATTGTCTTCTTTTAATTGTTTGCATGCCCTATGTCAGTGAAATGGACAATGCAACATTTTAGCTAAAAGCCTCCCAGTAAATGAGTAAACTACAGCTCACCGGGAATTGTCTAGTTTAAACAGAAAGCAGAATCTGAATGCATGACTTTGTTCTTACCCAAAGAAGACCATTGTTCTCATGCAGGCATTGATTTATGTATCAGTCAGTCATAGGGCACCTACTATACCGCAGGCCCAGTATTTAAACGTTGGCAACAGGAAAAAAGTGACATGTGATCCCTGTCCTCATGGAACTAATGCTCTAGCCAGGGGGTTAACTCATTTCACAAATATCTAAAATGATGGGCTATGCCGCAAGAGCGAGTTATACAAAGGGGCTTGGAACAACAGAAAAAAGGAGTAACTGATCCATTCTAGGGATCAAAGGAGACTTTCTTGAGAGGGTAACAATTGTGCTGAGAGGGTAACAATTGTGCTGGTTGTAAAGAATAAGGTGGAGCTTTCAGAGAGGAAAGGGGAGTCCAGTCCAAGGGAACAGACTTTGCAAAGTCATTACTGTGAGAATGCATGCTTTGTGATGTGCCTGGGGGGAGGAAGGGGAGTTAAGGACCACAGGGGACTTTGGGTTTGGATTATAAAAGCACATAAGATTCTTTTGAGGCTCTACCCAGATCCTCTTGCCTCGCCAGTGTGTTCTTCCTCGAGCTGCTGTGAGTGTTGGCTCATTTCTTTCCCCTCCTCCAGAGAATTTCCCTTAGACTACAAGAACCACCTCACCCAGAAATGCCAGGAGGTTCTAGAACCTCACCTACTAGGGAAACCTATAGCCAAAAGTTTACGGATCTGGGAGTATGAGAGCATGCTCTTTGCTTCATGATGAGGCAACACTACAGTGCTGTTCGTGCTCCAGAGCTTGAGACGATCAGCTGAGACCACATCCTTGCTTAGGAGCTCCTTGCACCTGTCGTATCCTGCTTCCCTCATTTCCCTTCATTTGAGGGCACCTCACTAAGTTGCAGGCACAGGAATCCCAGGCTCAGTCTCAGCTTTTAGGGAGCCTGACCTTAGACCTCAATTTTGATTCTCTAAACAATTGAGAGCCATTGAAAATTTTAAGTCAGTAGAGTGACTCAATCTGAATTGCATTTTGTAAAGTTAACATTGTCATAACTTTGAATGTGAATTGGAGGATTATGCCTCTGCTTTATTTTTAATCTAAAAAATACGACTTTTAAACACTGTTCTGATATAACTTCTTGATAGCCAATTTAAGGAGGGGTGTGTATGTTTGTGTGTGATTATAATTCTGTGAGGAGAATGTGATTATGTGATTGCATCTGGGAAAAGTGGAAAGGGAATTTTCTCTTCATGTTTATTATTTTATTGTAATTGCATTCCAGAATTTTCTGCTTTATTTAATTGTTTGCTGATAGTGGTTTTATTATGTTTTTTGTAGCAGTAATTACTTCTCATTTCCATGTACTTTGTTTGAAAATCATTCTCATCCTGTAGTTCATTATTTCACTCTACTATTAGAATTAGAGCTTTAATAATGGATTATGGGAGAGAAAGGTGACCAGTTCTCATTGGTGACCTGCGAGGGATCACTTGAATAATGTTATAAGGTTTCTTTCGTTTTTCTTTTTTTCTTCTCCCTCCCTTTTATCCTTCCTTCCTTCCTTCATTCCTCCTTTCCTTTTTTCATTTCTCCCACCCACACTCCCTCCCTCCCTCCCTCTCCCTTCCTTCACTGGATAACTCAACATATTAAATGTATAACAGTTAGGTTACTATCACTTAGAATAATTGCCTTTTAAATTCTGTTGTATAAAAATTCACTCTTGCTAATTAGTTGACCTTTATGAATAAAATATGCGCATTTTTATTCAACAAGTGCTGGGGTGATGTAGGTGTTTGCTGTAGAGTGTTTCTCAATTCCCTGGAAATATAATTACCTTTCCAAAACTGGAAGTCTTGTCTTGATTCTTGCCATATGAAGAGGAGAAATTTATGTATCTATATAATTTTTCTCAGTCATGGAGGAAGGGAATAAACCTTTATTTAAGATATTAAATACATAAGAAAGCCATTGAATATTTCACATGAAGAATTACTTATTAAAAATAAAGATGTATGATCTCTTTTTGTCTTTACCTGAGAAAATCCTATTTGACCTCAAGGCTAAGACAGAATATTACTTCCTCTATGAGAGAGGGGCTGAAGGAGGTAACATTTATTCCTGTTTTTCTAATCCAGAAGCCAACTCTTCCCCTGAATTCCCATAATATTTAGTTCTAGCCCTCTTAAGCTGCCATTGAATGCCCTTTTGGATTATAACTACATAATTTTCAATTAGCTATTACTGCATAACAGACTTCTAATACTCAGTGGTTTAAAATCATAAAAATTTATTATCTTTCCTAAGACGATGGGTCAGCTGGGTTGTTCTGGTCTCACCTTGCAGATGTGTTTTTGGTCAGCTGTAGATTGGGCAGTAGCTCTGCTCTTCTTCTCTGGGATCTCCCATGACTGGGGCTCAGCTGGCTTTAGGTGGCCCAGGACAGCCTTGGCTGGGACAACCGGGTTTTCTTCCCTGTGGCCTCTTATTATTTGTTCAATAAGATTATCCCAGGCCTATTCACGTGGCAGCTGGACAGGTTCTGAGAGAGAGTCAAAGTATACAAATCACCTTGAGGCCTAGACTTGGAACTGGCACATCATCGCTTCTGCTATATCTTAGTACTGTATCTATTAGGTAAATCACAAGGTAGACCAGGTGTAAGAAGTAAGAAATTGGCCCTACTTCTTGAAGAAAGGAATTGCAAAACCACATTACAAAGAGCATGGTTGGGGGTGGGGGGGTGAAGAACTGAGGACTTTTTGCAATGGAAGCATCACATATACATATGTTTGTATACAGATTTTTCTCTCTAAAATCTTGAAAATAAGCCAATATTTTATCATCTTGTATTCTAATATTAATGGTGTTGCTTAGAATATACCTCTTTTGGTTTTAAGTTTATAGCGTCTCTCCTCCTTTTCTACTGAGAATAGTTGTTTACTTATCCTTTGACACTTTCCTCCACTCCCATCCAATGTGGTCCTAGAGAGTTTATGGGGTTTTGAGTCGGGTGCCCTACCCGAAACAACTGGTCAGGGGATCAGAATAAAACTAAAGCTGGGATAGTAAGAGTCTTTCTGTCAGAAATTTGATCTGACATATCCATTTAAGAAGAGAACTTGGGAGGCACCTGGGTGGCTCAGTCAGTTAAGCATCTGCCTTTGGCTCAGGTCACGATCTCAGGGTCCTGGGATCGAGCCCTGCATTGGGCTCTCTGCTCAGTGGGAAGTCTGCTTCTCCCTCTCCCTCTGTGCTCTCTCTCTCTCTCTCTCTGTCTCAAATAAATAAATAAAATCTTGTTTTTTGTTGTTTTTTAAAAAGAAGATAATTTGGTTGAAGCCAAGTTTTCTTGCCTTCTTGAAGCCTGATTCTTTAAATCTGTCCTCCATTTTGAAGCATCCCGGTAAATATCCTTTATCTTTCTTCCTAAGGCAAAGCATCTAGCTGTCATAGGGACTTTATATGCTCCCAACTCTCAAAAGTTTGTTGAGTGACTGAACAAAGGCAGGGATCCTATAATCACTGACTATTTTTATCATGTGAGAGTATTTAGCATATGCTCTCTTAGTGCGTGGACAGCTTTCTTTTGGTCTGCCCCACAGCCCTTTCTCCAGAAACTGCTCCTTCCCTCATCCATGTGGTTAATGAGGAGCCGACAAGTTACTGCAAGGGCACGTTACCTGGTGGCTGAAGTATATTTGATTGGGGTGGCCAGTGAGTCCCTAAAATTTGTGAGTGGGAGACTAAGACAGTCAGGCAGTCTAAAAATATGTTAAATTGTCATGCTGTGAAACAAATTCCCAGCCACATACAGAGATCTTTCCTGTTGAATGTATGAATTTAGGCAAGTCACTTGACCTCTCTACAACTTTAGCTTCTGCAGCTGTGACATGGTGGCCGCAATATCTACCCCCCCAGCGCTGATTAAAATATTAGATGTGATAGTGAGTTTGAAGAAACTTGTCTAATTCCAGTTTAGTTTCCTCTTACTGTTCTGTGTGGATCTCCTTTCATAAAAGAACTGATTCGGGGTCCCTGAATCATTTTTTACCACAGATCTCATACAAAACTCCTCTTAAGTGCCAAGCATTTTCTTAAGATTCTTATTCAGTAAGAACAATACTGAATTCTTACGTACCACCATACTAAGTGATTTGAATATATTGATTGATTTAGCTCTCATACAATATCCTGGATAGATACTCTTACCAATTTTCACACGAGGAAACCAACTGAAGACTGAGTTAAGATGCATTCATGTCAGTCTCTTACATTTCCTTCATCTACTGTCCTTGCTCAGAGCTTTCTCAATCCTGTACACTTTGGCTCACAGCAAAAATGATGATATTTCTATGGCCCACAGAGGAAAATGGATGAGGCTGCTCCCAGTGGAGGTGACTGGACCTTGGTGCCCTGCTTGGCTCACACCCCACCTGTCACCCTCTTGTGGCAGAGTATAAATATTTCAGTTGTCCATTTGCAGATGTGCAAAGGCATACTGTGTAGGGTGATTTTAGAGTGATTTTTGATAATAAAATTTGAAGGAGGAAAATAGTCTTCTGATAAAGATTCCCAGCTAACCAGAGCACACAGCCTTCCACAGTTGCCATAGAAAATGGACAGAGGCAAGGCGCAAAGCCATCCTAGCATTATGACATTTTACAAAACAAGGCTGATTCTACTCGTTAAATTATTTTTTCCTGCTGTCAGTGTGTCCCATTGTGCCCTTTCCTAATGTAGTGATCAAATGCCTAGGTTTCTAGGTCTCTAGATTAGCAATAAACATACAATTGTTTTAGAATCTATCCCATTTCCTTACATACTTTCTCTTTTCTTTGCCATGAATCAAGATTCTCGTAAGAAAACAAAATGTTTTTGATAGGGAGCAGATGTTTGATTCTGGAACTAAAGTGTTCTGCCCAGCATTGGTGAGGAGAGCACTTTTCCTGGCTTTGTTTTTGCAGTGCCTGTGAAAGAGAAACATGCTCGTAGCTTCGTTACGGAAGAGAAGGGCTGTTTAAAAATATGTGAATAATTAGCTCTCTAAGGAAATTCGAATGGAAGGGAACAGCAGTCGATCTGTATGTAACGAAAAGCACAACCAGCAAATCATTCAATGCGTAAGAGAGGAAGGAATACACCTGTCAGTAAATATTTAGAATTGATGTGAATCATTAATAATGAGAGAAACCTGGAAACTTTCACAGAAGACCTGCTATGTGACAGTCACTATGTTCTCCTAATTTTACAATGAACTTGAGTGGTATTTTTATGACCCCCATGTAAGAGATGCTGCTGGTTCCCTGGCCTCAAGGTGGGACTGACTTTGGTATAATTCTGGCTCCAGAACTGATGCTTAACTTTCTTAGCCCTTTCCCCTGCCCTATCCTTCTTTCCTCACTTTCTTTCTCCTGAGAGCACATTCAATAAATTGCTTACACAAAACCATCCCCCTCGCAGGTTCTGGGGATGGTGATTCAAGACACTCCATTTTATTGGCAGGATATGGACTCTCATACAGGTCAGAAACTGGGTAAGGACAACACAGCTCATATACAGAAGAATGCAAATCTGGAATGCAAATCTCAGCTTTTCTTTTTCTTTCTTTCTTTTTTTTTTTTTTTAAGATTTTATTTATTTATTTGACAGAGAGAGAGATAGCCAGCAAGAGAGGGAACACAAGCAGGGGAAGTGGGAGAGGAAGAAACAGGCTACCAGCCGAGGAGCCTGATGTGGGGCTCGAAACCAGAACGCTGGGATCACGCCCTGAGCCAAAGGCAGACGCTTAACGACTGCGCCACCCAGGTGCCCCAAATCTCAGCTTTTTTAACTTGACAATCAGCTACTTCTTAATGTAATTTTTATGCAGAGTTAGTAGCTGAGATAACAAATACTTTTCTGTCTCTTTGTGCATTTCAGTACCAACACCATACTGATAACCCTATGCTGGTAACGATGGATCAAGTCTTAGATCTGAATTACTGGTTCCAGGTTGTTGATATTTCTACGTGGATGTCCAAGACATCTCGATCTCGGCATATGAAACTGAGCATCTTATTACCCACCAAGGCTGCCCTTTGTGCAGCCTGTTACAACTCAGCTGACGGCAAACTGCATCCTTCTAGCTGCCCAGCCCCAAATCCTTGGAGGCACTCCTGATTGCTATTGTTCTCTTACCTCCAATCAATCAGAGAATCAGTCCTGTTTCAATCTACATTCAAAATACATTCAGAATCTGATCATTCTCTCAACTTGCACCATTACCACCGTGATCTGAGCTGCCATTATCTTTTGTCTAAATTGGTGCAAAAGCCTGTTAACTAGTCTCCCAATCCTCTTGCCTCCAAACAGCTAATTCTTAGCACAACAGCCAGAGAATCCTTTCAATGTGTAAATTAGTCAGATGCTCTGCTGGCTCTCATTTCCTAGTAAAAGGCAAGGCTTAAATTGGTCTACAGTACCCCATATGACGTGCCCCGCCCACCTCCAGTACCTCTGATGCCTCTCCTATTACTCTTTCCCCTTGCCCGGTCACTCCTGGCACTCTGGCCTCCCTGCCATTTCTCAGATGCACAGACATGCTTCTATGTGAGGGTCTTTGCTCTGGCTGTTCCCCTCTGCCTGGGACACAATTCCCTAATATATTTTCATGGTTCCCTCTCTCACCTTAGTTGAGTTTTTGCTCAAATGTCACCTTTTTATTTAAAATTGCACCTGAACCCTAACTAACCATCAATTTCCTTTATCCTACTTTTTTAAAGAAGATTTTATTTGTTTATTTGAAAGAGAGAGACAGCAAGTGAGCATGAGCAGGGGGAGGGGAAGAGGAGAGGAAGAAGCAGGCTACCCGCTGAGCAGGGAGCCTGACATGGAGCTTGATCCCAAGACCCTGGGATCATGACCTGAGCAGAGGGCAGACCCTTAACTGACTGAGCCATCCAGGTGCCCCCCCCCACTTTACTTTTAATAGCATTTATGTTCTTGCAATATACAATGGTATTGATTACTGATTAGTTTATTCATGTATGGGTTTTTTTCTCCCTCTCTCCCCACTAGAATGTAACCACAAGAGGAAAGGGATCTTTGTCTGGTTTTAATCACTGATATATTCCATAGGACTAGAACAGACTGGCACATAGTAGCACTCAATAAATCTATGTTGAACGAATGAATGAAACTTAGCTGTTTCAGTTTGAGTATCTGTCTTTTGATCAGGATGGGAGCTGTACAGGATGACACGTTGGAGTTGAATGACTGGTGGAATAGCTTAAGCAGAAGTTGTCCGAGGACTTAATTTCATGATGGAATTCACTGAAGTAAGGATGGAAACACACATATACACATACGTATGCACACATATGTATGCAAACACACATATACACAGCCATAATTTTCATTCCTGTTATCAAGTTGTTCTCTGTCCCTTTTATGTGGGATTTTCTCTTTCTGAGGTACTGAAGGACTGTATCACTTATCCATCAAGGACTTTGGTAGATTCTCTTTTGTTTGATTAGCAACTGAACACAGTAAAAGAAACAAAAAATCAGTTATTTATGAAATTTCAAATGAAACAATTCAAATAGTCTGTTTGAAAATCAGTTAACCATCAGCTCTTTCTCCCCCCGCCAAAGTTAGCATTTTTCACTTTGTCAAGGACATATTATATTTCCTTTATCAAATGAGGATTCTTCATGGTTCATGGGGTGCTACAAAATCTGTATACCCACAGAACTGAAATGTTCAGTCTACTTCGCGTGTTCCTTAGTCCAGTCCCAAGCTCCTAAACAAGGAATTATATCACAACAAGCCTTTTTGACCTCATAAGAATACATGGAAGTGTATATGTGCATAAGAGAGGCCTGAAGAGAAACATGTCAAAATACTACAGGGTTCCCTCTGAGGGACAAGGCTCTGGGGCATTGATATCAGTTTCCCATACATACTTCTTGTGAGGATTTCTACAGTCCCTGGAGCATTTTGTGTTTGCTTGGAAAAAGTTTCAGTCCCCTTCCTAAGTCCTTCCTCAGTTTTACAAATGCTTTGTCCAAACTTTAATATTCTTTCATCTTAAAGAAGGAAGTAACACAAATATTCTTAAAATATTTTAAAGAATATTTTATTTTATTTTTCTGGACACTCGTTCTCCTTCAGTTACATTTTCTTCAAGACTCATACAGCTGTGGAGTTTGGTCTTTATACATTTCCAAAAGGCCATGTTTTTACAAGTGACACAGTTGTTCCTTGGATGGTACAAGCTCTGATTGTTGTTGGAGGGTTAGACAGTCTTGATATCCTCAACACTTTTTGATAAATTCTGAGTTGCCCGTTGGTGATCAACGGTGATGACTACCCCCATGAAGTTGAAGTCCCCGACGATTGCCAGGACGATATTGAATCTGGAGCTTTAATGTGTTCTTGGCTCCCCAGGCAATCAGCATTTGCCCCAAAATACCTTTGTAGAAAATAAGTGATCACTGACAGTTAGAGGTTATGCCCCATAAATATTAGAAGTTCTGGGCCGCAGGCATGTTTCAGAGTAGAGTCTGGAACTCCTCAATTATTGGTAACATCTTTCAAACTGCCAACGGAAGGCCTTTCAAACTAATCAAAGTTTAAGACAAATAAGGTAGTTTCCTTTTTGATAACACTTCTTTTTGTGGATGCAGCATTTTGCAAATTCAAAGAGCTTTCAGTCTATATCGCAGAGGAACACAGGGAGGGTAATCTTGAAAATATTGCTGAATTTGTCCTTAAGCAGAGGGAGGATCTCCGCATCCCACCCTCTCCCCCATGCCCCCGACATGTCCCCTCTACATTCTAATAACCAAAGCCTTCAACAAGATTTAATGTGAATTAGACAGGGTTAATGATTGCGGGGGGGGGGTGGAGAGTTAACTGTAATCGTTAATAATGGAACTTTTAAGAAGATGTATGTACACATATTCGGAAGTGGCAGTGATTGTATGGGCAAATCAAAACCGGTTGGGATTTTTGTGTTTTGTTGAAAGAAAAGCAAACTGTGAAGATCCATTATGTTGAACTAGATTTAGAAACAATCAACTTGAAAAGAGAAGTTTATTTCTTGTATATGACCTGGAATTCTTCCCATCTGAAAACAGGTGCAGGCAGAGATGGCTATGTCTTACGTGAGAGGCATAAACATAAAATGTTTCTTGAGGGCATTTTTCTTCCCTCTCAGATACTTGTTTTTATTCGAGATTGTTACATTGTCATTTAAATGCTAACTTCAGTTCCATTCTTTGCTGCAAGGAAGCGCTTATTCATTAATTGGAAAGAAAAGGAAAGAACCCACAGCTGCCCAAGTCCTTAAACTAAACACTTTCTGTTTTCAACATTATCTGCCAAAAATAATGCCTGACATTATGAGAGGAAAAAAGATAAATACATTTGGAAATTTGAGAAAAATCACTTCATTTTAACATTACATTATTTTTTATGAGGAAAAAAACCCCGAAGAAATGGCTGGCATTAATGTGTGAATCACACACACGTGTATTAAAATATAAAATGTTTCCTTATCTCAGTTCCCGAGTTCTGCCTTAGCCAAAGGTAGTTTCTCCTGGAAGATGTGTAAAGACCCTTGACTTTCTAGAAAACTCTTCAGTGAATGTGTCAGTACCCTTAATAGGACTCTGATGGCTCTCTAAAAGTTACAACTACTTCCTTAAATTACTATTTTTTTACTTTAGCAAGAACATAGTTTATGCATTAAAAAAGATGTGCTTTCAAATTCTTTCTTAATCAATAGCTTTCTTCTTTTTCCTTTGTAACTTTACTAAGAAACAAAGGAAAAACAATTTTGAAATTCTATTAAGACATAAATTTTTTTAGTGTATATTAAAGCTACAACTACTTAATATTGATTTAATTAACTAATAAATACTGATTGCATACAGGGTTCTACCTAAAAATAAAAACAAAACCTATAAAAGTCCTCCATTTGTATTTAATTGGTCAGCAGTTTGTTCAACGATAGAATATTTCACCTCCTCAGAAGTAAAATTGCCAATTCTGTCCTCTTCCCCAGCTGTTTCAGTGGCAAGCAATTATTCCTTACAATGCAACTTCGTTTTCCTTTTCTTTGGTTCTCAGAACATGGAACTGATCTGGTCACAACCTCTGTAGGATAACGCTAATAAAATGATTCTTAGGACAGAAGTTGATTAATTTTTTATTTACCTTCTTCCATGGCTTTTCAAAAACTTCCGTTTTCCTAGAATGATGTATTCCATTATTGTCATATTTCCAAATTCTTCTCATCCTCCAATTTTAGCTCAAAAGCCGTTTTCTCTCGGCAGCTTCTTTTGGGCCACCTGTTCCTTCCCCCATGCCAGAGTGACTTCTCTCTCATTCATTGTTATAACATGGACTTTAAAAATGCTTGTTGCATGGCTCTAAGTTTCTCTTATAATTTTTGGCTCTGTTTCATTATGTGTATGTTCATAATGTATCACACACTTTGGGAGAGCCAGAGCACCTGTTTCACACATTTCTGTATTCTCCTTTGTATTCAGCAAAGTTCATCGTATAGAGGAACCCCTCCATACATGGAGGAAGAACGGACATATTTACAACACTCATAATGTATTTTTATTTTACATATACCAATACGCTGGGGATAAGAGCAGGTTGGATGTCAATGTTTTCAATTAAAACTGTAACATTTCATGTAGTCTTAATATTCTGTATTTCTCAGGTTAAAAAAAAAGGACAGGAAAGTTACGGTGACAAAGGGAAAGTAAGTTCGGGATACACAAAGAAAAAAAGGAAACTCCTCAATGCTGTAAATATCAATCACGTTTTGTTTGTTTGAAATTTCCTACTCCATAGTAACAGGAAAAGGACTAGAACCCAGAGTCCTTTAGAGATAGAATCACTTCCTGGTAAATATAAGAATGTACTCTCAACTTCTTTAGAATAGTTTTTAATGAGTAATGAATGTCCTTGAAAGAATACACTGCCATGTGTTTTAAGCAAGACTGAAATATAAATAAAAACAAATGTGTTGTATTCCCTCTGTACTTCTGCCTTTTTTGTCCTTATATTAGGAGAGAGGGAGATGTGGAATGTCGGGAATTGTTTATAAAATTAGCACACATCTCTCCCATGAACATGGAAAATATCTGACCCACGGCTGCCCCAGTTTGTTCAACATCGTGGATACACTGTGGATGGCTGTTCTTCCACAGCCGCTGCTGGAGACAAACTCTGGGTAAGCAAAGTTGGACGGTTTTCAAAACTGTCATCCTTAGTAGATTTACAGACACAAAGAGCTGTCACTAAATTTAGTCAGTGACCCTGAACTTGGAATAATCTGGAACTGGTACTCTCAGCCAGGGCTGTACTAAAGTCTAAGGAGCAATTAGGGGCAAATAACAAGATTGGATTCTGACATGTGGGGTGAAAGGTGAGTAGAAAAGAATTGAAATGCTGATTGGGTAACGTTAGAGAATTTATATCCAACTAAAGAATGATTTCTTCCTTGCTGAACAGTCGTAGAGTTACTGGGCAGGGTCAGCTGCCTCCAACGTTATTATAATCAGCACTTCTCAAACTTGGGTGTGCATAAAAATTAGCCGAAGATCAAGTGTACGACAGTGATTCAACTCTATACGTGGTGCTATGCTCACAAGTGTGCTGCCATCTGTCACTACACGATACCGCTAACTGTATTCCCCCCACTGCAGCTTTTATTCCTGTGACTGATTCATTCCGTAACTGGGAGCTATTGTAACACTGCGTGTCAACGATACTCAAATAAAATAAAATGAAAATGTGAAGAAATGATGGAAGGGAATAAGATATATACATTTAAAGGGGAAAAAAAGACATATCTTGTGTTGATGTACTTTCTCAGCATTTGTTTGGGAGAGTCTTTCTTTACATTTTTATTTTTCAAATTGAACTTCGCAAGGTTAAGAAAAATTTACCTGAGAATCTCATTACAATGCAGATTCTGGCCTGGGGCCTGAGATTTCACATTTCTAACTGGCTCCCAGGTGATAATGATGCTACTGGTCCTCAAAACACACTCTGATCAACTACAAAATACCCCATTTAAAGTGCACAATTCAGTGGTTTTTAGTGTATTCACATGGCTGTGTAACCATCATCACTACCTGATTCCAGAATATTTCATCACCCCAAAAGGAAACTGTGTACATTTTGGCTATCACCTTCTCTCATTCCCACTTCCTCCCAGGCCCTGGCAACCTACTTTCTAGGTTTTCTTTCTAAAGCAAGAGTCTATTTACTTCCTTTGTGGATTTGCCTATTCTGTATATTTCATACAAATGGAATTATACAATATGTAATATTTTGTATCTGGCTTCTTTCCTTTAGCATACTGTTTTCAGGGCTCATTCTGTGTTCTAGCATGATTCAGTGCCTCATTCTTTTTTACGGCTAAATAATATTCTATTGTAAGGATCTACCACATTTCATGTATCTGTTCATCTGTTGAGGGACATTTGGATTGTTTCTACTTTTTGGCAATTATGAATAATGCTGCCATTAACATTCTTTTTTTTTTTTAAGATTTTATTTATTTATTTGACAGAGATAGAGACAGCCAGCGAGAGAGGGAATACAAGCAGAGGGAGTGGGAGAGGAAGAAGCAGGCTCACAGTGGAGGAGCCTGATGTGGGGCTCGATCCCATAACGCCGGGATCACGCCCTGAGCCGAAGGCAGACGCTTAACCGCTGTGCCACCCAGGCGCCCCATGCCATTAACATTCTTATGCAAGTTCTTACATGAATGTATGTTTTCAGTTCTTTGAGTATATACCTAGGAATGCAATTGTTGGATCATATGGTAACTCTATGTTTCAATTTTTGAGGAATTGTCAAACTGTTTTTCAAAGTGGCTGAACCATTTTACCTTCCATTGAGCAGTTCACGAAGGTACCAATTTCTCTACATCCTTGCTAATGCTTGAACCAATATTAATACATTATGATTAACTGAAGTTTGTACTTCATTCACATTTCCTTGGTTTTCACCCAATGTCTTTTTTGTGTTCTAAGATGTTATCCAGGATACCACATTACCTTGGTCAAATCTCCTCGGGCTTCTTTTTGCTATAACAGTTTCTCAAACTTTGTTGTTTTTGAGGAATACTGGTCAGCTTTATTGTAAGATGCCCTTCTACTGGGATTTGTCTAATAGTTTTCTGATGATAACGATGGAGTTATGGGTTTGGGTAGGTACATCACAGAGATAGATCATCACATCATCTCAAGGGTGCATACAATGAGCATATTTATCACTAGTGATGTTGACCTTGATCATTTGGTTAAGGCAGAGTTTTTCAGGTTTCTCTATAGTAAAGTTATTCCTTTAAAAAAATTATATTGGTAAGGACTCATGGATATTTATTTTATACTTTGGGTTATAATCTAGCACTATTTTATTGTGTTTTGCTCAAATAATTTCACCTTTAACTGTTGAGGACTCTTTCAGGTTGACATACTCCCCTCAATGTGAAGTTTGTTGTTGTTTTGAGCACATATTTACTTTCTAGCACTACAGGATGTCTAGGCTTCTCTTGTACATTCCCTTCCTTAGTTGTAGAATCAGACATTTCTCCAAGGAGCCCTGGCTCCTTTTATTAGATAATGGTATTTGAAAACAAGATCTGGGCATTACGTTGTTTATTTGGGATCTTTCTTGTTTCTCAATGTAGACCTTTATTGCTATGACCTACCTTCTTAGAACTGCTTTTGCTGCATCCTATAATTTTTGTAAGTTGTATTTCCATTTTTATTTGTCTCTAGACATTTTATTTCTCTTGTGATTTCTTCTTTGACCCATTGTTTGTTCAGTAGCATGTTTAAGTCCCCTACTATTATTGTATTCCTGTCTATTTCTCCCCTAAGGTCTGTTAATATTATATATTTATATATTTAGGTACTCCTGTGTTGGGTGCGTAAATATTTACAAAATTATATCCTCTTGCTTGACCCCTTTAGTACTATGGATTTCATTCCAAGTGTGATGGGAAGCTGAAAGCAGATTGTATTTTCCAAAGCTGGCAACAAGTATATCACCAATCCCATGTGCTCTTCCAGCACATGACTTCACCCCTCCCCCACCAGGAAGGGGAATGCAATTTCCCATCCCCTGATTCTGGGCTGCCTTTGACTGCTTCAATGGATAGAGTATGGAGGAAGTGATGCTGTATGATTTCAGTGGATGAGTAATAAAAGGCAATACACATTCTGCCTGGTTTTTGGGAGTGCTTATACAAGCATCCCCAGTCTACCGTACTATATAAGGAAGCCAAGCTACATGGAGAGACTATGAGCAGGTGCATTGGTCAGTAGTCTAATCTTCATGTCTGTCATACCAGCTCAAATGAATGAATGAGTGTTCCTATAATTCCAGCTACCAGACATTGAATCACTCCAGCCTTTGGGTTTTTCCAGTTGAAGCTCAAGACAACATGAAACAAACAATCCATTCCCTTTGTACCCCATCTGATTTTCTGACTCACAGAAGCTTTGAGCATAATAAAATGGTTGTTTCAAACCACTAGGTTTGAGGATAATTTGCTATGTAGCAATACCAACTGGAACAGAGCCATTGGAGGCTTTTGACTTAGAAAGTGATATGATGGTACTTATTTAAAGAGAACCACTCTGACTGTTCTATGGAGATCAGGTTATAACAAAGCAAAATGAAAATGGGGAAATAAGTTAGGAGCCTGTTGTTGTTGCCCAGAAGAGAAATGATGGTAGCTTGGGTAGGGTATTATTGGTACAAGAGAGAAGATATGATGGGGTTCTGAATATAGCCTGAAGATGAGGCTCATAGGCCTTGCAGATGGATCAGGCAAGAGGCACAAGAGAAACAAGTCATAGATGACTCTAGGAGTTCTGGACTGAGCAACTAGGTGAAAATAGAGGCATTTCAGTAAGGTTAGTAGTGTTGAGAGACACTTATATGTGCCTGCAGTTTAGGGTAAAAGTGGAACTGGAAAAATAAAGTTAAGACATCAAAACATAAATGATAAACTGTATCTTTTGAATAACATATTTTAAAGAATATTTATAGTTAGGAAAAAAAGATGTCTTTAGACTGAGCCCTCACATGCTCTCAACATGAAGAGGAGGAGCAGAAATCAAAGGAGATAACAAAGTAGGAGGAAAACCAGGAGATTACAGTATCCCAGAAGCCATGTGAAGAAAATGATTTACAGAGCCCTGAGTCATGGAGTGATTCAACTGCTGCTCACAGATCCAATGAGTAGGAGTGAGAATTGACCATCATTTTTGATAACCTAGAATCAACATGGATGATGTTGACAAGAGTGATTTAGTGGATTGGCAGGGATCAGTGCCTGAATAAGAGCAAGGAAGTAGAGATGAAAAGAGTAGGTAACTTTTAGGAGTTAAGATGGCGGAGGAGTAGGGGACCCCTTTTTCAGCCGGTCCCCTGAGTCGAGCTGGATAGGTACCAGACCAGCCTAAATAACCACGGAATCAGCCTGAGACGCAGGATGATGCATCTGGATCTCTACAAATGAACATCTCCAGCGCTGAGTATTGAGGTACCAAGAGGGGAGCTGTAAACCGTGCACGGATATCGGAAGATAAACGGAAGGGGGAGGGAGCCGCCGCGTTTGGGCGCCGGGAAGCGGCAGCCACCTGCACGGGGGAGCGGGCGGACTCACAGAGGGCACCCGCGAGAGAGCGGACTGAGACCGGTGAGCCGTGAAGGCGCGCGCCACCAGGCATCTCCCGGAACACCGGAATTCCGGTGCACTCACTGGATCCAGACTG
>NW_024424675.1:11962738-12036062 GCF_017311325.1 Ursus maritimus
CATTTATCCGTCTTTAGTGATAATGATGCTACTGGTCCCCCAAAACACACTCTGATCAACTACAAAATACCCATTTAAAGTGCACAATTCAGTGGTTTTAGTGTATCTACATGGCTGTGTAAACATCATCACTACCTGATTCCAGAATATTTCATCACCCCAAAAGGAAACTGTGTACATTTTGGCTATCACCTTCTCTCATTCACCTCTCCTCCCAGGCCCTGGCAACCTACTTTCTAGGTTTCTTCTAAAGCAAGAGTCTATTTACTTCTCTTTGTGGATTTGCTTATTCTGTATATTTCATACAAATGGAATTATACAATATGTAATATTTTGTATCTGGCTTCTTTCCTTTTAGCATACTGTTTTCAGGGCTCATTCTGTGTTCTAGGCATGATTCAGTGCCTCATTCTTTACTACAAATAATATTCTTTGTAAGGATCTACCACATTTCATGTATCTGTCTATCTGTTATGGACATTTGGATTGTTTCTACTTTTGGCAATTATGAATAATGCTGCCATTAACATTCTTTTTTTTAAGATTTTTTTATTTATTTGACAGAGATAGAGAAGCCAGCAGGAGAGGGAATACAAGCAGAGGGAGTGGGAGAGGAAGAAGCAGGCCTCACAGTGGAGGAGCCTCTGATGTGGGGCTCGATCCCATAACGCCGGATCACGCCCTGAGCCGAAGGCAGACGCTTAACCGCCAGCCACCCAGGCGCCCCATGCCATTACATTCTTGCAAGTTCTTACATGAATGTATGTTTTCAGTCTTTGAGTATATATACCAGAATGCAATTGTTGGATCATATGGTAACTCTATGTTTCCATTTGAGGAATCTAAACTGTTTTTCAAAGTGGCTGAACCATTTTACCTTCCATTGAGGAGTTCACGGTACCAATTTCTACATCCTTAATGCTTGAACCAATATTAATAATTATGATTAACTGAAGTTTGTAATTCCATTCACATTTCCTTGGTTTTCTTACCCAATGTCTTTGTGTTCTAAGATGTTATCCAGGATACCACAACCTTGGTCAAACTCCCTCGGGCCTTTTTGCTAACAGTCTCAAATCTTGTTGTTTTGAGGAATACTGGTCAGCTTTGAGAGAGTGCCCTTCTACTGGGATTTGTCTAGTTTGATGATAACGTATGGAGTTATGGGTGTAGGTACATCACAGAGAGATCATCACATCATCCTGGGCAAGTATGGCAATTGTAGCTTATCATCAGTGATGTGACTTGATCATTTGGTTAAGGCAGAGTTTTCAGGTTTCTATAGTAAAGTTATTCCTTAAAAAATTATATTGGTAGACTCGTGATATTTATTTTATACTTGGTATAATTCAGCACTATTTTATTGTGTTTTGCTCAAATAATTTTTACTTTAATTGGAGGACTCTTTCAGGTTGACACTACCCTAAATGTGAAGTTTTGTTGTTTGAGCACATATTTACTTTCTAGCATCAGCAGGATGTCTAGGCTTCTCTTGCACATCCCTTCCTTAGTTGTAGAATCAGATATTTCTCCAAGGAGCCCTCTCCTCTTTATTAGATATGGTATTTGAAAACAAGATCTGGGCATTACGTTGTTTATTTGGGATCTTTCTTTGTCTCAATGTAGACCTTTATATGCTATGACCTACCTTCTTAGAACTGCTTTTGCTGCATCCTATAATTTTTGTAAGTTGTATTTCCATTTTTATTTGTCTCTAGACATTTTATTCTCTGAGTTTCTTCTTTGACCCATGTTTGTTCAAGTAGCATGTTTAAGTCCTACTATCATATTGTATTCCTGTCTATTTCTCCCCTAAGGTCTGTTAATATTATATATTTATATATTTAGGTACTCCTGTTGGGTGCGTAAATTTACAAAAATTATATCCTCTTGCTTGACCCCTTTAGTACTATGGATTTCATTCCAAGTGTGATGGGAAGCTGAAAGCAGATTGTATTTTTTCAAAGCTGGCAACAAGTATATCACAATCCATGTGCTCTTCCAGCACATGACTCCACCCTCCCCCACCAGGAAGGGGAATGCAATTTCCCATCCCCTGATTCTGGCCGCCTTTGATCTTTCAATGGATAGAGTATGGAGGAAGTGATGCTGTATGATTTCAGTGGATGAGTAATAAAGGCAAACATTCTGTGGTTTTTGGGAGTGCTTATAAAGATCCCCAGTCTACCGTATTCATATAAGGAAGCCAAGCTAGCATGAGAGACTATGAGCAGGTGCATTGGTCAGTAGTCTAATCTTCATGTCTGTCATACCAGCTCAAATGAAGAATGAGTGTTCTATAATTCCAGCTACAGACATGAATCACTCCAGCCTTTGGGTTTTCCAGTTGAAGCTCAAGAACACATGAAAAAACAACCATTCCCTTGTACATCTGATTTTCTGACTCCAGAAGTCTTTGAGCATAATAAAATGGTTTTCCAAACCACTAGGTTTGAGGATAATTTATATAGCAATACCAACTGAGACAGAGCCATTGGAGGCTTTGACTTAGAAAGTGATTGATGTGGTACTTATTTAAAGAGAACCACTCTGACTTTCATAGAGACTGTGTTATAACAGCAAAATGAAAATGGGGAAAAAGTTAGGAGCCCGTTGTTGTGGCTTAGAAGAGAAAATGGTAGCTTGTAGGGTATTATTGGTACAAGAGAGAAGATATGATGGGGGGTCTGAATATAGCTCAAGATGAGGCTCATAGGCCTTGCAGATGGATCAGGCAAGAGGACAAGAGAAAAAAAGTTATAGATGACTCTAGGAGTTCTGGACTGAGCAACTAGTGGAAAATAGAGGTATTTCAGTAGGTAGTAGTGTTGAGAGACACTATGTGCCTAGCTAGGGTCAAAAGTGGAACTGGAAAATAAAGTTAAGACATCAAAACATAAATGATAACTGTAATTGAATACAAATATTTTAAAAGAATATTTAGAATAGGAAAAGATTCTTTAGACTGATCCCCAGCATGCTCCATGAAGAGGAGGAGCAGGAAATCAAATAGATCAAAGTAGAGGAAAACCAGAGATTCAGTATCCCAGAAGCCATGTGAAGAAATAGATTTATAGCATGAGCCAATGGAGTGATTCAACTGCCGTCACAGATCCAATGAGAGGAGTAGAAACCATCATTTTTGATAATCAGAATCAACATGTAGATGGATGCAGAGTAGTGATTTAGTGGATTGGCAGGGACTGTTAATAAAGAGCGAAGTGAGAAGAAAAGAGTAGGTAACTTTTAGGAGTTAAAGCTATAGTAGGGACCCTTTTTCAGCCGGTCCCCTGAGTCAGGCTGGATAGGTACCAGACCAGCCTAAATAACCACGGAATCAGCCTGAGAGAGGAATTTATCTGGATCTCTAAAATGAACATCTCCAGCGCTTAGTATTGAGGTACAAGAGGAGCCAAACCGTGCACGGATATCGGAAGATAAACGGAAGGGGGAGGGAGCCGTTTGCGCCGGAAGCGGCAGCCACTCGCACGGGAGCAGGACTCACAGAGGGCACCCAGAGAGCGGACTGAGACCGGTGAGGCCGGCGCGCGCCACCAGGCATCTCCTGAACACCGACAATTCCGGGTGCTCACGGATCAGACTGAGACCGGGAACTCCCGAGCGCCGCTAGCGGCTGGCGGCGGCCACCTGCACGGGAGGCGGCGGCTCTGGCGGTCGACCCAGCGAAACAGCAGGCTGGTAATCAATCGGCATTTCACCGCCACATATTCCGAACCGGTACCACCAGGCGCCCCGGCGGCACTAGGCTCAGACCCGGATACACCAGGCGTGTAAGGCCAGCCGTGGCCGTTCATTGCCAGTACACAAAGACAGACACGCCACTTTCGCCCCAAAGCTGAGGGCTGGGACGCCGGGTGTGGGGCGCACATCCCGGGACGCTGCAGGGTTGAGCAGCACCAACAGAAACAGAGTTAAAGTGGCCAGAACATTAGTAGAGAACGGGCCGCAATCCTTCTGTTCCGTGACAGAGGCTGAAATTTGGCCGCTGCTGCTCTGACTCTCAGAAGAGGCACAGCAAACCGCCAGGGAAAGCCGCCAGAGAACAAAAGCCTGGAAATACCGGCTCAGAGAGTGCCCATCCCCATCCTCCCTCGCAGGGGACACGGAGACTCTACCCAAACAGGGTTGCCTGAGTATCGGCGCGGCAGGCCCCTCCCCCAGAACACAGAAGGCAGGCTGAAAAATCAAGAAGCCCACAACCCGGGCGCCTGGGTGGCGCAGTCATTGAGCGCCTGCCTTCGGCTTAGGGCGTGATCCCGGCGTTCCGGAAAGGAGTCCCTCATCGGGCTCCTCCGCTGGGAGCCTGCTTCTTCCTCTCCCACTCCCCTGCTTCTGTTCCCTCTCTCGCTGGTTGGCTGCCACATAAATAAATAAATAAAATCTTTAAAGAAGAAGCCCACATCCCTAAGATCCCTATAAAACAAGGGGCACGGCCTGGGACCCAGTCAATAATTTGGGCTCTGGAAACCCCGCAACCTCTCTTCATCAGAATGACAAGAAGGAGAAGCCCCCCCCAGCAAAGAAAAGACAGTGATTCTGTGGCCTCTGCCACAGAAATAATGGATATGGATGTAACCAAATTATCAGAAATGGAATTCAGAGTAACGATGGTCAAAATGATGAGTAGAATTGAAAAAACTATTAACGAAAAGGTTACTGAGAATATAGAATCCCTAAGGACAGAAATGAGAGCGAATCTGACAGAAATTAAAAATTCTATGAGCCAAATGCAGGCAAAACTAGAGGCTCTGACGGCCAGGGTCGCAGAAGCAGAGGAACGGGTTAGTGAATTGGAGGATGGGTTAATAGAGGAAAAAATGAAAATAGAAGATGGTCTTAAAAAAATCCACGCCCACGAATGTAGGTTACGGGAGATTACTGACTCAATGAAACGATCCAATGTTAGAATCATCGGCATCCCCGAGGGGGTGGAGAAAAACAGAGGTCTAGAAGAGATATTTGAACAAATTGTAGCTGAAAACTTCCCTAATCTAGCAAGGGAAACAAACATTCGTGTCCAAGAGGCAGAGAGGACCCCTCCCAAGCTCAACCACGACAAACCTACGCCACGTCACGTCATAGTGCAATTCGCAAATATTAGATGCAAGGATACAGTATTGAAAGCGGCCAGGGCAAAGAAATTTCTCACGTACCAAGGCAAAAGCATCAGAATTACGTCAGACCTGTCTACACAGACCTGGAATGAGAGAAAGGGTTGGGGGAGCATATTTAAAGCTCTTTCAGAGAAAAACATGCAGCCAAGGATCCTTTATCCAGCAAGGCTGTCATTCAGAATTGATGGAGAAATAAAGACATTTCAGAATCGCCAGTCACTAACCAATTTTGTAACCACGAAACCAGCCCTACAGGAGATATTACGGGGGGTTCTATAAAAGTAAAAAGGCCCCAAGAGTGATACAGAACAGAAAGTCACAGCCAATACAAACAAAGACTTTACTGGCAACATGGCAACATTAAAATCATATCTCTCAGTAATCAGTCTTAATGTAAATGGTTTGAACCATCCCATAAAACGCCACAGGGTTGCAGATTGGATAAAAAGAAATGACCCATCCATTTGCTGTCTACAAGAGACTCATTTCGAACCCAAAGATGCATTCAGACTGAGAGTAAGGGGATGGAGTACCATCTTTCACGCAAATGGACCTCAAAAGAAAGCTGGGGTAGCAATTCTCATATCAGATAAATTGGATTTTAAACTACAGACTATAGTTAGAGATGCAGAAGGGCACTATATTATTCTTAAGGGAAGTATTCAACAAGTGGATATGACAATTATAAATATATATGCCCCCAACAGGGGAGCAGCAAGATACACAAGCCAACTCTTAACCAGAATAAAGAGACATATAAATAAAAATACATTAATAGTAGGGGACCTCAACACTCCACTCTCAGAAATAGACAGAACACCCTGGCAAAAACTAAGCAAAGAATCAAAGGCTTTGAATGCCATACTCGACGAGTTGGACCTCATAGATATATATAGAACACTACACCCCAGAACCAAAGAATACTCATTCTATTCTAATGCCCATGGAACATTCTCAAGAATAGACCATGTTCTGGGACACAAAACAGGTCTCAACCGATACCAAAAGATTGAAATTATCCCCTGCATATTCTCAGACCACAACGCTCTGAAATTGGAACTCAACCACAAGGAAAAATTTGGAAGAAACTCAAACACTTGGAGACTAAGAACCATCCTGCTCAGGAATGACTCGATAAACCAGGAAATCAAAAATCAAATTAAACAATTTATGGAGACCAATGAGAATGAAAATACAACAGTCCAAAACCTATGGGATACTGCAAAGGCAGTCCTAAGGGGGAAATACATAGCCATCCAAGCCTCACTCAAAAGAATAGAAAAATCTAAAATGCAGTTTTTATATTCTCACCTCAAGAAGCTGGAACAGCAACAGAGGGACAGGCCTAATCCACGCACGAGGAAGCAGTTGACCAAAATTAGAGCTGAAATCAATCAAGCAGAAACCAGAAGTACAGTAGAGCAGATCAACAGGACTAGAAGCTGGTTCTTTGAGAGAATCAATAAAATTGACAGACCACTGGCAAGACTTATCCAAAAGAAAAGAGAAAGGACCCAGATTATTAAAATTATGAATGAAAAAGGAGAGGTCACGACGAACACCATTGAAATTGGAAGGATTATTAGAAATTTTTATCAACAGCTATATGCCAATAAACTAAGCAATCTGGAAGAGATGGAATCCTTCCTGGAAACCTATAAACTACCAAGATTGAAACCGGAAGAAATTGATTCCTTAAACAGGCCAATTAATTATGAAGAAATTGAGTCAGTGATAAACAACCTTCCAAATAACAAAACTCCAGGCCCGGACGGTTTTCCTGGGGAATTCTACCAAACATTCAAAGAAGAAATAATACCTATTCTCCTAAAGCTATTTCAAAAAATAGAAACAGAAGGAAAGCTACCAAACTCATTCTATGAGGCCAATATTACCTTGATCCCCAAACCAGGCAAAGACCCCCTCAAAAAGGAGAATTACAGACCGATTTCCCTAATGAATATGGACGCCAAAATCCTCAACAAGATACTTGCTAATAGAATCCAACAGTACATTAAAAGGATTATCCATCACGATCAAGTGGGATTCATACCTGGGATGCAAGCGTGGTTCAATATTCGCAAATCAATCAGCGTGATACATCATATCAACAAGAAAAGACTCAGGAACCATATGATCCTCTCAATCGATGCCGAAAAAGCATTTGACAAAATACAGCATCCTTTCCTGATTAAAACCCTTCAGAGTGTAGGAATAGAAGGTACATTTCTCAATCTCATAAAAGCCATCTATGAAAAGCCTACTGCAAATATTATTCTCAATGGGGAAAAGCTGGAAGCCTTTCCCTTAAGATCAGGAACTCGACAAGGATGCCCACTCTCGCCACTATTATTCAACATAGTACTAGAAGTCCTTGCAACAGCAATCAGACGACAAAAAGGGATCAAAGGTATTCAAATTGGCAAAGAAGAAGTCAAAATGTCTCTCTTTGCAGATGACATGATACTCTATATGGAAAACCCAAAAGAAGCCACTCCCAAACTATTAGAAGTTATAGAGCAATTCAGTAACGTGGCGGGATACAAAATCAATGCTCAGAAATCAGTTGCATTTCTATACACGAATAACGAGACCGAAGAAAGAGAAATTAGGGAATCCATCCCATTTACAATAGCACCAAAAACCATACGTTACCTTGGAATTAACTTAACCAGAGACGTAAAGGACCTATATTCTAGAAACTATAAATCACTCTTGAAAGACATTGAGGAAGACATAAAAAGATGGAAAGATATTCCATGCTCATGGATTGGAAGAATTAACATAGTTAAAATGTCCATGCTACCCAGAGCAATCTACACTTTCAATGCTATCCCGATCAAAATACCGAGGACATTTTTCAAAGAACTGGAACAAATAGTCCTTAAATTTGTATGGAAACAGAAAAGGCCCCGAATCTCCAAGGAACTGTTGAAAAGGAAAAACAAAGCTGGGGGCATCACAATGCCGGATTTCGAGCTGTACTACAAAGCTGTGATCACAAAGACAGCATGGTACTGGCACAAAAACAGACACATAGACCAATGGAACAGAATAGAGAGCCCAGAAATGGACCCTCGGCTCTTTGGGCAACTAATATTTGATAAAGCAGGAAAAAACATCCGGTGGGAAAAAGACAGTCTCTTCAATAAATGGTGCTGGGAAAATTGGACAGCTACATGCAAAAGAATGAAACTTGACCACTCTCTCACACCATACACAAAAATAAACTCCAAATGGATGAAAGACCTCGATGTGAGACAGGAATCCATCAAAATTCTAGAGGAGAACATAGGCAGCAACCTCTACGACATCGGCCAAAGCAACCTTTTTCATGACACATCCCCAAAGGCAAGAGAAACAAAAGATAAAATGAATTTATGGGACTTCATCAAGATTAAAAGTTTCTGCACAGCCAAGGAAACAGTCAGAAAAACTAAGAGGCAGCCCACGGAATGGGAGAATATATTTGCAAATGACACTACAGATAAAGGACTGGTATCCAAGATCTACAAAGAACTTCTCAAACTCAATACACGAGAAACAAATAAACAAATCAAAAAATGGGCAGAAGATATGAACAGACACTTTTCCAATGAAGACATACAAATGGCTAACAGACACATGAAAAAATGTTCAAAATCATTAGCCATCAAGGAAATTCAAATCAAAACCACACTGAGATACCACCTTACGCCAGTTAGAATGGCAAAAATAGACAAGGCAAGAAACAACAATTGTTGGAGAGGATGTGGAGAAAGGGGATCCCTCCTACATTGTTGGTGGGAATGCAAGTTGGTACAGCCACTCTGGAAAACAGTGTGGAGGTCCCTTAAAAAGTTAAAAATTGAGCTACCCTATGATCCAGCCATTGCACTACTGGGTGTTTACCCCAAAGATACAGACGTAGTGAAGAGAAGGGCCATATGCACCCCAATGTTCATAGCAGCAATGTCCACAATAGCTAAATCGTGGAAGGAGCCGAGATGCCCTGCAACAGATGACTGGATTAAGAAGTTGTGGTCCATATATACAATGGAATATTACTCAGCAATCAGAAAGAATGAGTTCTCAACATTTGCTACAACATGGACAGCACTGGAGGAGATAATGCTTAGTGAAATAAGTCAAGCAGAGAAAGACAACTATCATATGATTTCTCTCATCTATGGAACATAAGAACTAGAATGATCAGTAGGGGAAGAAAGGGATAAAGAAAGGGGGGGTAATCAGAAGGGGGAATGAAACATGAGAGACTATGGACTATGAGAAACAAACTGAGGGCTACAGAGGGGAGGGGGGTGGGGGAATGGGATAGACCGGTGATGGGTAGTAAGGAGGGCACATATTGCATGGTGCACTGGGTGTTATACACAACTAATGAATCATCGAGCCTTACATCGAAAACCGGGGATGTACTGTATGGTGACTAACATAATATAATAAAAAATCATTATTAAAAAAAAAAAAGAGTAGGTAACTTTTAGAGGGCAAAAATAAAATGGTAGTGTAGTTGAAGAGAGATAGGAGGTTAAAGAAGTTTTCATTGACATTGAAAAATGGTACAGCATGTTGGAGAATGTTTGGACACTGCTAAAAATGGTTTAATAGAAAGGGAGAAAATTGGTGATGCAGTACAGGGACAAATACCTGAAAGAGCAAGATCCTTAGGTGGGCAATGGTGATTAGGTTAGGTATCCATGTGGAGTATAGGCAAGGAAAGCATCTTCCAGTAGAGCAGGCAGAGCCCATAGGCTCTGAGCAGAAAGTTTGTAAATCGGATATTGTAGAAGATGGAAGTTCTCTTTGATTGATTGTTTGTTTTTCACAGTGAAATAAGAAATCACTGGGTGCTGTGGATGAGAGAACTGTGGAGGTGTGAATAGTTATCAAGAAAAGAAGAACAAATTTACTAGGAAAGGTAGAATTTCTCGCATCATTCAAGTAGTAGTCAAGGTCAGTGGTCATGAACATAAGGTGACATCATTATGAAGTGAGCAGGCTGTGGCTTTTTCTCTGTTCATTTTCAAATTTTTTGAGAGTGGGTTCAGTGAATTTAGGCAGGTTTTTTCTTTCTTTCTTTCTTTCTTTCTTTCTTTCTTTCTTTCTTTCTTTCTTTTTTTTTTAAGTCATTTCAATAGAGGAAGAGAGAGATTAGAGTTGAGAGGGGATGGGTTGTATTGTTCTCAATTTTCACTTTATCCAGTAAATAGGATTATACATCTGCACTCCTTAACATGTGACTTGCAGTGCCTGCCCCTAACCACTGTCTCATTGACCTTGGGTCTGACCATGTGACTTGCTTTAACCAATGCAGAATGGGAGCAGATGTCAGGCGAACAGAAATTTGAAACATGGCTTGTGTGATTTGGCTGGTTCTGTTGAGTTTTTGCCAACACCATGAGGAAAGCCCGCTCTAGACAACTGCTGTTCAGAATGAGGACATGTGGAGTGGATTGAACCAAGCTTGTGATTTGATGCAGAGCTGCCTCAGCTGCCGTACAGATGCATGATTCAGAAACCTGCAACTATAGGCTCCTCTTATCAGCCGTAGGGACTTTGTGGCATTTGTAAGATTATTTCAGCAGAATTCTGATTAATACATGAGAATGTGATCATGCATACGATAATATGAAGGTGTTCTCATAATGATGAATGGAATCTAAGCCAGAGGAGGAGGAAAGTGAAGCATGAAGGAGGAGATAAACAGTGACAAGGTGGCAGAGTAAGTGGACCAGAAGTCACATTATAGAGGGAGTCAGGCTTTTAAACAGAGGGATAGAAAGATAGGGGGTAGTGATGAGAGAATGGGATGCTTACACTTGAGATTTGGAGGAGGTGAAGTTATTAGTAATGTTCAGGAAATGGCAAGGTCCAGAGATGACCATGGTAATATGTGGCTGAGGTTGGGTGAGGGTAAGGGGTGCCTTATGGTAGATGAAGAGAACAAAGTTCTGGGAGGTCAGCGGGACTGGATAAATCACACATGTGGCCATTGAAATGACCAAGAATGATGACTGGAATTCTGTTGGAGCTCTGGAAGTAAAGAGGTTGTTAAAAAATCTTTAATAAATGAGAAAATTTCCAATGGAACTCTCAATGGCAGCAGCAAGAAGAGAGAGAGCCAACTGGTGTAGCCTAATGGCAAGAGCTGGTGTGGCCTAATGACAAGAAAATGGAATTGTTTAGGGAGAAGGAAAAACCAGTTATTTGGAAACAGTGATAAGGAGTAAGTTTCTTCTAAATTTAGTAGTAAAAGGAGTCAGAATCAAACAATTACAGCTAGTATTTGGGATGACTGCATATCCATAGGGGAAGACTGGTTCCAATTAGAGCCAAGTTGGAAAGGGTTCATGTCAGAAAGAAGATGAGGATATTGGGGGTTCTGCTGACAGTGCACCATATGAGTTCAAGATGATGGAGAGGATGGGTTTGAGGGGTCAAGAAGGGGTTATATTGGGTTAGATCAGAGGATAAACAGGATTAGTTAAATATGAGAGCCGTGGACATGTAGTATAACTGGTATACCTTTGGTGATTAGAGAAAAAGAGGAAACAAGGCATGAAGGGATTATTTCTGATGTCTTTAGGGGGCTGGTCTCACAGACACTTTTTAGTGGGGAGTGAAGAGTGACTTGCCAGGCATTAAATAGGATCTCCAGGGGTCTCCTTAAATCTTTTTGTAGTTGTTGAGGCAGGCAGCAGGTGGACTTACCAGGACCTCTTGGCTTCCTTACAATACATCTGAAATTATTCAAAATATGTCTGCACCGATCCTCATTTAAGCTCTGTGTTCACTTCTCTGTTCTGCCTCCCATTTCCATCTTGACTCTCACTTCTGCTATCTTTGAGAATTTACATTTTTTTTTAATATTCTGGTCAAAGAAATGTCCTCAGGGCAGGATCTGAAGATCAGATACTATTAATTGTTGCTGTTATTCTGTTATTAATTATGACAAATTATCAAATGCTCATTAACATTGAGTGACCGTTTACCATAGGTCAGGCATGGTGCTTACTGCTCTACTTAAACCATCTCATTTACCTCATAACTCTATGAGGTGGAAAACAAGTATTGCTTTCATTTTACAATAGAGGAAATTGAAGTTTGAAGACTGAAATCACTTATCCGGGGTCACTTATGGGGCATGAGGCTGAATGATGATTCACATCTGGGATTTTGGGCTCTGATTCTGGACTGATTCATTTGTCCAGCCTGTGACTGATTGCTTAGTGGAAGTCTGTGCGTAAGGCTGAACAAGTTTGGGCCTTAGGTAGTCCTTCCTCTCTACTGTCCTAGCATGCCATTGATCTTTTTCTTGCTAGATTTGTCTTTAGGTGGCTCAACTTGTGGTGGCTTCCCCTGCATAGGCATCTTTCTTCTTTGAACCAAATGGTCCACTTCCTCTTGGTCACAGCATCGGCAAAATACTTCGCACACAACAGATGCGTAAAACAATATATTGGTTGTATGAGTTAAGAAATACCCATGTGTCTGGTTAAATCCTCAAATTAGGCATATATTAAAATTAACTGGGGAGTTAAAAAAAAAAAAGTCCCAATGCTCAAGTCATAGCCTGGACTGATTAACATCACTGAACCTAGGGCCAGATGTCAGCATTTTCAAAGCTCACCGGAGGATTACACTGGGTTATCGAAGTTATGAATTACTGCTCTGAGGGAGGCAGATCCGAATATTTGTTGGTTCTGCTTAAGATATACTTATATTTCTGTGATATGGGACTTGGGATGCAGAAAGGGAGTGTTGGTATCAGAAGACCTGAAATGTCAATGGTCAATGATGGCCTTTTTCTCTCTCCACACTGCTTCCTAGAGCAAAGTTGTCTTGTAAATGGCTATTTATTCCGTTTGATTTTTCTTCTCTCTTCTCACTTGTGTTTGCTACTTTCCTCCAGTTTCTGCATCTAGCTTTTACTTGATTTGCATCCAGTTCTTCCTCCACTGAAATGAGCTTATTTGGCTGCTTAGTAGACACAGCAATCACTCCCAAGAATTGCATTTGAAAGCAGAATGAAATCTTCATAATTTGCACTATCCCAAGATGCATTCATCCTAATGGAGGTGACTGGGTCATTTAGACTGAATTTGAGAAGCATTCTTGGCTTTGTGTTCCTTCTAAGCCACCTGGCAGTTAGTGACTCTCTTCTGGCAGGGCTAGCTGATATAAGCTGACGTGGAGCCGTGAACAGAAAAGGAACCAAACCCAAACTTTACCATTAGTATTCTCAGGTGTTTGTCCAAGGGAGGTGGGAAAAGAGAATCTGTATTTATAACTTGTGAAAAGGAATCTTAAACATGGGTGGTAGAAAAACACTCAACCAAGTATCGGGGAATTTGTTTCTTTGCTACCTTGAGCTTTATTCAACTCTTTATGGGCCTTTGATAGGTGGATTGCAAAAACTTGCCGTAACATTGCACCCTTCCCTGTATCCACATCACTTGCAAGACTGTGGGGCTGCCCCCACCAGAAATGGAGTCCATTTCCCCCACCCCTTGAGTCTAGGTTGGCCATGCAACCTGCCAAAACCAATAGAATTCAGAGGATGTGACCCTGTCAGTTCTGAACTAAACTGTGACCCAGTTTAAATGTATGGATCCAGGCAAGATGCCCAGAATCAGTATTTCTTATTATTTTAAGCCATTGAGTTTTTGGATTGTTTGTTACACAGCAATAGCTAATTAATAATAGCCTCAACAATTTCATCTTTAAAGGAAGAATTGGTGGGGTGATTTCTTAGGCATTGTAGTTTTAACTGAGGCTGTGCACGATAATTGCCTGTGGATGTCAGTCCACCAGCTCTGTCCCCATTCCAGATCCACTGAATCGGGGTGGCTGGGCCCTAACTTCTGTGTTCTCATAAATTTTACAAGTGGCTCCAATGTATAGCTACAGTGGAAGAGCTCCTTGAAAGTTCTTTTCTGTTACTAAATGTGTCTGATTCTTCTCTAGGAGGCCCCCTTTTAGGGTTGCAGTTCACCATAAATAAATGCCCAGATAAAGTCAGACTCACATTAGGCCATTCTAAGAACAAAAGGGCCCAGACTCTATAGTGAAACTCTGAAAAGGCAAAAAGCAATAATCCCTGGGCCTTGAGCTTGTTTACCAGCCTCTTTTGTCTTGAATATCTCTGTCTTGGCCAGAAATTATTCTCTTGTAAGAAACAGGCACTCTGAATCAGTAAGGGAATTGATTACAGAGATTGAAGGAATTCTCTCGGAATACATGACAGAAAACACAGCCCAACACAGCCCAACGTTACCAGGCATGGGCTTGGATACGAACAGTATCAGGAACCAAGAATACCTTGGTTGCTGTTGCACACTCTCTCCTTCTCCTTGCCTGTTCCACCACAAGAATTCCCTGACTTTCCTGTGAATATCCTTCATTCTCCTGTATTCCTTTTCATACACTGTCCTGCACAGCTCCCTAAAAAGAGGAGTCCTGGAATTTACCTGACCTTCCAATTGCATACAGCTTAATGTCTTTGTGCCCTAATTACAAACTGCTAGGAGGAAGACTCTGGTCCAGTTTCAATCAGAGGTCCAACCAGGTCAAACCACTCACGACAGGGGGAAGGAGGTACCATGTTCTATGGGGCTGCCCTTTCTGGGGCTGTCTGAGTATAGGTTCACAAAATAAGAAAAGTGTAGAATTAGGGGGAAATGATTCTTGAATATAAGTGACTTTTCTGAAACAGTCTGTCATGTTTACATTAGCTCATCAGGTCAACACATGTAAAAACACATTGACCAAGTTTCTGAAATACTTAAATTTGTTTATACCAAATCACTGTTAAATACTATCTCATGCATATGTTTTTACAGTTTTCCTTATAATTTAGGTTTTTGTAAAAGAGGGAAATACTATTTATGTCGAATGTGTAGGTAGTGCTTCTCAGTTGTCAGACTACAAATTTAACATTGTGCTTTACTCGTTTTTGGTGCAGACTCGAATTTATGCTTTCCCCCTACAGAGGACGTAGGGAATCATTTTTAAAATGACCAAAAAATAAACAGAAACCTTCAAGAATAATTTTACCCGCAATCTGGTTAATCTGTTTCATGGTTTTATTCCCAGGGGCAAGGCATATGTGCTCAAATTAAAGAGGATTGGGCTCAAATTAAAGAGGATTGGGCTGATAAATTTGGAAGGCAGAGAAATGATTGCTGTTTTGCTACATTTATATGAAATGCCTTTTTTTTTTTAAATGACTCCAGGTACACAGCACCACATAGTCATTTCATTTAAGTTCAAGATAAAAGAAATTTTGTATTCAAAATTAAATAAAATGGAATTTATTTTTCTTTTCTAGTTTGGTAAATGTTTTAGGAAACCACATTGAATTTATAGGCATGACCTCTGACATCATGGAATTTTATAGTTTAGTGAGGGGTGGATGTTAATCAATTAATGACACAGATAATTGTTAGTTAACTTGTAAGGACAGTGATGGAAAATTACAAGCAGCATTGAGAGCATGAAACTAGGACATCCCGTTATAGTGCCAGGGGATTGAGGGGGGGTGAGGAAGTGATGTTTGAATGGTGATCTGATGGATACAAAGAATTGAACTCTGCAAAGATTATTTGACATAGAGGGACCCACAGGTGTACAGGCCTCGTGATGCATGGAAGCACAGCATTGGAGAAAGTGATGGAAAACGAGGGTGGTTGGAGCCCAGAATATGCAAGGGAGCTACATAAGGTTAGAGAGAGGCAAGCTCCACATCCACGTGGCTCAGAGCCTTACATACTGTATTCAGGATGTCCACCTTTGTCCTGAAAGCAATAGGAAAACATAGAATGGATTTGAGCAAACGAGTGGCAAGAGTAGGTTTTCTCTTTAAAAGGATTCTTCTGACTGCTTTGATTCTTCTATTTTGAGAATAGTCTAAGGAGCAACAAACAAGAAATATGTGGACACAGCAGTCAAGAGGCTAAAGCCAAGAGGTCATAGTGACCTGAAGTGGTGGTAGGAGTAAGAGAGAGAAAACTGGACAAATGTGAAAAATATTTCTAAGGGGAGATTGACAGGTCTTGTTGGTGGGTTGGATGAGGAGGCATGGTAGATTGATTACAGACATGACCCAGATCCTTCGCCCTCCCTGCATCCTCCCACTTTGCCATGTAACTGTGAAGTGTCCTGTGCCTGTCTCTGGACTTGAGCGTGTACCTATTGGCTTTGGCCAATAGAATGAAGCAGAAGTGCCGCTGCAGTGGTTCCAAGTTTATGGCTCAAGAGGCCTTGCTCATCCTTATGTCTCTGTCATTTCCACAAGTAGAGGCCTGAGGTAGCCTCCTGGAATGTGATGGATACACATAGCAGACCAGAAATGCCCAGTAAGCCCAGTTGAGTATGGTCTAGGTCAATGGACAGCCAATGGGCACAGCCAAGTGAGCAAACCCAGCCAAGAGACACAAAAGACATGAGCAATAAATGCTGATATATTATGCCACTGAGGTTTTGTGATTTTTTTTGTTGTCGTTACCTAGCATTACTGTGGTAATAGATAACTGAAATAGGAGCAAGGGAAAAAAATATGTGGAACACAGTCATCCATATACATTATTATGATAGCAGAGTTTCATATATTATCATAATGCAGCATTTGAGAGAATAAGAAATAGGATAAGTACATTTTTTATGGGAGGAAATTGTTACCCTGAAATCTTCCTAACACATGGTAAATAATTAGTCAACATTTTTCAAAAGTTGGACTGATAAAAGTGCTGGTCCTTAGTGGTGAATGATACTAAAAAGAAGATTCCAAAGGCGTAGTTTAGATTTTTCATAGTCCATCACATGCTTATTTTCAAAACTTTTTTTATGTGTTCAATCAACCATAATTCTAAAAAGGAAGGTAGAAAATCATACAGCTTGGCAGTGCATAAGAAAAAAAAAGTAAATTAAGCTGGCCAACTCCTCTGGTTAGAGTGTTTCCTGTTTCCTTGAATTTTTTGTTGGTTTCGACCCTATTTTTGCACTGGCTCACCAGAGAGTAATGGAGAGAAAGACACAATTTATGGCAGGCACAAAGCAGTTCCCAGCAGTGACACCGTTAGTTCAAAGTTGCATCTCTTCAAAGAGGATGAAAGAAGAAATTGAACAAAAGTCCATTCCTGGGGTTTGACTGTGGAAGGGAAGCAGTTATGGACCAGGATGCTTAAATGCAGCCCTGACCTCTGTTTATTGATGGACATAGAGTTCTCACACTTAATTGTGGCTACTAAGGTGAGGGCTTATAGGAAGCTTTCCTTTCATTTGAGAGAGCAGTTCAGATATTCAGAGGAATAAATGGTCTCCTTTTCTTTTCTATTTGAACTGTGATTGCTTGGTATTACTTTTGGATGCTCTCAAGTGGTTTTGAAATACCAGGGTGTATAAGAATCATTAGGGAAGTTGTTAAACCATAGATCCCTGGGAGATTCTGATTCAGGTTTGGGGTGGGGCCCAAGAACCTGCATTACCAGCAGGCAGCCACATGCTGCTGGTACCACTGGTCTGTGTGCCACATTTGAATAGCAAGACCTTAGCGATTGGATTGCCTATTCACAGTTCCAAAGAGAAAATCGCAAAAGCATTCTTGTAGGCAAGTTATTTCCATCTTATTATTATTTTTTTGTCATGTCCTAAAAGTGGCCTTCAATAATGGGTCCCACTTTCTAATGACTGCCCAAGAAAGCATGAGTGCAGGTCAGCCATGGTAGGTTGGAAACAAGGCGCAGTTCTTCCTAATAATTTATTTGCAAATAATACAAATTGGTAAAAAGCTGCTATTGCTTTTCCCTCCTTTGCGGACTCCTTTGCCTCCCAGGATTCCACAAAGTCAATCAAGCTGAGAAACCAAAAAATCATGAGTCTTAAATGAAAGGATAGGAAGAGTTTTGTTATAGCCCTTCTATGCCTGCAGTGTGCTGTTTGGAGGCAGGCAGCTTAATGCTACAACATAAAAGAAAACCCATGGGTGCAAAGAGTCAAAGCCTCCTCCTTAATGAAGTCACATTTTCCATTTGTTGGAATCAGCATGTAGAGAAGGCAGAGCAGTGTGCTGCCCGCTCCGCTGCAGACTGCTTGTTGAGCATGATTGGGACTATTCAATGTTTTCCAGTTTCTCACGTGTCACTGACATTGTCTGAGCCTGTGACAAGGAGTGCCGGCGGATGGGAAAAGTGCTTTCTGGTCCAGCCTCTTTTTTCTTAATTCCTCCTAGTGTTCTTCATATTATAAAATGAGGATGCATACCTTGTATAAAATACAGAAAAGTAGAAGGAAAGAATGCTTGGGTCCATTCCCCCAGAGAAAGATCACTGTTAAATACTTAAATTCATTTATTTCCTGTAGTTTAGGTCTGTACACATAAATATTTTTACAAATTTGAGATCATGTTCTACAGGTTTGAATCATTGTTTTCCTTTTAAGTAAATCATGGGCATGTTCACATATTCCTAAAACACTCTCTTAAAAAGCAAGATTTGTAATGCTGTAGAATTTTTCATCCTTGTCACTTACCATGTTTTACTGTACTAATTTCCTATTGCTGGTTTAAATGTTAAATTCAGCATTTCTCTCTCTCTCCCTGTGTGTGTGTGTGTGTGTGTGTGTAAATGTATACATCGTACATTTCTGAACTTGTGGGAAACTTTTTCTAAGGTCAGAAGCAAGCAAGAGAGGAGCCCAAATTTGGAGAATATTAAAGTGCTAGAAACTATGTTTCAGTGAGGGTATTTGCACTTCCCTAATTGCCTGGAGCCTGAGTTTAAGTTGGCTACTCACAAGGCAAACAGAGTACAAAGCCTGGAACCCCAACGAGTGAGAAAGCAGAGCCAGGCCCCAGAAAACAGGGGCTGTACCCATAGAGGAAACATTGAGGATGTTCGTTGCAGCCTTTGCTCTGGGTACCAGGAAGTATATATATATCCACCCTGAAGTGCAGAGCCTGTGGAGAGCTTCTGCTTCTAGGTGCCTATAATTATCTGTTTCTTTCTTTTTTTAAAAGAAGATTTTGTTTATTTATTTGACAGAGAGAGCAAGAGAGTGAGAGAGAGAGCACAAGCAGGGAAAGTGGCAGGCAGAGGGAGAGGGAGAAGTAGGCTCCCCGCTGAGCAACGGGCCTGCTGTGGGGCTAGATCCCAGGACCCTGGGTTCATGACCTGAGTGTGGAAGGCAGACATTTAACTGACTGAGCCACCCAGGCACCCCTATAATGTTCTATTTCTTGATATGGATGCTGATATGACAGATATGCTGTTTGTGAAAATTTATCGAGCCCTTTACTTATGATACAAAAACATTTCTGTGCATATATATTATACTTCAATAAAAAGTGAAAAAAAAAATCACATTGCCTTTGTGACTTTCCCCCAAACTCATTAGGTGAACATTTGTTTTAATTTCTGGGGTGGTAGAGTTCCACATCCTGGTAGAAGAAAATGCATATTTGCCTTGGAGAAATGTTAATTATATCCAGAGTTTTCCCAAAGTTCCAAGCATTAATAAATACAAGAGGAAATAGGCCACCGTAGGAGACAGTCAGCAGAAACAACATATTTCAGAATCATGCCTGTAATGACAGTCAGTATTGGAATTATCAGGTAATGAACATGAAATGTGTGATGGATATAAGAAATAAAGGAGTGTTGAAAGTGTGACTGAGAAATAGAGAATATCAATATTGCCTTTACCAGTAAAAAGATCAGAGGACAATTCTAGAGATGTAAAATAAATTTTAAATTAGTAAATCAACAGCTTTTAAATAATATGTCATTTAAAAATATATGCTAGAGGGGCGCCTGGGTGGCACAGCGGTTAAGCGTCTGCCTTCGGTTCAGGGCGTGGTCCCGGCGTTATGGGATCGAGCCCCACATCAGGCTCCTCTGCTATGAGCCTGCTTCTTCCTCTCCCACTCCCCCTGCTTGTGTTCCCTCTCTCGCTGGCTGTCTCTCTCTCTGTCAAATAAAATAAATAAAAAATCTAAAAAAAAAATAATATATATATATATATGCTAGAAACAAAAAAAAGGTGGAACCAAGTGAAATTAATTTCAATAACATTTTTTAAACCAATATATCTAAAGTATTTTTTCAACATGCAATCAATATAAGATTATTAATGAATTCATTTTCATTTTTTGTATACAAGTCTTTGAAATCCAGAGTATATTTTATACTAAAAGCACATATCAGTTTGGAGTAGTCACTTTCAGATCATTCTGTCTACACACACACACATGGGAATTTACATTTTTCTACTATATATAGATGGGCATTTATCCAAGTTGGAATATATGAAGCAAAACCCTTGATTCAGGTGATCATGTAGTGTTAATTTAATTGAACAGATGTGTGTGATTTACTGGACCATTTCCCTACTGAGAGATATTTAGTTGTCTCTCTTTTTTTATATCAGATAAGGCTACAAAGAACATCCTTTACAAAACCTATGTGGACTTGGGTATTTACAAGGCATAAAGTTTCAGAAATGGATTTGCTGTCCAATGGATGGTTTTAACAGCAGATTAGACACAACTGAAGAGCTACTTAGCATACTGGAAATGAGAGCTGAAGAAATTACCCAGAATGCAATACAGAGAGACAAGGGAGTGGAGAATATGAAAGAGCGATTAAGACACATGAAGGCTATTATTGCATATGTCTAAACAGAGACAAAGGAAAGAAGGGGAATCACAGTGTTTTTAAAAGATAATGCTTAAGATGTCTCCAGAATTAATCAAAGACACCAGTCCTCAGATTGAAGAGTTCCAATGAATCCCAAGAAAAATGAACAAAAAGAAACTCACCTAGACACATGATAGTGAACTTGTAGTAAATTGAAGACAGAAGACCTTACAATCAGTTATTTTAAAAAAGAAGACAAATTCATTTACCAGAGAATAACGATTAGACTGACAGCTGGCTTCTCCAGTCAACAGTGGAAGGCAGGAGTCAGGGAGTAAGATCTATAATGTGCTGAGAGAAAATACCTGCCAATCTATAAGAATATAACTTGAGAAAGAGCAAGCGTGAAGCAAAGACATTTTTAGACCAAAACAGACAGTTTATAAGCACAAAGGGAGCACATCAGGAATTTATTCAAGTAAAAAGAAAATGATTCCAGAAGGTATGTCTGAAATGAAAACATTGATTAGAGGTAACAATAATAATATCTAACTTGGGAGTTAAAAACAATCAAGATGGGGGCGCCTGGGTGGCACAGCGGTTAAGCGTCTGCCTTCGGCTCAGGGCGTGATCCCAGCGTTCTGGGATCGAGCCCCACATCAGGCTCCTCCGCTGGGAAGCCTGCTTCTTCCTCTCCCACTCCCCCTCCTTGTGTTCTCTCTCTCGCTGGATGTCTCTCTCTCTGTCAAATAAATAAATAAAATCTTTAAAAAAAACAAAAAACAAAAAACAATCAAGATAGATCTAAATTCTGGACAGCCAAAACTAACTTGAAAGGGCAAGTGCCTGAAGCTAAGTACTTTAACGTGCATCTCTTATTTAGGAAAGGGTTAAGCTACTGATTAACTTTAAACATTTTAAGCTAAGAATGCATGTTAAAATTTCCAGAGGAATCCCTAAAAAAATGGAAATTGAATGCAGAACTTCCAAACTAGTAGATGTTTAAAAAATGGAATAGGGAAAATAAACCTCAGTTTAAGTGACATACAGAAAGATGAAGCAAACGCATCCACAAAAAAATAGGACAAGTGGGTAGAAAATAACCTGAGAAAAATAAAAATCAATATATCAGCACTCACAATCAATATGGTAAAGAACTAAATTCCCCACTAGAATTCAAAGATTTTTTCCTTTCTGATTAAAAAAAAGGAATGCCTTTTGAAAGAGGTCACAAAAATTTGAAAAGTAGAAGTATAGAAAAAATATATGTCAAATACTAATTAAAAGAAAGTTGGTAGGGGTATAATATCATAAGCAAAATTGAGTTAAACAAAAAACATTACAAGAGAGGAAGAGCCTCATTTACATATTGGCCAAAGTTTTTTATTTATCAAAAAGGTAGGTTATAAACCTAATGGGTCTTGCAAAATAGACCTAAAATAAATAACTGAAAACTTATAAAGCCACGTTGGAGGAAGCTAAAAAATCCGTCAGCATATTGAGAGACTCCCACACATGTAGTGATTAATAGGTTAGTCAAGCAAAAATAAGGCTATGGAAGTTTTGCTTTTTTTTTTTTTTTAAAGCTATGGAAGTTTTGAACAACATAATTAAGTGGTATAACAGATAGGTTTAAAATATTGTTCCTGGCAACACAGAAAATTTATAAAAATTAACGATATGCTAAGCTAGAAAGAAAGTCTCAACCTTCAAAGATTTATAATCACTTGTACCTCACACATAGTCTTAACTTCAACATAATTAAGTTAGAAATTAATAACGAAGTGACCACAAAGAGAAAGGAATGTGGAGTCGAAGGTGTGGGTTAGGTTATCCACTGGCCTCTTTCAAAGCTTCATGGAATCTGGCTCTGGTTGAGCCCTTAAGGGGGTCACCTGAAGGCTTGGACTACAGACCTTGAGTCGGGTCATGCCAGGAGAAGGGTAGCTGCCACACCCCCAGCTCTTGACTCTGAGCTGACAGGAAAGGGCTAGAGCCAAGACTCTGCCATATCTTATTTTTGTTGTGTTGGAGTCCAAACATATGAGAAGAAAGAGTGGTGCTTCCTCAGGGGCGATTCCTAAAATCCCTCAGACCAAGATGTGGGAGTTTCTCTACCAGAATTGGCCTCTGGTCATGCCAGTTTGCCGTGTGCTGCCTCAGAAAGTGATGGGAACAAAGAGGAGACCCACTCACTCGGACCGATCTGTGAGTTGCCCTGGATAGAAACTCCTTCACTAGGTGTGATGTGTGCAGTTAGGTGAGTTGCCCTTGTTTGCACGTCATGGAACAAAGGGACTCTCAGACATCAATGGAGGGAGAGGGGATTGGCAAAACCACTTGCAAAATAAGGTGGCATTGCTAACCAGTTGTACGTGCACAGCACCTGTGTCCAGGAAATTCCACTCCAGAGAAATGTGCACACAGGTACACTGGAAGCTCCATGCTCTGCCATTTTATAAGGTAGTGGGGTGGCAACATGTGACAAGTTACCATTGTCTGCTTGTAGAAATGTAACCCTCACCAGCAAACAGAGATCTGGAAAGACCTTTTTACTGCTCTTCATATTGGGCCACAGAGAGCCAACTTTAGGGCATGAAATTCACAAAATGCCAGCCTCATGTAGTCTGTGTAAATAATCAGGCAACACTTTTTCCTGTTGACATGATGATTTCCAACACTTTCGAGAGAGGGAAATAAAAAAGATGTACCACTACAACCCATTAACTTTCTAGAGTATGCACTGTGGCCTTTGGCACTATGGCCACAAATAACTTGCTGGTCAGTATGACTTTTCAATTTTCAATCGTTTGCTTTGTTGTTGTGGCTACCTAACTGATTTTGGGGGTTTGAGAATTTAAACTTCGCATCTTTTTTGTTTTCATTTTGATTTCTTTTTCCCAAAATTGTCCTGTGAGGTTATGGTTTAGATATAATGAAGCTGATATAGGCATAGTACTTCAGACAGTTTTTTTAAAAAAAGATTTATTTACTTGAGAGAGAGAGAGAGAATGAGTGGGAGGGGCAGAGAGAGAGGGAGAAAGAATCTCAAGCAGTCTTGACAGAGCACAGAGCCCCACACAGGGCTGGATCTCACAACACTGAGATCACAACCCTGAGATCACGACCTGAGCTGAAATCAAGAGTCGGAGGCTTCACTGACTGTGCCACCTGGGCGCCCCTATTTCAGACAGTTTCGAAAGGATTCCTTTAAAAGTTCCTCAGGAAGCTAAGTTGCAAACATCAGCATTCTAACAAACAAAAAAAGGGATACACATGCACATATTTAACTAGTTATCAAAATTGGAAAACGAGTAAATCATTGTGTTTCCACTTTATAGGTAAATTAGAATTTTATTTTGTTAAACTGAGGTCCTTTAAATTTGTGTTTATTTGGCATAATGGTGTCATAAAACGTATCCTTGTCTTGATCTGAAACTTACTTTTCCTTTACAGCGTTTCCCTTTGAGCTATGTGCCATATGGAGAAGTAGAAAAACACAGCTTTAGTGATTATTTACATTCTTGTGGACTAGAATCCCTTCAGGGATCACATAAAAACTACACATGACTTTGGCCCAAAAAAGTTGGCAGAACATATTCACTTACACATCAGATATTTGTCATTGGGGGCACATTCATCTTTATCTTTTTTTAAATCTTATTGCACCTGTTAGGTTGGTAACATTATGACTGTTCACCAGCACCTCCTCTTCCAGTCGTGCAGGACCATTATGCCACCCCTCTCCCTTGAAGTCGGCATAGCCGTGTGACTTGCTTTAGCCAAAGAAATGTGAATGAAGTGATGTGTGTCATTTAGTTGGTAGGTTAAGGAGCCTGGAATGTTGAGTAGACACCTGTAGGTGTAGGAAAGCTGCCCTTGAGAATCATTTGCACCCAGAAGTGTACTTTCTGAAAGCAAGAAATAGGTTTGGGTCATGTTAAGTTGTTGAGATTTGAGAGATTTTTTTTTCTGCACTTCAACTTAACATTTCCTGACTAATAGAATATATCATCTAATGTACTTGAGGGAGAAACACTTCAAATAAAAATTCTACTAAGGACCAATTTCACTGACAAATATTTTGTTATCAAAATTAAAATACATTTCTCTACTGACAAGCTGTTATTCTTCCAGTAATTCAGTCTCAGAATCTTAGAATTATCTGTGATTCCTCAATCCTGGTCTTCACATTTAATGATTTGTTAAGTTCTATTGGTGTCAGAAATGAAAGTGGAAAATCTGGAAAATAAGTGAGTGTGGTTCTATACTTTAAGTTGCTAACAAATGTTTTGGGGCAAGAGGCTTTGTGTCTTTCTATATTATTAACATGAAAGTTGGGCTATGGTATATTATATATGGTATATATATATGGTATATATATTTTGAAATGTTATCAAATGAGATTTTTGGGGTATGCATGTGTGTGTGTAGTTATTTTGTCACAGTTCTCCATCAGCTCATGTTCTGGGCTCTTTCCCACTCTGCATCAAGTACATGGCATTCCATCTTATATCTCACATTTATGTACTGGGGAAGATTTTAATTCTCCTCTATTATACAGACCAGTTGCTAAATGCTATGGGCCTTGTAGAGCTGAATTTTTTTAAACCTGTAATTTTTTTTTCAACTTTCCGACAGGTTTTGAAACCATAGCTCTGGGGCAGAAATAATTACTGTCTGGCATCCCTCCCCTGGCATGTGCCTGTGGCAGACATCAGTCATCGATGGTTCTGCTCTCCCCGGTGTGGTGGATAAAAGTCCATCATACAGTAGTGTTCCAAGTCCTCCACAATCAAGCCATGTATTTTCTTCTCCACTAACTCATCCCTGTGATCTGTTTCATTTTCCATAGGGAGTTCGTTGTAGCTTCATGTTCTCATTTGTTACTCCCTCCATCTAGAATGACTTCAATGAAAATAAAAAAAGTCACACATACTCCGCCAACACAAACTCAGATTTCCTTCACACCCACTGCCTTCTTCAGCCATGCCAACCATCCTTGTTGGTACCGATCCTCTAAAAATGTTTGCTGGTATTTCCTTCTTTCTGCGTGCCAGCCCCTATGACTGTAGTTGTATCTCTAGAATTTACTGGCAGAGTATACGCATAGAAGTATATAATTACTATTAGTTTCAGGAGGATTTGAAAACAAATATTTTATTAATCACAGCTGCATGCATTGACTGGCAATGTGGGAGAACTCATACACAAAAAACATTTCTTCAGTCTGCTGATGTTATTTGGTGCACATAGGAATTGCACCTTGAAGTCTGTGACACCCCACTAATCGATGACCAGAGTGTAGAAGCACTCCATTAAGTAGCTCCTGGTGCTTTCCTTTGTTATTCGGTTATGTATCTTTAGGTTGGGAATCTCACCTTATATTTTTGGGGGCATACCACCTTCCCCAGCCTCCCAGCATCATCTTTAGCTAACAGATAAGGTTAGCCAGGGAGGGGGAAAAATTACTTGTTTTGCTAAAATGCTGCTGCTAACACACTGTTTAGAAATGCTGAGATATGTATCGAATGCAAAATAAGGAGAAAGGCAAGGCAAGAATGGTTGTTCTAGTACTTCTCAAAGTGTGGTCTGTGGACTGGTGCCTGGCTGTGGCAAAAAAAAAAAAAAAAGTGCAGAAGTCAACAGTAAGCATTTAGAAGCTTCTGTATGAATTTTCTTCCCTTTTTCTTTTTTAAAAAAATATTTACTTATTTATATGAAGGGTGAGGGGCAGAGGGAGAGGGAAAGAGAGTCTTCAGCAGACTCTGTCGAGCATCCAGCCTGATGTGGGGCTCAATCTCACAACCCTGAGATCAGGACCTGAGCTGAAACCAAGAGTCAGATGCCTAACCAACTGTACCACCCAGGCACCTCTGTGTTATTCTTTTTATGATAATGTTCATTGCAATGTTAGTTCATCGGCTGTTGAATCCAATAATGAAAACCTAGGTTTGTAGTTTGTATATCTTTGCTTGCTTTTTATTTCACTTTCTATGAATCATTTTTATTTTATTTTGCACAAACACACGTCCTTGACAGATTGGAAATTAAAAACAAAATAAATTGGTCCTTTACTACAGACCATTTGATAATTATCTATCATCTATCTACCTATCTATCATCTATCTATCTATGTATCTATCTATCTACCTACCTATCTATTTATCCTGATTTTGTCTGGATCTCTTTCCTATGTGATTAGGGCCCTAATTGGCATTAAAATCCATATTTTGGTTCTTTTATGAAAACAGGAAATATTATGTCTTACAGATTTCTCTTAGAGATAAGTTAGTTTAATAATTATGCGGTTGTTTCTCAGCTTTTAAGTCAGGGGACTGAAGCAACTTTACCTTTCCTCTTCAGTGTGCCATTATATTTAGAAAAATGAAGAAAACTGAATAGTGAATAGAACACTGACTGTCCAACTGAACTTTTGAATGTCCTGCATTTAGCTAGCTCTAACTTTAAATCATAAATATTATGAAACGTGGATCCTTGTCCAAGAAGAACGAATAATAACTGTTATATCCTCAGAACAGATGATATACTGTACTCAGAAATAGATTTCCATCCACAAATGCTGGCATTTAGAGGTTACCAGCTGTATTTAGGTAGAGAAGCTATAAAGCACATTACAGGAATATAATTTTAGAGTTGCTGAGGTCATATGGGGATTTGGTTCGCCTACATTTTCACTTAAATTATATCCACAAGTAATGTCATTGTGAATGAAGTTATATCATTAAAAGTGTCAGACACTTCAGACTCCATTTCCATATGCCCTATTATATGAAGACCTGCAACTTGAAATTCTCTCCAGATTAATCTGAGAGGAAAATATAGGCTCTCATTCTGAATACATCCCAGAAGGGATTAAGTGACCTGATTTCAAGAAAAAAAATGGAACAAGCTATGCGATGACTAATTTGCCTCCCAGTAAAATAAAAGTGACAAACAACAATTTTATTCATAATAGAAGTTTCCCCCAAAGCAGACTTTTCTGCTAACTCTAGCATATTCTATTTGCAAAATATTTTTAATGTATCTCATGTCATATGCCTCTGTTTGTGAATTCAGGTTTTCTCCTTAAAGGAGCATAAAATCTAACAACTATGTTAAAGTAAAATTAAAGATTTGTAGAAGGCATAAGAAACATATCACAACAAACACATAATTTTCCTGGAAAGTAAGAACTCTGAATCTCTCACCCTCGAGGACAAACATCATAGTTTTCTAGTGAATAATATCAGTAGATTTTTGTTTAATATGCAATATATTTGTTTTATTGAACATGCTCTGATTTAATAATGAAATGAAAACAAATAATTGTGGCACTTTTCCAACAGAAGTAAAATCCTCAATATACAGACTGATTTATTTAGGAAACCTACTAATTGAAAAATGAGTATGTGCCTAGTGCTGTCTCCTCTTATAGCCCTATCATCTGGGACTGTCTAAAGTAATTTATTTTATTTTTGTTTTTGAATACTTATTTTAGAGAGAGAGACAGAGAGAGAGCATGTGCAGGGGGAGGGGCAGAGGGAGAGAGAGAGAGAGAGAGAGAATCTCAAGCAGACTCCCCACCAAGCATGGAGCCCAGTGTGAGGTTCGATCCCATGACCTTGAGATCATGACCTGAGCCAAAACAAAGAGTCAGATGCTCAACCAACTGAGCCACCAGTGCACCCTGAAAATAATTTATTAATGCGAAATGTTGGGGTGCCTTACTGATGATTTCATTTCAGTATGATAAATCAAATGAAGTGCTAGTTAGTCCTAATTTAGTAAGTTTAAAATAAATTATTTTAATCTTTTGATTCGGAAAATGATTGCTCTTTCCTAAGACTTTCTCCCAGATTAAGAAATCTTATATCATTACTTTTAAGTGAGAACTTTGAAGATTGTGATCATTTTTTTAATTCATTAGAGTCTTTCAAGAAAAAGAGAACACACACACACACACACACACACACACACAAAGAGAAAGAACAGACCACAATAGGACATTGAGTTCATGCTTTAGTATGAAATATTATTTCTGAATATATTGAAAAACTGACTCATCCTTCTAGTACTGGTATCAGGAATGGGGTAATAATACCTGACAGGCTCACTAAAATCTGGATTTATCGTTATTTGACATTTTCAAGTGCCTTCTGAATTTCTCCTAATGACACTATTAAATGTTTTAAAAGTGGTAGTGATTAAAGACTGAGTTTAAGCAGTACCTAATGCCTTCTCAGTCAGCACCTTTCATATATCTCAATATCAGCAGGGATTTCTAATATGGCGTCTGATAATAATCAAGGTGCGAGATGCCAAGCTAGAAGATAGAAAAGCTGAGAGTCTGGGGAAAGAAATCCAAACTCATCATCATTTTACTTACTCTGTCTTGTCACAGACAATGACATGCTTTGAAAGTGATCCCTAGGAGAAGACAAATCCTGAGTGTAACAATGAGATTTCAGGAACGTGGAGAAACTGAATTGATGGCTGAAATCCACAGAATGTGAAATCTCATTCAGTCAGCGTTCCTCAGAGGAGCTCCCTGCTGGGTCTTGAGAGTGTTGTCACATGTGTGCTTATGCCTGGAGAAACGTAGGTGCTTCTATGCTGCACGTTGTATGTAAACATGGAATTCAGTATCTTACATTTAAACTTGAAAAAAGAGCAGAGCAATGCATGCATATACCTGAAACCATAAGAAGGGCTTTCTATTTTATTGCTGCTTACTTTGAATTATGGCTTCTTTACCTGAACTCCACAACCCCACCCTCCCCCATCCCAGAATACCATCTATATATATTGGTGGAATGTGTGGGCATGTCCTAAAAAAAAATCTCACTCAAAATACCTTGTTTTGTTGTCTTTTGGGATAATTGTTCAAATGGCAGAGTTGGGTTTTTTGTTTTTTTTTTTAAGAAATATACTTCTCCTTTCTTTTTTCTCTTTCCCTTGTCTGTTCTTGGGGAGCTATTTTATGCAGTCACTAGTTAAAACTGTAAGTAATTTCACCTTCCATTTTAGAACTTCTGAACCAAACATGCATTTCTGTCCCATTTTCCCTGAAGTAAACTCCAAAAGATATACTCCAAAAGAGTTCACTAAATGAGGAAAGAATTGAAAAGCTAGGGAAGTCCGTTTTCGGGTCACTAATTCCTAAGGCTAAAGAAGCAGCAAGGGCATAGGTAGGAAAATGTGTTCTCTCTTTAGGATGAGATTCACGCAGATATTTCAATACATAGTAGACGTGCCCTACAGATTGGGCCTAAGAATTAAATCTGGGCAAATTTATGGAATAAACAACATTGTCTTTTTCTTCAATATATATCCCCTTGGGGTTTGTGTTCCTCCTCCCATTTCCCTCTGCTATTCAACGTTCCTTTTCTCCTCTCCTCCTTCCCTCATGCATATCCCTAAACATAAACCCTAAAAAGCTGCTTCTACATCCCTTCTGCTCTCATACCCTAGAGGAGATATGAATAGTTAGAAGAGTTTCTTGTAAGAGTATTAATGGTTTAACAGGCATCACAGTTAAAAGTAAGGACGAGACTGTGGAATCCTGGCATCCATAGTGCGAGGAAAGTTGGTAGGGTTGAGGCCATTCAACTGTAGTTGAATCCATTGTCTTCTATTTTGAGTGATACTTTTTTCTGCTAGACATTATTACTAGCACTGGCTAAAGGAAATAACCTAGTTCACTCTGCTTCCACAAATAGTATACATTATCCACAATGAGTATTCCCATCAACCCATTTAAATGTCTTTTTTTTCCCCACTGAGCACAGAGGGGAAAAAAGGAAAGTAGAAATTAGAAGTTTCAGAGTTGCTACTCCGTGCAAAGCCTCTTCCATATTAGCTTACTTAAGCCTCATTAAAGATTTATAAAGTGAGAATTACTATGTTTGCTTAAAATAATAACAGCAACCGTTATTTATTGACCTTCTCCTATATGATAGCCAATTTCCAATTCATTGTCTTATTTAATTCTCATATGGACCTTGTGAAATCAGCATTATTTGTACCCCTGTTTTCCAGACAAGGAAACGCAGGATCAGTGCACTTGTCTTATTGAACTGTAAATAGAGAGCTGGGGATATAGACCCATTTGCATTATTCATAGGATTAAACAATAGCCAATGGTTATATAGATGGGAAGTGGGTAAGCTGAGACTCGAACTAAGGTTTGCATTGACCCCCAGTTAATGGCAATGATATTGTGTTTATGTCGAGAATGAGTCTGAGTGTGTGTGTGTGTGTGTGAGATGTGTGTGTGTGTGTGTGTGTATTTACTTATTTTAGAGAGAGAGAGAAAGAAGAGTGTATAAAAGGGGGGAGGGGCAGAGGGAGAGACAGAATCTCAAGCAGACCCTGCACTGAGCACAGAGTCCAATGTGGGGCTTGATCTCATGACCCTGAGATCATGACCTGAGCCAAAATCAAGAGTCAGACACTTAACTGACTGAGCCACCCAGGTGTCCTGAAATAGATATTTCTTTTATTAATCTTTCCTGACTTTCTAAATTCTTAGCCTTTTCTCTGGACTCATAAATGATTAATTTAAAAATAGAGAAATAGAAGGATAAAAGAAAGGAAGGAAGGAAAGCATGGGAACAGATATTTCTAGAAACAAAACCAGAACACCGTTAGGCTATAAGAGGAATAAGGCATACTAGCTTAGATAAAGGGTGATCAATAATACCTGTCCATGGACTACTGATGAAGTGTAGGCATTACATTGTTAGATTTTCACACTTAAGCCTCCAATAATTCCGTGAAGTAGATCTTATTATCTCCATTTAACACATGAAAACAATATGATAGAAAGGTGTTAAGTAAGGCCAAATTTCTAGTAGGATTCTGAGTGTATACTCTAGCTTTTTAAAGGCTATTTGATACCCATCTCTTTCCATCTTTCCTACTAGGCTCGGATATCAATCCTCTCTTCTTATGAGGGAAAGGCAGTGCTAAGACAGAGTTCTGCTCGTTTGGACTCTGGCTAGTTCAGATAATATTATTTTCCTTTGGGCCAAAGTATGAGAGGAGGAGAGTACCTGCTTTCCTGAGAGACAGATGAGATCACAGAGACCCTTGGCTGCCAAAGGGACAGAGTGGGGAGCTCAGAATGCACTGCCCTGCCAGTCCAGGACCATGCAAAGCACAGCTAACCAGATCATCTCAATGTTATTAGTTGATATGGAAAGATAAGAAAATAGAGATTAAAATATTTAGGATAAAAATTATCATAACATAATATTCCATTTCAGAAGGTAAAATGGAATTTGGTATGTTTTTAGTTATAAAAGTGATATCCTGCATTTAATCTTTGATAAATACACTTCTGTAGCTTGTCTCTAAGGAGGCCTTCTCATATTGGTTTACTCTAGACATTTACTCTAGACTGAAGAGACTCTTCCCCTAAAGAGCTCAGGTTCATAACTGTGTCTTGTTTATAGGAAAACCAATTTGGAAAGAAAGTGCTATAAAAATAAAAATATGAAAAATATATGTTTAAGAAAACCTGATTAAAAGCAAGCAACCAAGGGAAGCAATATTAATACCAAAGAAAAAATTAAAAGTGAAAAGTATTAAGACCAAAAGGAATCTGATATAATCATTGATAAAAGGCATAGCTCCCGATAATGATATAACTGTCCAATATTATAGATTAGAAATATATAGGGCAGTTAACTATACTTCAATTAAAAAAAAGAAATATCTGGGAAGCCTGGGTGGCTCAGTTGTTTAAGCATCTGCTTTCAGCTCAGGTCATGATTTCAGGGTCCTGGGATCCAGTCCAGCATCATCAGGCTCCCTGCTCAGTGGGGAGCCTGCTTCTCCCTCTGCCCGCCACTCCCCCTGCTTGTACTCTCTCTCTCTCTCTGACAAATAAATAAATAAAATCTTTAACTGGGTGATGCGTATTAAGGAGGGCACATGATGTGATGAGCACTGGGTGTTATACGCAACTAATGAATCATTGAACATTATCCCAAAAACTAATGATGTACTATATGTTGGCTAATTGAATTTAGATTTAAAAAAGAAAAAAGAAAACCTTTAAAAAAATAAAAATAAAAAAAGAAATATCTGAGGCAAAACTATTAGAACTACAAGAAAATTTAAAAATATATATAGTGAGTGATTTTATATACCAGTTTTTCTAGATCAATCAGACACAAAAACAAATCTGAATACAGAGGATTTGAATGAACTCATTGATATAATTGAATGAACAGATACTGAGCAGAATCCTGAATAGATCAATGCATAGAGTAGACTGAATACAACACTAAAGTGTGTATGTTGAAATTATCAGAGTGAAAGTGGGGTCAATAGACCCTTATAATTTATGTACTAAGCACATCCCCAATTCATAATGAATATACAAATTAAGTAGGACTTATTTCAGGAATATGAAAATATTTCAACATCAAGATATTTATTAATATGATATACCTTTTCAATAATACGATGAAAACAAAAAGGTATGGTTATTTTGGTATTTAACAACATTCACTTGATAAATTTCAGCATATGTTTCAATTTAAAAAATTGTAGGCTAGGATTAAAAGAATACTCCTTTAAAATGAGTTTTAAAAATCACTATCAAACCATCAGTGTTGGCATTCATTCCTCTGAATGGTAGTGCACTGAGAACACCTCCTATAGAATTAGGAAAATAATAAATAATATAATTTCCTTTATTGTTGCCATAACTTACTTTTTAAAAACATATTCCACTTAGTGTAATTAAGATAGCAAACATAAATCACTGATAAGTCATTGATGAAGCGGAGACCCAATTATTATTTGTAGACGATTTGATTGTCCATCTCAGGAATCCAAGAACATTGATACATGAATGATCGAACTTATGAAACAGCTCAGTAATTTTCCTAGGTATGAAATTAATTGGCCAAAATCTATAGCTTTCTTCTATAGTAAAAATAACTGGTCAGAAAATAAAATGGGAAAAAAAAAAACCCAGAAGATCTTACTCACAGTATTAGTAAAAATAGAAACTACCTAGACATAAGCAAGAAATATGCAGGTTCTATTTTTTAAAAAAAGAAAATTATGAAAACCTAAGATACAAAAGAGAATTGAATTAAAAAGTAAATTAAATTATACCAGGTTCTACATGGAAAAACTCAATATTGTAAAGTTTCAGTTCATTCCAAAAGAATTCTAAAAGTTAATGTAATAGCAAAATTATACCAAATCAGGTTAGAAGAGGATGAAAAATCCTAACATTTACTTGCAAGAATAAAAAGATAGGAATTCCAAGAATATTTTAGAAAAGCTGAATAGATGTACTTACAGCAATTATCAAAATAAAGTAAAAAAAATTTTTTTAAATGATGTGGTACTGATCTCAGGAAAATGTAGACCAAATTAGATAAATAGAAAACATAGAATAGACTTCAAAATTGAAACTGAAAGAATCAAGTGATTTTCTATAGGCTTAGATTGTCCCATTAGAGTTGTATACTTGAATATGAAATCAAAGCCCTTGTTCAAAATGAAGTGCTGCTATGTTGAGTTTCATTTCCTTTGTGCATTTATTTCCTCTAGAGAAATAGACACATGTATCAATTATCATCATCATCATCATAATTGCTATTGTTATCATAGCTAACTTGTATTTAACGCTTCCTAGTTGTGTCAGAAACTATTCTAAGCACATTGCATGTATTGTATCATTTAATAGACATAATAACTTTATGAAGTTGGTGTAATTATTTGCCACAATTTACAGATAAAGGTACTGAGACTTAAAAAGTTGCAGTAAATGCCCATAGAGAGTGATGGTGAGACCAGGAAGCACAGGTAATCTGGTAATAGAGTCCAGGTTCTTAAGAATCGAACTGTAACTTCACAAGTACACATGTGCTTTTATTTTTAAGTATTATTAGGTAGCAGGCCAAAGTCATGACACAGATGCTCTTAGGTAGCAATGCCAGTTTTCTGTTGGAAGTGACCATTTTATTTTCTTTATACCTGAATGTTTTAAAAAAATTATGTAGTAAGCATTCCTTTTATAACCCCAGAACAGTAGTTTTAAAAGGTGATTTCAGCCTGGTGATTTCTTTAATGAATAGCTCAGGGAAGTCTACCAAATCTGTACCATTTGACTCATTAGCTCTCTAACTCAAGAAATCAACATCCACTTTTTCCATAGTGGTGACCAGAGATGCTGCTACCCCTTATTGCCACCATCACCACTGTAACTGCCACCACAATTTGAATAGCCAAAATGTTCCATTTCTGACAAATGCTTTATATCCATGACTTCGAGTACTCTTTTTATTATTATTCCCATTTTACCGAGGATGAACTAAAGCTTGGAGTACTTATAAGTCTTGCTCAGGGTGACACCAGCCCATACTTGGAATAGACAAGGTCACATCCAGGTCTGCTCAGCTCTATAACCTCTACTCTTCTGCAATAATATTTCACAAAGTTTCCATTTGGGCCAGATGGAAACCCTAGAGGCTAAAACTAGTGGGTTTTTTTTATTTTTTAAAGATTTTATTTATTTATTTGACAGAGAGAAAGACAGCTAGCAAGAGAGGGAACACAAGCAGGCGTGGGAGAGAAAGAAGCAGGGAGGAGCCTGATGCGGGGCTCGATCCCAGGGATCCAGGATCCAGGATCACGCCCTGAGCTGAAGGCAGATGCTTAACGACTGAGCCACCCAGGTGCCCCTAAAACTAGTGTTTTAATGCCTCATTTTTGTTATTAAATTTAGGTGCACATGCAATTACCTTGTTCAAATACATCAAAAAAAATTAAGAGTGAGTCATTTTTTTATTATGTGCAAACTCAGCCTCTACTTGGTATTTGTGCGTCTTCCTATTCTCTTCCAATAATCTTAGAAAAATCACATTATTCTCAAAAGTCTTCATCAAATTGTTGGAAGAGGTAATTGAGAGGATATGACTGGCAGTTGTTCCGAGAACTGATCTTAGGTAATTAGAGGCTTCTCACCATGTAAGTTCTACCTGCCTTTCCCCCACTACGAGCCATTTCAAGGATGCAGCCTTAAGAGAGTAATGTGTTGTTGAGACCATCTTGGTGATATATGTGACTGAATCCAGTTAAGTTCTCTCTATAAACTTTTAAGATTCTGGTGGGGAGGTGTGGAAATCTACTCATCTTGCGGCTGCTTAAGACAAGACTCTGGGGTGCCTGGGTGGCTCAGTCGGTTGAGCGTCTGTCTTCAGCTCCGGTCATGATCTCAGGTTCCTGGGATCGAGTCCTGCATTGGGCTCCTTGCTCAGCAGAGGGTCTGCTTCTTCCTCTTCTTTTGCCCCTCCCCCCCGTTTGGGCTCTCTCCCTCAAATAAATAAAATCTTTAAAAGAAAAAAAAACTAACAAGTCTCCTATGCAAGTTCTCTTACTTATTAATCTGCCACCTACCAATCTGTAACGGTCTGCCTTTTTGTTTGGGCTGTCCTTGCCCTGCATGTACAGGGGGCCAATTTATGAACCAACACAAACATAGATACTTGGTCCCCTCTGTCCATTCCAAAGGATGTTGCATATACCAAGAAATCACACTTTCGTTTAATTAATATGTGTTTATTGAATATTTACTATGTGTTAGATACTGTGCTAGGCATGGAGAATAGAATAGTGTTTTATGAGGGCAATGCTAGCTGCTACAACAGATGAACTCTTAAATCTCTGTGGCTTAAAACAATGAGAAACCCACTATGGATTTGGGTTGAGTGAATTTCCTCCTGTTTGTGATTCAGTTTCCCTCATCTTCAAAACATGGTTTCCAACATCTTTCTCTGTTCAGTCAGTTTAAGGAAAAAAGAGTATAGAGTATTGCATATAATTTTAAATTGGCCTGTTCTTGAAGTGGTCTATATCACTTTTGCCCAGATTTCATTGGCCAGAACTCTGTCATACGGCCACACCAAACTGGCTGGGAAATGTAGGCTTGCCATGTGCCCAAAGGATTAATATAACATCCTTTTTCCTGCTCATTTGCTACTCACAATATCTTTGAGGAGGTGGACATTAACTAGTTAGCATATAAAACCAATGGACAATTTCAACTGTGGCTGTTATTTTTATGGAGAGGAATATGGTGCTAAAAGGACCTATTATTTATAGGTTTTGATCTACTTAGAGAAACCAGGAAGGCTTCACTGAGGGAGTGAGACTAGAATCTCAAGGATGGGCAGGTGAAGAAAGGAGGGAAGAGTGCAAGGGTCCTGGGGAGGAGAACCCATGGTGAGCAGGTGGGATGAGGAAATACAAGAGAGAGGCTGGATGGGGCTGGAGGAGTCCTAACCTGTACGGCCTGTGAGCCATTTCAGTCTAAATCCTGTCCGATGGACAATGCTGAACCATTGAAGAGTGTGAAGTTACATGCTGACCTGGTCAGATTGATATCTTGAAAGAAATCACTCAGGCTGCATTGTGAAAATGCGTTGGCACTGGGGAAAAAATAAATGTAGGGAGGCCTTTAGATGTGGGAGGTGGAGGTGGGAAGAAGTTAAAAAAAAATTTAGGAGGTGAATTCAACAGAATTGGTGATAAGCTAGACTTTACTATTTATTTAGTCATGTTGCTGGATGGTTTGCTTCCTCGTAACGTCTATGCTCATAGATGAATTTTAAAACTGGACAGCTTAGCTGGGAAGTGAAAAGCTAGCTTACATTGCCTTCAGCCAGGCTTAAGCAAACAGAAGCAGAGTTCAGTTGTTAGTGGCTTAGTATCTTTTGTTAACTTCTTTGTCAAAAACTTCACCTTCTCCCTTTGAGTCTGCTCTTTCATCCTGATCGTGGCGTCTGTACAACTAATTTTTCCATGATGTGTTATGCTTCCCCATGGGCATTTACATTTCAAAAGAGGATTTTAAAATATCTACTTAGAAGATATTACCTCGGGAAATAAAACAATGATGCTTCGAATGTTTGGGGAAATGTGATCTTTGAATCATGCAACACAGATACCACTTTCAGGGCCTTTAATAAAGCCATTAAATTGGGTTCTTCCAGGGCCTCTTAATTCTGGTGGGAGAAGTTTCTTAAGACAACCGAGACCTGGATATAGAGTGTCCCCAGGATTACTGAGTTACGTGCTGGTTCTGAAATAAGATCTGCAGCTTCATTCTTCTTTACAACATGACACCATAGGGCAGAATTTGAAATCCAAAGGGATAATCCATTTCATGCTGAAAATATATGTATGCTAGAATTTTAAAATATTTTTATATATACACAAAAATTAAAATAAGCAAAAATATGTATTCTATTTTTGTATATGTATACTTAAGGAGGCCACAAACCACTCATGAAAGCTTTATTTATGGATGCCCTTCCACTGTGGTTAAGAATTTGCTGCTCTATTTGAAAGCAGATTATAGGAAATCATGTCTCTTTCTCTCTTACTCTCCTCTTCCACAGCTAAAAATATGGGAGCAGGACTAAGGTCCTGTGAGGTGACACCTGATTTATCCCTGGATGTCTCTACGTGTGTGTATGTGTGTGGGTGTGTGTCTAGATGAGTCAGGCTTTTTGCTCAGCCATCTCACCAGATCAGCCCCCAAGACACCCACACTCACTTTTGAGCAGAAGCTAAGGCCCAATAAGCACAGACCTTCTAGCTAGAACTGGGGGAAAGAACCAGAATTTAGTTGCTGGCAGATCCATCCTCTTGGCAGAAAAACCCCATGTGCACCTGTTCAAATAGATCTTGGGTGATTTTTAGCCTCCTAGCAATTGCCTGACATAAAGAGTATAGTGTGATTCTTCGTTTATTTTACAATTCAGTGAGCACCAAATTAAGTTTAATAGTATAGGAAACACACACATGCACACATACCTCCCCATCCCCAATTTTAAAAAAGATTTGTCACATTCTGGCTAATAATAAACACTTGATTTCGGCTCTCTCTCTCTTTGTTTTTTAACAGCATGAAACTATTTTAAGCCATGTAATGATTATTTAATCATAGGATAGAAAGCACTTTTTTTCAGGGAACATTGTAATACGGCATCTACAGCCTGTAAGTGTTGCTGCTCTTTGCATTTAGAGAAGAGTATTTAGTGGTATTCGATAATATTGAGGGTGGAGCATGTATGAGGGTGGCAAAAATGGCACATATCCTACAAAGTAAGTTTAAAGCAGGAGAGTAAGAGGTTGGATGTTTGGGTGTTTGGATTCTTGACTTTGTCATGGGTTTTGAGAGACAGGCCAAAGATGTCTTTCCCACCAGCCTGAATATTCTCCGAAGCCTTGACTACTGACAGCCACTTTTGAGCCTTACACTAAAGCCAGAACTAAACTCACTCGATTATGACTGTCCAACTGCTATCAATGTACTCAGCGAATGGGTGTCCCATACAGCTCTTACAATTTTAGCCAGAAAATACCCCCTCCCATTCCCAGTCTCCTTTCATCCAATATATGCCTGAAAGAGGGTTTAGAACATTGGCACCCATATCCTGGGGGTAGGAAGAGAGAACCGTTGTTTGACTAGGACACTGATGGAAAAGACAAGAAGAAAAATGAAATGAAATTGCTCTATTTGAATATCCCAACCATTATTAATTACAGGGTATTTAATAAAATACAGATCTCCACGTTGAGTTTTGTGGTAAGACTGATGCATCAGCATCATTTGGGTGGAAGAAGTTTTTGAACCTCTTTTTATCAGTAGAAATTCTTTAAAAAAATCGGAATTATGTAAAGAATACCATACAGAGGACAGACAAACAGAGTTACATTGGTTGACCTGATGGAGAAGAGTTTGAGGCCCTTGAACTTCCCACTGGAACTCACTTTGAGAAACAACATATACTTGAACCCTTTGCTTTGAAAGATCCTAGTGTCCAGGAGACAGCAGTGAACATCCAGCTATGACGTGGGAGTGGAGGCAGAGAGGGTAGAAGTGTGTCTACATGGATCCATAACCACTGGCTACTTCTATGGCAGGGGGTTGGTATATGTGTTGGTATATTGGGCCAAATATATATTTGATATTCATCAGACAAAGGATTTTTCTCAGGGCACAAAACCATCAATGGACAAGTTTGCTCCATGAAGGGACATGAGAAATGGCACTTCCAAAATCCAGCAATATGATTTTGTGACTTTCCTTTTATTTTATTTTTTTAAGATTTTTTATTTATTCGTTTGAGAGAGAGAGCGCAAGTAAGAACACAGCAGGAGGGAGGGTCAGAGGAAGAGGGAGAAGCAGACTCCCCACTGATCAAGGTGCCTGACATGGGGCTCGATCCCAGGACCCTGGGATCATGGCCTAAGCTGAAGCCAGACGCTTAACTGACTTAGCCACCCAGGCACCCCGTGGATTTCCTTTTAGACTTTAGAATGGATCTGTGATTGGTTACTGACTCAGTTTCTCCTTCCAGCAATGTCTGATTTGCTGTTAGTGAATGGGTAATTATATCTTAGATATAATTTAATATCTAAATTATATATCTTAGATATTTATATAAAGATATAAATATGGACAAAGAAGAGTCATAATCAAAGCTAAGAAGTAACTTGACAATTTCAAAGCTTGGAAGCTACCATTCAGCCACTTCTAGGACACTGGTTTGAGAGTTGTCCAAAGAACATGGCTGAGGATAACAGAATGTTAACTCCAAAAGTCCTTTGAAAATAACCTGTGAAAAGCTTTTATTTACTCATTTGCTTTTCCTATTTTACAGCAAAAGAAGTAGAATTTAGTTGTGATATGAGAACATTTGAGTCAGAACATCTTAGTAATGGTATTTTAAAATACAAAATAAGACTGGTGGTGGAATAATAGCTTCTTTCCATTTTTTCTCCCTGAACCCTGTTGACAAGAGGGTGGGGAGGAAGAGAGAGACAATTAAAAGACCCCAACTAAGTACACTGATGATTGGTGAAGCCCATGGTGAAAGATAATAAAGAATATTAGCTAAATATGGGTAAATTTGGATAAATTCAGGGGAAGATGTCACAAATAAATACAGAAGCACTCAGATTTAAAGCAGGATGCAGAAGTTTCTGAAAATAAATTGGAGAATTCTGTGGGAATGATAAAGAATTGGAACTTGGTGGGAGTCAGAAAGGGAGAAAAGGGTAGATCTCTGAAATGTGCTATTTGGCTTGATACAGCAGTCGTGCAGGGGCCAAAGGAAAGATAGTTTGAACACGAAGCTATCTTAATGTTGCTCTTTGTTGTGACCTGCGTTCTTACTCTATAGAACTAGCTATGGCAGTGTGGATTCACGAAAGGAAGTGGCCAATAGCATCACAGCTATTCATCAGTGTTGACTCTACAGAATGATGCTAACTGGGTCTGTGGGTAGTTGTGTATGCATGTGGTGGAAGCGGGTAGGTATTTAAAGCTGATAGAAGCTTTCTAGGGCAGAAACTAAAAAATTAGTAAGAAACTGTTTTAAAACAGCATAGTAACTTTTACTCTACTGGCTGGTCCAATTCGCTATGTACTCATTGCATACTGCTACCTTATAAGGCTATCTGGGTGTTTTTAAGTAAATTGGATGTTGGAAGAGTGTTGCCCCCACTCAAAAACTAGGAAGAAGTCAAAGGTCTTTGCATGGAAAGTAGGCAGAGATTCGTTGCATGTTAAAAACTGAATGAACATTTGAGCACAGGCAATGTGCCATGTTCTGTTCTAGGCACTGGGGACAGAGTGAAGCAGATAGAGAAGTCATAGCACTTACTCTTCAACAGGGTGAAATGAATGTCATTTTCAAAGGACAGGTGAAGAATGCTCATGGGAAACTTACTCTGAAACAGAGGGCCCCTTCCAATGAATTAGTACACATCTAGACACTCAAAGAAATGACAGAGAACAGGGGAACTCACATAAGAAATCAAACAAGAAAAGGAAATAGAAAGCAAGCAGGTAGCACTCAAAAACAGAAAACAGAAATAACACAATGGCTGGAAGGATAAGCAGGGTAGAGGCTTATCTCCTACCTATCAGCTGCAGGCCAGGGTTGTTGGGGATCTTTAGCCTGGATGCAGACTATGGGGGAGAAAGAGCCTCATTGAGGCTGCCATGGGTCCTTGGAAGAGTGAGCAGTCCTCAGTAGAAGGATGCTGGAGGTCTACTGCTGGCCTCTCTAGGACTGAGGAAGGAGCTCTGTGATTACACGTGTGTGTTCAGCTATGAAAATTCATTGAGCTGTGTATTAAGATTTATGCACTTTTCTATTTGGGAGTTTCACCTCAGTAGAAAGTTCACTAAAAACAATTGAGGTGTATAGGCAATGATGGAAAAGAATGAAATTCTTGGCAGACAGAACATGAAAAAGCATAATTCAACTGCTGCGTTTGTATGCCGAGTTGGGGTGGGGGGAGAAAGAGAGAAAAATAGAGAAGGAAAGAGGAAGAAGGAAGGAGGAGAGTGAGGGAGAGAGAAATGCAGTTCTTTATTCCTAGCATAATGCATAAAATTCATGGTAATCTATGCTTACAAAATGGAAAGTGATAGGCATAGATGTTCAGAAAATTTTTTAGGTTGCAGGAAATAAGATGACTATGACAAATGAGAGGTGTCAGGTTGAATTTCTTCCATTATAAACCAGTGGTTAAAACTAGTACAAACTTTCAGGTAATGAGAGGCTGTACCTCTCAAGGGAGCCAGAAGAGGAAGTACAAAAATATTTTGTATCTGGTATTGTCATGGAAAATACCCTAGATGCCTGATTGCAAAGGATAATGAATCTCACTTATTAATTCATTTATTCCAGAAATACTTGTTGAGCCTTTACTGTGGGCCAGACCGTACAGGAGATGCAGGACCTGTATCGGAGAAGATATTGGCAGGAGAGAACTGATGGTAATACAGAATACAGGTAGAGGAAAAGGGAGGAGATAGTGAATCTTAATCTTAGCTGGAAAAATAATAAGATACTGGCTAGAAGGAAAAACCATATTTTAGAGAGTACAGGAGACTAAGAGAATGACATTTTAAGAGTATTGCATCATACTAAAATGCTAAACTCAATGTTTCCTATTGTTTTGGAGCCTGATGGAGTTGCCACGACATCTACATAGGACAAGTGCAACATCCAGAAGCTATCACTAGGTTCCTCAATCTTACCACTTCGGGGTAAAAGGGCCAGACCACCAGCACCTGCCTTCCCTGCCCGATGGTTTCCTCAGGCTGCTCATGCCTGCTCTGCTTGCACATATCATATAGCAGGTTGGAAGTGCCAGGGAGTTACCCCCTGCTCACCTGGAGCAGCTGCAATCAATGATGGAATGATTGTATAGTGGTGCATAAATACCCCAGCTTCCTCATCCCCAGGTGGGGTAATTCTGAGGTCTGTGTTGTACACTGACTCCCAAAGTTTTTGCCCATAGCAGTAACTGGATCGAAAAACACACTCTGTTCTGCTTCTCACTGTCTCTCTTCCTTGTTCCCCAATCTGTGTACTCACGTCTAACACTCACATCTCCCATTGCTTCTAGGGGAACCTAAACTAAGAAAAACATGGAACTAGTTTTTCAACCCTCAACACATCATCCATAAATGGATACAAGGAGATGGAGAGAGGCTGAGAAATGCTGACAGTGAGGATTTATACAGAGAGAATTGTTTGGGAAGCATGCCCTGCACTGCGTGGCGGGGGAGGGGTAAGGATGAAGTTAAGTGACAAGGCTGAGGAACACCACCTGGAAAACTTGACCTGACCCCATGGAATTTAAAGGAGGGGAGGCACAGGGACTGATGTGACTCCTTGCTGGCGAAGCAAGAGGGAGAGCAGCTGAATGGAGTCGGGCTAAGTTGGGGCAGGCAGGTAGCAATAGACACAGGTGGGTGTTTGCTGTGGGCCAGCCATGCAGCCACAGGAAGGAAAAAAGACTTAGGTAGTTGGGATGCGTAGTGTCAATGATCCTTCCCCTGCTTGTTTTCATATCCTTGCAAGTATGCCTATATAGTGTCTCCTGTTGGGGCTAGGGTCTATTTCCCCATCCCATGCATTTGGGCAGGCCTTGTTACTTCCTTCAGGAAGTAGAGTTTAACGAGAATGCCATTGCACCAAGCCTATGCCTCAGGGGGCTTCAAACACTTTGACTCTCTCATGGAACCCTGTCCAGTGGGTTGCATGATTAAGAATGAGTTAGCCTGCTGGAAAATCAAAGACCACATTCACCAGAGTTGAGTCAGCCCGGTTGCTTCTGCCAGATCCTTAGACAGAGAGCAGAGTTGACCATCAGCTGACCAAAGTTATATGAGGGAACCTGGTGAGAGCAGCTGACTACCTAATCAAGGCCAACCCGCCCCAAATTGCTGACCTACAGAATAATAGGCTAAATAATTAGCTGTTGTTATAAGCTACTAATTTGTGTTGTGGTTTGTTATACAGCAAATTCTTACTGATGACGTGAACGTTTTTATTTTATTTTATTTTATTTTATTTTATTTTATTTTATTTTATTTTATTTATTTTATTTTTAGTGAGAGAGATAGAGAGTCAGAGGTGGGGCAGAGGATAGGGAGAAAGAGAATCCCAAGCAGACTCCATGCCCAACACAAAGCCCGCTGAGGGGCTTGACCTCATGACCTTGAGATGATAACCTGGGCCGAAATCAAGAGTTGGATGCCCACTGATTGTGCCACCCAGGTGCCCTGAGAGTGAACATTTAATAGCGATTATATTGGATTTTCTTTTCTATCTGGAAAATGAGACTATTTTTAACTTTCTGAGAGTGAGCTGAAAAATATGTGATTTGCCTAAAGGAATGTCCAGGTCTGAGGGAAAAGGGCACCTCAGTGCCAGTCTCTCACGCTCAGTTATGTCCCTATTAGTTATATGAACTGTTACTCAATTTATAGAATCTTACCGAGTTCTAAGCATTTTTACTTTAATGTAAGTCTTTTGAGCCTGAGGATCATGATTGATCTATCTTCCTAGTGAGATAATACAGCTTTATTATGTATGTATGTGCACACATGTGTGTGAGAAATAACTCTAATAATTAAAAACTGGTGAAAAATGTCCTCTCACCTTATCAAAACAATTTGTTTTATTTTTCCTATGAAATGATTGCCTGGAGTAGTAACATTTGCTTCACAACATAAAATTTTAAAAATTGCTACTATAATGAATATGAAAATACTTTGAAATATCAAAAGAAATGAGAGAGATGCCATGTATGGGCTAAATGGGGTACATTGAGAGAGTGGCTCCAAGAGCTAGGAAGTAAGGTACCAACATGAATATACACAATCCACCCTTATTGAATTCAAGCTGGAAGAAAGAAAGTCTCCACCCAGACCCAGACTCAGCCAGTAAAACCAAAATGAGCCTTGATGGAGGGAAAATATGGGTAGAGGGTTGGGCATGAAGAGAAGGTGACATATATAAAAAGGAGAGAGAGATGCTGAATCAGGGAGAAATTGTGAAAAGATGGTGGGCTAGAGATATTTTGCTAAAATATTATTCATTTTCACCTCTGGCCATAGAGTTGCACATGGCATTTCTTTATAATGATATTAATCTCTCTGTGTCTTGGCTACATCTCATTCCCAGTCTTCGTGATGTTTACTTTTGGCATTTGCTCTTTTCCTTTATCAGAATCATAGGAATCGTATTTTATTAATACTTTCAAGGAACGAGCTTTTGAAATTTTTTGTCCCTTCTCCTATTTTTCCCCATTTGAAAATATTTTAAAATTTCCTTTTCTTAACTGTTGTTTAATTTTGCTTTTCACATTTCAGGTTTTTGAAAAATTACTTTATTTGGCAGGTTTTGTTAAATAATGAAGGCAATTAAGGCTATAAATTTTCCTCTGAATATAGCTTTAATGTGTTCTGTAGGCTTTGTTATGGAGGGTTCTTCAATACCTTCTAGGCAGGTTTTAATTTCCTTTTTAATTTCCTTTTTGATCAAAGATTATGTAGAAGCCTGCTGCTTTATTGTCAAGTCATTAAGATATTTTTGGTTACCATTTCATAATTTATTTCTAATTTTATTAGCTTCTGATCAGAGAATATAACTTATTAAAACTCCCCATTTACACATTTTTCTAGTTTTTTTTTCAGTGACCACATATATGACCAACCTTTAAAAATGTTCCACGAGTATTTGAAAAAGTACATTCAAAGATAAGGTGACATATCCACTTGTTTATTAATTGTGTTTTCAGTTTGTGTCCCTTATTTTTTGAGCTAGATCTTTCCATTCTGAGAGATGTATATTGATGTTTCCATCATAATTATATTTCTAGCAAGTTCTTCTTGCTTTAAAAATAAATTTAAGTATTGACCTTCTGTGGTGGTTGGTCATGCCAGTGATGATTGCTGCTTCTAAATTGTGCCATTTATTATTATATATTGTCCCTTTTGATCCTATTTGTTTCTTTTGCCCTTAAGTTATACTTAGCTGATATCAATATTGCCATTTTTACTTTCATTTTGTTTACATTTTCCTGGTATCTCTTTGCTAATTCTATCTCTCTTTATGTTATGTTAAAAGTATTTTTGAGAGTGTTCTTTAATGTAACATCTGGCTGTGTTTTGTTTTATAAAGAAATCTGTTGCCTCTGCCTTTTCGTGGTAGAATCCTGTTCTTTCACATTTTATACAGTGACTGATAAAGCTAGTGTGTTACTTGGACCTTATTTTATGTTTACTACTGGATAGGTGGTTGTTTCTTCTTTTTCTTTGCCTTGCTTTTCCTGTTTATTCCCTTTGCTAATTTGGAAAGTCTGCTGTATTCTTCCTTGTCATTGATGGTTAACTTCTATTCTCTTGATATAAGTGATAATAACATCTACTACTCATTAAAAAAAGAGATTCCTCCTCTTTCTCAAAAAAAAAAAATTCTCTGTTTTCTTCCTACTTTGCTCCATTCCAATAAGATGAGATTTTACAAACCTACTCCCATTCTTCTGTCCTCCTTTTTCCTCTTCCCCTGAAGAGATGTTGAAATCTTTTTATTGCCACCTTGGTAACCATTTGTCATAGGCTTGACAGCTAAAGTGTAGTGTTTATTAACTTTTTAAAGATGAACTTTTTCTTAGGGATGTCCTTCTGTAGTGTGTCACTAATTTTGATAATTATGCATTGCTATATAGCCTACTCTTATTCATTTCTGAATCTTATTTATATTTATCTGTATAGGTTAATAACTATATATGAACTTGCATATATATATGTAACATATATATATATAGACACAATACAGATATGTATGTGCAACATGCATATTATATATAATCATTGCTCACTCTTTTTCATCTTTACAGGTTTCTGAATTTTCTCATTTGTTGTTGGAATAGAGTCTTTTCAGTGCTTTTTTTCAGATGGGGTTCAAAGTGATACTCTTGCCAAATCCTTTCCTCTCCTAAAATAGCTTTTGTTTGCCCTGAGAGATCAATGATATTTAAGCTGGATGTCAGTTGATCCACCATTCTGTTTTGTCCAATGTTGGTGATAAGACATTCTTTTATAGCGGATTATTTTTTTCTACCTTTAACAATGTTACATGTTCTTTTTCCTTAGAGATCAGGATATATTTTTTCATGAAATACCTGTGGATGTATTTTCTTTCCTATTCAGCTTGAATCTTAATGAGCATCTTACATTTATAGGTTGCGGGAAGCAAGAGGGTCTGTAGCTCCAGGGGCTGCTGCGTAAAAGTAAGCAGGCTGGCACCGCCCACCTCTCCCATCTTATTGGAGTCTCTCACCTGAAGGAAGGAAATCCCCAGCTTTTTGGTCATCTCCCACTTGGCCTTTTGGAGATTCAGCACCTTCACACTGAGTTGACATCAACATTCCCTTAGGGGGCATGGATCTCTATATGCCAAGTTTTCCCCCAGAATCCTGTGTTTTAGGTCCTTGACTAGGCTGTCATGCTGTTCTCCATTTACTTGCTCAACTTACGAGATCAAAAGGCCATACCCTTATCTATGCTTAGGAGTTCAACAGAAACTAGAGCTTCACTGCATCCATTTGCTGTTTGGCTTAAGAGAGGCAAAGGGTAGAAGCTGGGAGCAGTGACCCAATGGCACCATGCGCAGAATGCCATGTTCCCAAACTTCTTCCCTTCTGGTTTGAATGACAGGTATAGTTAACCGTTTTAAGCATATGAGGCTGTGTGGGCTAGGCCAGTGGTTTTTGAATTTCAGTGTGCGTATGACTTCCCTCTGGATTTTATTAAAATGCAATGTTGATTCAGTAGGTTAGGGGTGAGGCTCCAAATTCTGCATTTCTAACATATTTCCAGGACAGACACTGAGGGTCCGCTAACCACTCTTTGAGTACCAAAGCCTCAAAGCCATGAAACAAATGGCTTCTATTTAATCAATCAAAGCAGATGGTCCTATTGAAAATGTAAACAAAGAGCGTTTAATATAGTAAGCTGACTTTAGCAGAATCTGTTCATCAGTGGTGATGGTAGATGAAGATTAATGTCTAGTAGGAGTGTACAACCGAGTAAGATTCCACACATTTCGTAACAATTTTTCATAGATGCATCAGTCATTTTTTTCCCATATCTTTGTATCATTCTCTCCTGGTAAAGTTTTATTCTTTTTAATCTATGTTAGAGGTTTTCTTGGATTAAATAAGAAAAATCAGTGATTTTCTTTATGGAAATTATGTTATACATGTCATTTTGAGAACCTCTTATTTGTTCATTTATTCAACAACCATTTATTGAGCATTTATTGTGTGCCAGAGTTTACTCTAAGCGTTGGAACAATGTTTGACTAGATTGCATGCCCAATGGAGCTTTGTCTCTTTATTGATTCATTGATTGGCCGTTCAGTATCCATCCCCCTTTCCTGTTAGTGTAACCCAATTATCTTCTTTGAAGTTGCCTTCTTTCCAACTCGGTACAATCATGCCATAATGGTAAAAACTGTGCCATGTTCTCTTACAAAGAATTTGAAGTGCTCTTTGAAAGTTTTTTCTTTGGCTCGGTGTTTTACAACCTTGACTACACAATGATCTCTTGGGCGGGGGATAAAATATCAAATGTTTCGGTCCCACCTGCAGATATTCTGATCTAATTGGTTTTCGGCATGGCCTAAGCATCAGGTTTTATAAAGCTCTCCACAAGTGATTTGGGGGATTTTAATGTGCAGCCAAAATCAGACAACCCCTTCCTTAGATCTTTACTTTCACTGACCCAGTACGGTTAAGCAGTAGGACTGTGACTTCACCTTGACCAACTGGCCTCCCTCCCAGAACCCTAAATCTTGATAGCAGATGGAAGAGCCGTTTTGCAGCAGCACCGAAACCTGGCCATGCCGCATTCTCTACTTTGTACTTTCTCTGCAACTGTCATTCCAAGCTCTTGAGTTCCCTCATACCTTATCAGTAAACAACCCTTTTGCTTAAACAGGGCAGAGTTATTTTCTATTGCTGACAGCCAAAGAATCTCAACAGAGACAACCCTTGAGCTTTTCATCCTTCTATATAACTGCCAAGAGCCCTCAATCTGCTGTGAAGATCATGGTCTCAGAACCCGGTATCATGCTCCTTACTGTGCAGAAGGAAATTTCCAAAGACAGAAGGCAGGAGAACCACCCAGGCTCTTATCAAAGGGGTTAGGGACTCATATTCACACTTGTTCCTTCAGGTGTGTTTCTTTACTCAACCAATCATTACCACACTTAAAAATCTGGTTTTTGTGTATTTGTTTTCAGGAAAAATGTAAAGATGACAGAAAAGGTCCTGCTTAATTGGATGGACAAGTCAAAAAGCATATGACTAAGCAGAAAACCTGGGAAACATGCCACAATACCAGACAAGGAGAGCACAGGCATCTGTTTATAGCAGAAACATGCAGAACTCTCTGTCTCAAATACACATTTGCATGGAAACCAAAATATAAATGGATGAAGAAGACATCGGATAGCAGAAGCTGCTATCTGACATTTATTCTTTCTCCTACACACGCATTTGGTGTTTCAGGTCAGGTTCCCTGGAAGCGCTCAATTTATTGAAGGCAGGTGCCCTGGACATCCTGTGGGGAGGTGAGGGAAGCAGGATGTGATAGGGCAGGGGAAGGAGCTGCACAACAATGTGGTCACAGCTGGAGTCTGGCCTCAGCCTGATCTCACAGGGAGCTCTGGAGTGTGAAAAAAATCACAAAGTTGAGGCAAGGGGGCTGGCCTTTTGTGCCCTCATATCAATTAGTCATTGGTAATTCTCTCAGGCATTTTGGGGAGGGGGCAGGCAAATTCTCTGGGGAAGGGGATAACCTTGAATTCCTAGCCACCGGTACTCACAGGAACCAGGAGGTGGGGACACCTGATGGTGAAGGTCAACCAACAGCAGCTTCTACACCTGGATCAACATTGTTGGTTGCACCGTGCCTCACTATTTACGTTTGTGAAATGCAATAAATAGTCTCGTAGTGCACATAAGTTTAACGCTGAATTATTTTGTAGATCAAGAAGTTAACCCTATTCCTTTCTTTGCATACCTCAAAAAAAAGGCTTCTTCTTAATGCACCAGCTACTGCTTGAGAAATCACCTTTATCTTCAAACTTTGACTCGAGTGGAAATGCAAGGTTTAGCAAAGGAATACCACCTTAAACTTTTTAAGACACCCTATTTAGCAGAAGGGACATTTATCGATACGCTGAGAGCTGAGAGCTCTGGATTCCAGTCCTGCCTGCGCGGATCTCCAGCAATGTGACTTTGCAAAAGTGCTTCACCCTTTCCGGGCGTCACATTCTTCATTTAGAAAAGTCCGGGCTCAGCGTAAACAATTTCTGAGTTACTTTTGAACTCGAAAAACTTGTCAGTGGCTGACTTGATTTCTCATTTCCTGCAGGGAGGAGGCAGAGATAATTTTTTTGTTTACAAAGAACAAGTTTTCATCTTGCAGCCTTTAATACAAGAGCAGGAGAAAGAAATGTAATAGCGCCAAGGTAGCGTCAGCCTTGCTTTGTTTGGATTCAGGGTCTCTGATAGGACATATTGGATGTGTCAATGGAATGTGATTTATTTTGCTTCATAACATTTGGGAACAGATATTTGGTATTTCATCCAAGGAAAGCAATTTGCAGAAACCTTTTAGAAGGTGGCTGGAGCATCAGTAATCGCTGCCATTTCTTTATGCCAACATTTCCTTAAAGCTCCACAATCTTTCATGTTAATCATCCCTCACAGCAGGCTCCTTCTAGGGCTTTGGAGCAGGGCACCCACCCCTCAGAAACGAGGTTCTATTTTTAAAGTCCACCAGCCAACAAACTCCCTATTAATCGTGTGAAATCTGCTCAGATGGCTGCTCTTCTGGGTTCTCCGTGCCCCCCCCCTCCTGCTCTCAAGCCCCATCTGCACAACCCTCCCCCGGAAGCTATTTTTAGCTCTTAGCAGCTACATCCTCCAGAATTACTAGGCGGATGCTACACTTTGCTCTCAAGTAAACATTTTAGAGATTCGGGTTTTCATTCCTAATATTTTTCAAAAAGACTAAGGATGCCGCTCCCTAATACAGGTGTCTAAAGAATTAGTCTGGACTTTGAAGCCTTTATCTACCTTGGAATCCTTCTCTCTTCCAAGAGGATAAATACCCTATTTATTCAAAGGTTCTTAGTCTTTTACTTGTGTGAGTCAGCGGTGACTTTGACCCATTGTTCCAGGCAGTTCTATGCAGCCTTGGGAACTATTTTGGGAGTGGGGAAGTCTGGGATCTCCCACTTGCATACGTTTCCCCTAAGGGTTCAAATCTGACATCAGTCAACACAGCTGCCTCTCTGAGACATAAGACATAGCAATTACGGTCTAAGAGCACAACATGGTACCCAGGAAGCTACAATCATCACAATATTTTCAAGCATCTGTGGGAATTCCAAGGAATACTGTATACATGATAAGAATCTGACTAGCAAATATGAATAGCAGGACTTAACTAGCCAGCCTCCACAACAAAAACTATATTGGTTAGCATGTTACTACCTGTTTTGGTTTGTGGGTTGCAGTCTTTTTAAAATGTTTTTAAGTAGGTGGAAGATGCACATGGAAAAAATTTCTAGGAAAAAGGTAAACAGTGGAAATAGTTCCCCTCTTCTACCCGTTCTCTGATCTCCTTCCAAATGTTAGTGTCTGTATATTTCTATGTATTACATTACATAAATAATATTACATTATATTACACACATATACATATATACATTTAGAAACATGCACGTACATAAAGTGACTCTTCATTGTTTTGCCACAAATATTTTGCACATTGTTTTGCATCTTCCCTTCCTCACTAAACATTTATCTTGGAGAGCACTCCGTATCAAAACAAAGAATCCGTCTCCTTTTTCCTAAATGGCTATCTTACATTCTAGTACCCGAATGAGCCAGAATTCATTTAACAAATCCTGGAAGCTGGCTTCTAATTGGCAAAGGGCACTGCAGGAGGATGAGAAGTGCTGCTTCTCCACCAAGTGTCAGGTTAATTACTGTTTGGTTCCTTAGGGGCTGCTTTTTTGAGTTTCTGGGAATTCTGTATTTCGTTGAGCCACAGCCTCTTCCCATTCCCGTGCTCTTTCCTTTCGCTTTTGTCTACAAAACCTTCGGCAAATCCGGGTGATTTCTGCCTGGTGATATTGTTGAAAATCTGCCCAAAATGCCTCCGGAAGGTGAGTTCTCCATAAATAAATAAATAACTTCCCCAATGGAAGATCCCCGATTGTTTAGCTAAGGCGTGTTGGTTTCTCTGGCTTATGTTTCCTAGGGTCTGTATTTGACGGGTACAGCAATCTTCCATTTGTTCTTCTTGTTCGGAGCCTGTGGTGTATTTTCTCTAGTCTGGACACTGTTCCAGGAACCACAGGAGAGATGCATCCTTGCAGAAGCTTTGGCATTTGTCAAACAATTGGCAGTGTGAGGTGACAGAGCCAGGCACCCCGGAGGAGCCCAGGAAGTGCTGGATGGCAGCTGTTGGGGGGCCTGATGACTTTGGGGGCTCAGGTATCTGTGCCAACTGCCGGCACTGTCTCTTGTCTGGGGATAAAGTGAGAGGACTCTTCAATGGAAAAGCACAGCTGGCGCTGAGGTGACATTTTCAAAAAGCAGCCTTGGCATTCGACGACATTTACCTGCCTTGGTTTACAGAAGGAAACCAGGCTGCTTCTTCTACCCCATTTCCCTCAACACATTGTAGGTCTTGAGTCTTATGTGAATTGATGTCTGGACTGACACATTTTTGGGAAGAGCATCCCCAACACACCAGCAGATGGCTGGCACACCTGTTTTCCTAAGTCTTGGTTCAAAAAACAATCCAGCATTTTACTTGTTCAGGATTTCTGCGTCAGATTTTGCACTTTTCCTAGAGACCGTGCAGAAAGATAAAGCAAACTCTTTGTAAACATACATTATTGTCATTTAAAAATAATGTATTAGAGTTTCTTATATTTTTCAAATGACAGCTGTCTTAAGTTGGGTTCTTAGAAACAGAACCTGAGCTAGTGATTTTGGTACAAGTGATATATTGGTAGAGGGAATTGATCTCAGAAGGAACCTTCATGGGAGCAAAAAAAGCAAGATGGACGGGGAGAGAGTTAGGCATGGATATAGGCTCTACTGGAATCTACGTTGACTTGATCCCACCCGAAAGTTCTGGAACATGAAGTGTACCATGTAGCTGCTCCCCTTGAGGTCAGGAGTTAGTCTTTTCTACTCATATATTGGTCAGTCATCATCTGTCTCTGGAGGGAGGGGAAAACCACCAGGCATTTTCAGGAGGCTCTCCAGAGGGCAGCTCCCCTGCAAAGGGCATAACTGTAAACCATTAGCAGCCAACCGTCAAAGCAGTAGGAAGATGGGTACACCAGCTTGGTCAGTGGGGTCTGGGTGGAGACCCAAAGCACCACTACAACCCATAGTTAAAAGGTAAACCCTTTGCACTGTGACCTACACAAATAGAGCCATGTACTAAAAATAAAAGCAAAATAAAAAAAGATTCCCAAATAATGCTTGTTTACATTGGGTCAATGTGAATAATTTGAATCCTTTTTATTTTATCCTAGTCTATTTTAATTCATAAAAAAATGGGTAGTCATGGCCCACTATTTGGTGGTGACCTGCAGTTTGTAAAACGTTGGTTTATATAGATAAATACTATTTAAAAGCCAATCATTGGGGCGCCTGGGTGGCTTAGTTGGTTAAGCAGCCGCCTTCGGCTCAGGTCATGATCCCAGGGTCTTGGGATCGAGCCCCATGTTGGGCTCTCTGCTCAGTGCAGCTTGCTTGTCCCTCTCCCTCTGCCTGCTGCTCCCCCTGCTTGTGCTCGTTCTCTATCAAATAAATAAATAAATGAATAAAATTTAAAAAAAAATAAAAGCCAATCATTGTTAAGTGATTTAATTAGATTTTTATTCCTGATACATTTTTAGTGACACTTTTGATAACACATGACTGGAGTGACCATCTAATTGATCATCCAAATTAGGACCCTTTTATTTACAATTATGCCAGAACAGCAGGCATTTACCAGGCCTGTCCTGAAAAAAGCCAGCATGCATATTCATGCTACTAAAAGCTACTAGAGGTGTTTTTTAGTAAGTATCTATTGACCCCTTATTGTATATATTGAGCTGGCAATAAGATATGAAACAAAATGGAAAGTGTCTTCCTTTGGGGAAATAGACATGAATCAAATATAGTCACATAAGCAAAGGAAACTGAACAACTGTTATGAAGAAGCTGGTTTCCATGAAGGGGATTTGAAAGAATCAGGGAAAGCTTCCCAGAGGAAATGATATTTGAGTTTCCCTGAGATTCAAAGAACGGGTAAAGATGTAACCAGGTAAAGGGGTTAGGAAGCTCCATTTCAGTCTGACGCAACAGCTTATGCAAAGGTCCAGTGGCTGTAAAAAGCATGTTGGGCATGAGCGATTAGAAGATATACCCTGTTATTTATTTTATCTGCAGGTCTTCATTTTATTTCCTTTATCCAATAGCAGTGTTCTAGTACCTAGGGGTATATCAGGGAATATGGCAGATAAGTTTCCTGTTCTCTTTGGGTTTATGTTCTGAAGTGTGTACATGTAGGTGGTCAACAGGTAATAAAATAGAAAAGAATATAGTGACAAGAGCCAGGAAGAATATAAAGTAGGGTCATAGGATGGAAAGTGACTGTGTGGTCAGGGAACAGTGTCCCAGAGAGGGGGCACTTGAACTGGGACAGAATGACAAGGAGGTGCCAGGAAAATCTTGATGCAGAACAGTCTAGGCAATAGAAACAACCAGTGCAACATCCCTGGGATGAGAATAAGCATGGTGAGTTTCAGGAACTGAAGTACAAGTGTATTTTTAAACATTTAGACATTCAGAGCAAAGAGAAGAGATGAGGGTCAGTCATGCAGGGTCTTCAGGCAGTGTCGAGGATTTTGGACTGTACCCCAAGTGCACCGTGAAATCATGGAAGTTCTTCAATAGTAAAGTGGCAGGGTGAAATTTGTATTTTCAAAGATGACTGATTGCTGTGAGAGGAATGGATGGTAGAGGCAAAGAGTAGAACCGAAGAGGCTTGGTCAGAGGCTAGAGACCAAAGAGGTTTGGACTATAGTGGTAGCATGGAAGATGAAGAGAACCGGATGAATCGTGACATATTTTGAAGGTAGAACCATCTTGTGGCAGGAAAGAGTGACATCAAGAAAACACCATATTTTTGCTGTGTCAGATTATCTCAACCTTTTCATCTCAAGGAGCAAAAGAGAAAGTGGAAGTATGGTGGTAATGAATAAAAAAAATGGAGGTGTTTCAAGAGGGAAGGAGATTGAACTGCCTTGCAAGCAATTGCGTGACCATTGTTATTAGCAACAATCATCCTCCACTTTGGAAAGATCTGTTTCAGTGGAATGTTGGTGACAAGATGAGAACTGGAGGTATCATTCCTCCCTAAGACTATAAATGACATTTTATTTAAAAAAATTTCTTGTTGTTGGGGCACCTGGGTGGCGCAGTTGGTTAAGTGGCCAACTCTTGGTTTCCAATCAGGTCATGATCTCAGGGTCATGAGATCGAGCCCCGCATCAGGCTCCATGCTCAGCAGAGTCTGCTTAAGACTCTCTCTCCCTCTCCCTCTGCCCCTCCCCCCACCCCATGCTCTCCCTCTCTTCTTTTTCTCTCTCTCTCAAATAAATAAATAAACCTTGAAAAATATTTCTTGTTGTGGTAAAAAATACATAATTTACTATCTCAATTATTTTAAGTGTACAGTAAAATAATCTTAGGTCTCTAGAACTTACTCATCTTGCAGAACTGAAACTTTAATACCCGTTGAAAAACATCTCTTCCTTTTCCCCCTCCCCCCACCCTGGCAACAACCATTCTATATTCTAAGAGTTTGACTATTTTCAATACTTCATATAAATGTGGAATCATGAAATATTTATTATTTGCAATTGGCTTATTTCACTTAGCATTATGTCCTCAAGTTTCATCCCTGTTGTCGCATATGACAGGGTTTCCTTCTTCGTAAAGGTTGAATAATATTCCATTGTATGTAGAGACCACATTCCTTTACCATTCATCTGCTGATGGACATTTAGGTCACTTCCATCTCTTAGCTACTTTGAATATGCTCCATTGAATATGGGTGTACAAATATCTCTTCAAGGTCCTGCTTTCAATTCTTTTGGGTAGATATCCAGAAGTGAGATTGCTGGGTCATATGATAATTGTATTTTAAAGTTTTTGAGGACCATCATACTGTTTTCCACAGTGGCTGCACCATTTTATATTCCTACCAACAGTGCACAAGGGTTCTAATTTCTCCACATCATTACTGATTCCATCTCTTTGCAAGTAATTGGTCTGTTCATTTTTGGTAGGTTGTATGTTTCTAGAAATTTATTCATTTATTCTAAGTTGTCAAATTTGTTGGTGTATTTGTTGGTGTATGTTGTACATAGTGGTCTCTTATGACACACTGTATTTCTGTGTTATCAGTTGTAACATTTCATCTTTCACAATTTATGATTTTATTTATTTGAGTATTCTCTTTTTTCTTGCTGAGGCTAGTTAAAAGTTTTTCAATTATGTGTAATCTTTTCCAAGAACCAGCTTTTAGTTTTATTGATCTTTTCTATTGTCCTTTCTAGTCTCTGTTTCATTTATTTCTGCCCTAATCTTTGTTATTTCCTTCCTTGTACTAACTTTGAGCTTCATTTGTTCTTCTTTTTCTAGTCCCTTGAGGTGTAAAGTTATATTGTTTATTTGAGACTTCTCTTGTTTCTTGAGGTAGGCATTTATTGCTATGAACTTTGCTCTTAGAACTGCTTTGGCTGCTTTACATTAATTTGGTATGTTATATTTTCATTTTCATTTGTCTTAACCTTTTAAAAAAATTCTCTTTTAATTTCTTTCTTGGCCCACTGTTTGTTCAGTAGCATGTTAAACTTTCATGTATTTGTGAATTTTCAGTTTTCTTCATGTAATTTTTAATTTCATGCCATTATATTTGGAAAAATGCTTGATATGATTTCAGTCCTTTTAAATTTATTGAAACTTGTTTTGTGACCTAACATATGATCTATCTTAGAAAAATATTCCATGTGCACTTGAGAAGAATGTGTGTTCTGTTGCTTTTGGATGGAATGTTCTGTAAATATCTGTTAAGTCCATCTGGTCTAACATGTCATTTAAGGACAAAGTCTCCTTATTGATTTTCTGTCAGGATGATCTATCTATTGTTGTAAGTGGGATATTAAAGTCCCCTACTATTATTGTATTGCTGTCTCTTTCTCCATTTAGGTCTATTGATATTGGCTTTATATATTCAGGTGCTCCTATGTTGGGTGCATAAATATTTACAAATGTTATATCCTCTTGTTGGATTGACCCCTTTATCATTACGTAATAAACTTCTTTATCTCTTATTACAACCCTTGTTTTAAGTCTATTTTGTCTTATGTCACTATAAGTACTCTAGGTTTCTTTTGGTTTCCATTTGCATGGAATATATTTTTCCATCCTTTCACTTTGAGTGTGCATGTGTGTCTTTACACCCAAAGTAAGACACCTGCAGGCAATGTAAATGGGACTTGTTCATTTTTTTTTAATCTATTCTGCCACTCTATATTTTTTTGATTGGAGAATTTTAGTCCATTTATATTTAAAGTAATTATTGATACGTAGGTACTTATTTCCATTTTGTGAATTGTTTTGTTGTTGTTTTTGTAATTCTTTTCTGTTCCTTTCTTCTTCTCTTGCTCTCTTCCTTTGTGGTTTGATGACTTTCTTTAGTAGTATGCTTATATTCCTTTCTCTTTATCTTTTGTGTATTTACTATAGGTTTTTGTTTTGTCATTACCTGAAGCTTACATATAACAACTTATATCTTTAAAAGTCTGTTTTAAGTTCATAACAACTTAAATTTGAACCTATTCTAAAGCTCAACATTTTACTCAGCCCCACATTTTATGTTTTTGATGTCACATTTTACCCCTTTTTATCTTGTGTAGCCCTTAACTAATCATTTTAGTTAGTTATTTTTACTACTTTTGTCATTTAATCTTCATACTAGATTTATAAATGTTAATCTATCTTTACTATATATTTATCTTTCCAGTGAGATTTATCCTTTTTTGTGTGTTCTTTTTACTAATTAGCACACTTTATCTTCAGTTTATAAAAGTCCTTTAATATTTCTGGGAAGGCTGGTTTAGTGGTGATGAACTTTTTTAGCTTTTGCTTGTCTGGAAAATTCTATTTCTCTCCTTCAATTCTGAATGATAATTTTTCCAGTTAGAGTATTCTTGGAAGTTTTTTTCTTTCAGCATTTTGAATGTATCATGTCAATCCTTTTTGGTCTGCAAAGTTTCTGCTGAAAAATCTGATGCTTGTCTTTTGAGGGTTTTTTTTTTTTTTGTGTATAACAAGTTGTTTTTCTCTTGCTGCTTTTAAGATTCTCTCCTTGTCTTTAACTTTTGACCTTTTAATTATAATGTGTCTTGGTGTAGGTCTCTTTGCTGGTTTCTTTTTCAGGAGCTCATAATCTCTTTCTCCCTCTAGTGTCTGTCTTTAGTTCTGCAGTTTCTCTAGTGTTAAAATAAGCCAAGAAGATGTCTTTTTTTCCCTCAAATATTCCCTGGACATCCAAAGTATGCCAGATCTTCATAAGTGTTAAGAGTCAGACAAGGTGAGAACCAGTCCCTCTCACAGCCCCCTGAAAAGCTAGAATGTTGGACAAACATTCTGCTTTTCTCCCTGCCCACCTTCCAATCCCCCACCCGGACCATGGAGAAGCCATGAAGTGTGCGTTTATTTCTAATCGTGCTGAGCTGTAACAGCTTGGGGAAAGTGTTATATGGGAGAGATGAAATGCTTTTTCTAACCCATTTCGATGTGGTCATTCTTGGCTTTGAACATACCTAGGGTGCTGCCACTTATTAACAGGTTTCTGGTATTCATGAAGGCTTTTGGACTGTATATTGTTGTTATGTCAGTGCCTCTGTGGGAGAACAAAGGGACTTCCTATTTTGTCATCTTGCTGTACAGACAAGATTTGATTTGATTTGATTTGATTTTAAAGATTTTATTTATTTATTTGACAGAGACTGCCAGCGAGAGAGGGAACACAAGCAGGGGGAGAGGGAGAGGAAGAAGCAGCCTCCCAGAGGAGGAGCCTGATGCGGGGCTCGATCCCAGAACGCCGGGATCACGCCCTGAGCCGAAGGCAGATGCTTAACGACTGAGCCACCCAGGCGCCCCTACAGACAAGATTTTAAATGAAATAATGCCATGACAGAGAAAAGAGGGGAAAGCTAGAAGTTGTGAAGACCAGAGAAAAAGTTTTTTAGTGTAACAGGTACTAGAACATATTCCATGCTGATGAAAATAAACCAGTTAAGATTGAGAGACCAATAATGCTGTACACTAGAGCAATGTTTTTCAAACTCTTGTGTGCATTAGGAATATACTGCAAGCTTATGAAAACATACATTGTTGAGCTCCATCCTAGAATTCTGATTCAGTAGGTCTGGGATGGGGCCCTAGAATTTGCATTTCTAACAGGTTCCCAGTTAATGATAATATAGGTGGTCTAGTGACCACCCTCTGGGAGCTACTACTCTAGCGAAAGGAGGGGAATGGTGTCATTGAGAAGAAGAGAGGAGCTTGGATGCAGAAAACATGGATCTTTCTCTCTTGGCTTTGCTGTCTAGGGGTCATTGAGGGTCAATAATGGTCAGTCTATGTTGGTCAACCAGTGTTGGTCAGTCAACCAACTTAAGTGGTATGTTTTGTTGCATGATTACAAAACCTATAGGTCCAACAGAGTACTCATTTTAAATATCTTCCTCCATTGTCTATATAACTGTATCTGTTTTCCCAGGTCTCTTTCNNTCTTTCCCTGCAAATATAGAACATGAGGTCATTTATATATATTACACAGCTCAGTTCACCCTCAGACATGTGAAATTCCTCTTCCTTTGCCCAGAATTCTCACCTCTCTTACAACTTTTTCAGATGCCTGTTAAGTCCTAATCTTCTCCTCAGGTGGCAATTTAGAGCAGGTGTAGTGATTTCTCTGACAGAATCAGTGAGACTTGAGAGGAACTCCAGAGACATGGACCTCATCAGCTTGTCAACAGAGATTCCAGCATTGGCCATGTTTTAATTTTTGTAGCAATTCACACATCAGGGAAACCAGGCCCCTGGTAAGCTCAGTGAAGTGCTAAAAGTTTCAAAAACATGGCTACAGCCCAGGGGTTTCAACAGAATCTGAATATTGCCTTTTCAACCCACCATAGGACAATTACATCAGCCACACACATACAAAATAAACACAGTAAACCTATGATGTGCAAAGAAAAATGTCAAAACTTTCACACTTCAAAACTTATCTCATCAGGGAAAAGGCTTTTTTTTTTTTTTTTAGAAGAAAAATCAGCAACTTTTGGTTAAAAAAAAAATAATCTCTCTCTATGCAAGCTGCATCTGTTCAGGCGTATGTCTTCTCCTGTCAGATCTGCTTCAGTTGAAATTCCCAATGTGTTAAAGTCCAATTCAAGTTCTTTCAGAGTCTGAGAGTATGGAATGTACTGAGCACCCAACCACAGTGAATTGAAGTGGAAATGAAAGGAAATCCATTTTGAAGACATTTTCCCCTCCCTCTCCTCTACCGTTTGATGTGAAGAAAGGAGCTCAACTTCCAGTGTGGTGATAATGGAATTGCTTTTCCAGTCAGATTCTTTATCATACAATCCAACTGTGTCTTAATCCTTCCTACTTTCCTTATACCCTCTGATGTAGGCCCCACGCAGGGGAAGCCTGCCCTGGAAAGAGAAAAGCAAAGTAAAATGTTTTACATCAAAATAAAAACAAACAAAAGGATGTGGAGTGGAGGTGGGTGGGGAGTAAAAACTATAAAGCCTTTTTTATACAATACATCTCCTTACATCAATTATATTCTAGAAAATCTATCTCAAAAATTTCTTTGAAAAGAAATGGTATAAATAATCACTATTGAACAAAGTATGAAATAGAATTATGATATCTGTTTGACTTTAGGTTATAACTATATTCAAACTATAAAACATATTTACATTATAAACTATTATATTATTATATTTTATAGCAATCATAAGTCAATTATATACCAGTTATAAAATATATTTTAAGTATATACAATAATAACAAATGAAATAAAAGAAATACTTAAAATCAGCCTCAGAATGTTAAAGTTGAGTCCTAAGAAACGATTCTGGATTTATCATTTGAGACATTTTTTTTAAAAGATTTATTTATTTATTTGAGGGGGGGCAGAGGGAGAGAATCTTCAAGCAGACTCCCTGCTGAGCATGGAGCCTGATGCAAGGCTGGATTCCACAACCCATGAGATCATGACCTGACCGGAAACCACAAGTCAGTCGCTTAACCAACTGAGCCACCCAGGCACCCTAAGACATTTTTTAAATCTCTTCCTTTTTCACAGTTTATATTCTTGGCATAATGAGATAGACTGTGGAGAAAAATAAATGCTTTTAAAGGATAACTTGGAAGACCAGTTTCAGTTCTTTCTCTAAATATGATCATTAGCCAACATTTCTAAGGTAAAAATTACCAGGGAAATGGAGTGGATCGATTTAGAACAAATGAACTTAAAATTTCTTTGAAAATTTTGAAACTCTATATAAATTCAGTTATTCATCATTGAACATCTCTTACATATAGAACTCTGTGCAAGGCTTTGAGATTTAAACAACTGTGATCTCCAGACCTGCCCTTTTAGGGAGCTTGCAGTCTAGTTCACCAGAATAAAGGATGACAACTGAATCCATGGGTGATGAATGATAAAACCAGTAAATAGAAGGTGAGGTCCTTATCAACCAGAGTAGCCAAAAAATAGCTTGGAAGGGGATGTAGAATTTGAATGTGTCAAAGTATGGCTTAAATGGGTTGAGAGAAAGAATTAGGGGTGGCAGTTCAGGTGGGTAAGAGGAAAGGCAGAAACTAATTTGGAAAATGTTAGAAGTTAGAAAAGGATTGGCTTTTCTATTGGCTAAATCAAAATTGATTTTGCTAGAGATGAGAATCTAACTCTCATTAGAACTATAAGGAAATGGCTGTGCTCTCTTCTAGGATTTTATGGTTCCAGTTCTCATATTCAGGTCTTTAATCCATTCTGAGTTTATTTTTGTGTATGGTGTAAGAAAGTGGTCCAGTTTCATTCTTTTGATATAGCTGTCCAGTTTCTCCAGCACCGTTTGTTAAAGATCCAAAGGATACAAGAATACTAATTCAAAAGGATAAATGCATCCCTATGTTTATTGCAGCATGATTTACAATAGTCAAATTATGGAAGCAGCCCAAGTGTCTGTGGATATATATATATATTCACATCGTCCATGATATATAGTGGAATATTACTCAGCCATGGAAAAGAATGAACTCTTGACATTTGAAACAACATGGATGGATCTAGAGAGTATAATGCTAAGTGAAATAAGTCAGTCATAGAAAGATAAATACCTTATAATTTCACTCATACATGGAATTTAAGAAACAAAATAAACGAGCAAAGGGGAAAAAAGACAAACCAAGTGACTCTTAACTACAGAGAATAAACAGATGGTTATCAGAGGGGAGGTGAGTAGGGGAGGGAATGGGTGAAATAGGAGAAGGGTATTAAGAGTACAGTTATCATCATGAGCACGGAGTAATGTATAGAATTGTTGAATCACTACATTGTACACCTGAAACTAATATAACACTGCATGTTAACGACCCTGGAATGTAAAAAACAAAAACAAAAACAAAAAAAAACTTTAAGGAAATGAAGGTACAAAAGGCTGGGTGACCTGTACAATACCTAATTTGTGTCAGAACTGAAGTAACCCAACTTCTGTTATCAACTTTACATTTCAAGAGTTTCCCCATTTTTTTAATTCTAATTTCTGCTTGTAATGGTATTTTTGACTGCCTTGCAACAGGAATGGCAGATAGATTTAATCTCAGCTATTCATTTGGTAATAGCAAGCGGCTGCCTAGATCACTCGTTAAGATGGATTCATACGAGTGTGAGGCTCAGCTAGGATGGCATGAGATCTGTGCTTGATTATCAATGTCTGCCATGGACAAGGAAGGGAGGAAGCTGTGACACAGGTTGTACCTTGCATTTTCTGTCTTGGCTGTGGGATCCTGGGTAAGACACTGATGGCACAGTGAGTATTATGACTACAGAAGTTAGTTCTGAGATACAAGAGAAAATAGTTCAGTACGTTTGTGCCAGAATAAGAGATAGCATTGGGGAGCGAGTTCTAGGCAGATAGCCCCTTCCTGTTTTCTTACCCAAGTCCTGAGGGAAAAAAGAGGATGATATTACTAATAACATATTTACACATCTTGGGAGTTTACAAGGTGTATTTATATTCATTATTTCATTTGATCCTCACAAGGGGCCAGTTATCAATACTGGTATTGCCATATTACAAATAAGGACATAGAGGTTTAGAGAGGAAACATTGGGCAGGACAGCTATAAAGAGGTGGAAAAAGTAGAATGACTTCTTCAGGTTCTGATCTGCTTACTCATGTTCATTTCCTGTTTATTCATCACAGTATAGGTAGCATGTGTTCTGGAGCTTGATTTCTCATCTTTAAATCCTGCTCCCCTGACAGACCTGTGGTCTTAGGCAAGCTGTGTAATCCTTCCATGTCATTGTTTCCTCATCTGTATAGTGGAGATGATGGCAGTGCTGACCACGGGAAGCTGTGAGGGTCCCATTGGTCACTAGCCTGGCATATAGTGAGTGCAACAGGTAAAGTCACCCTTTATCGTTACCTCATTCATTTCTTGTGTTGGTAGTGACCTGTTTTGCTCTTCTGCAGATAATTTTTCCTTCATTTAAACACATTTTCTGATTATCAAGATAATACATATGTACTGGGGAAAACGGACAAGATGTGGAAAACTGCAGAAAAGAAGTTTTTAAATACCCTTCATTTTATAACATACACATTTTTACCTGAATAGGTGAGCTCACATTTGGGTGCTCTGTAGACTGGGAATCAGTCATGGTAACGAGGGAAAATATTTTCAAACAGAATATATGAGGCATGAACACAGAGGTTGAGGCTGAAAATGCCAGATCTCAGTAGATTCCTGTGAAATTGCCTTTTCTCGGATCTAAAAGCCAGGAGAATTGCCATAATTTTATGCATCTAGGACTACTTTTTGATGGTGACCCAGTAACACTCCTTTACACGGTACAGCTAATTTAAAATTTAAGCTGATTATTAAGCCAGAAATTTTCACCCCACTTTAACTCCAGGGTTTTTTTGCAGAGATCCTGGAGGATTTCTCTGATGCTAACTTGGTTATCCATCTCACCTATGTACTCAACTTGACTGAATCTGGAGTTTAATTTACTCATCACGTAAAATATGAACCCCGTTAAATACTGAGTATTCATATCAAAAACCTTGCCTGTTACTATTTTAACAGGTTTACATGTGTTTTGCAGGCCAGTGTTTTATATGAGGAAACAGCTACTTCTCCTGCTTATCATATATCATTGAATCTAAGACATCGATTGTAAGATTCACCACTTTTTTATAGGCCATTAAGAAAATGCTGCCAAATAATTTTAAGAGACCTTCAATTTTAAGATGCATCCCAATTTCAGAGATGTTAAAATATGAAAAATGAGCATCTTAGAACTAATGAAATGTGTAATGTATTTTATACCTTGTGAAGAAATTCTTTGGGCACATTCAATCCTTTGAAGCTTGTATAGATTTTTCCTCAGCTTTACACCCTGTGGACAACCTTCAGTTATGAATTATCTTATTTATAATGGACCCCTGGCTATGAGGGCACATAAAGGACCTTTATCATTATCAATTCATAAGTGAGAATCACTGGGAATGATCTCCAGGTGCAAGAACTAAACACACCCAGCAGCTAAGAATAGAATTATGTTCCTCACTCCTTTTGTGATTCTCAGTCATTGGGTGTCACATGGAGATAAACAAGTTGCATGACCCAACCCTCTAGCCCCCAACACACAAGTAAAATGGACAGAAAATAAGCCTTGTTGAATGTATCTAAAGTGATAAGCTATTGGAAGTAATTTCTCTCTTGTCTATGCTGCCAAGGAAAAGAAGAAATGAACTGAATCCCCCCTCCTACTTTACATGGCTGTGATGGTTTGTTTTATGTGTGTACCTGACTGGGGCTAAGGGATGCCCAGGTAGCAGGTAAACAAGATTTCTGGGCGTGTTTGTGAGAGTGTTTTCAGAAGAGCCAATCCTTCATGATAAATCACTTTTTATAGATCTCTATAAACTCTATTGGGTCTGTTTCTCTGGAGAACCTTGACTAAAACATCACTCGAGAGTAGAGAAGATACTACACTGAAGTATAGCATCTTTGGGTATCAGGAGACAAGACGAAGAAAACCTACACCTGGGTCTCGGTTGGGAAGATTAAGCTCATCCTAGAATTAAGTTGATGTTTTTGGGAGTAGGAGGGTTGCACGTTGAGAGGCTGTGGTGTGTTGCAAAAAAATATGCACAACTGTTTGCATCTGTGTCCATTCCCTTTGCAATATGACTCTGCATCTAGTTTCTGCTTCTTGAATCTGGCCTGGTTCTGTGACTTACTTTGACTAACAGAATTTGAAGGAGGTGACACTGAGCTCGTACTGAGCCTAGACCTCAAGAGGCCTTATACACCACTACTTGTTCTATTGGTGTCCCTATTGCGGTCATGTGATAAACTTGGGATAGCTTGTTGAAGAATGAGAGAACATATTCTATGTGGAGGAGACATGAATCATTCAAGTTGTCCCAGCTGAGACCCTAGGGATGAGATTGGGTAGATCCAGGATTAGCAAGCCTCCTATCTGACCTGCAGCTGGCCTCAGATACATGAGGGAACACAGCAAGACCAGAAGATGCCCCCAGCTGAGCTCAGTTCAGCTTGCTAATCCATAGACTCCTACACTAATAATTGGTTATTGTTTTAAGATACTTGAATTGTCCTTATGACTCATTATGTTGCAGTAGTAGGATTGAAAAGAGGGGAAACCTGATGAAGAGAAGCTAGGGAGTGCCGCTTCATCTGGAAGTATTGGCAAAACTTTAAGAGTTACTAGTGGGGATAGTTGGGGTAGGCCTGGGAGCTCCTGGCACACTACTGCCTGTTGGGTTCTGATGGGATGGAAGGAGCACAACTGGAGGTTGTTCCCTAAAAACCAATCCTTAGTAGAAGCAAAGAGGGACCCTTGCAGCTGATTAGACGAGCAAGATGATTGGTGCAAATATCTGGCACCTGGAGTCTTCTTCATAGATCTACTCTTGGGCTACTGGAGATGTTCTGCCCAGATATACTGGGAGGCAGAAGTGCCTGGGAGGTTGTGTCCCTGGGGGTTACCAGTAGCCAATGACTGGTGAGTATGAAAGCCCAGCTCCCTTGTCTGAAGAAGGGATAAACTCAGAGGGGTCATTTATAATGGGAGCTCCTCCAGAGACCAGGCAGAAGTTGAGACCTCACCTGAAATCTTCCCCTTGTATGGTCTTGTCCCTCTCTGTCCTGTTTTCCCATTTCTTACCAGTTTCTCCCAGGCCAGGTCTTTAATAAACAACTTACCTTTTTCTCAGGATCTGCTTCCAGAGAACTCAACCTAAGATAGATGATTTGGGGGAGAACAAGAGAAATTGGTGTAGGAATTACCCTAAGCATGTGGCCCTATATACTGGGCATCCAATTAATTCATTTAGCTACAAATAATAGGATTGTACTTCTTATCCAAAGCACTTATTACCTGGGGAGAAGAGTAGATGGGTAAAGCAACTCTTGATGCAGTTGGAAAATAGTTTCTGCTCACTTTCTAAGCTCATTCAATATATATTTAAAACATAGCATATATCTTTCACTTTTTTTTCAATTCCCAATCCATACTATTTTTAAGCTGTTGCTTGCTTTAGATTTTATTTGATTTTTGTGTCAAGAACTGTGGGAAGTTCTGTAGGAAGATACCAAATTTATGATGTAAAGATTGCCAATATTAATGATAACATTAAAACTAAAAACATTATTAAACTCATACAGCCTTAGGTCACAATATTCAGAGCAGTAACAATGAACATGAAAATTAGACCGAAAAGGAGGAAATTACATTATTTTTCAGGAGCAGAGCGGAGCTGCCACCTAGGAAGATGAGATTGGGACCGACTTCTGCTAGAACAGTCCCAATTAACTCACCCCATTTAAATACACCCAGCGAACTCTTAAGAACATTACACTATAAATAAGATGTTTAAATTAGAGCTCATGAAAAGTGAGAAGATAATGGATTCGAGAAACAGATTTAATCACAGCCTCTATGCCTCCTCCGCATCTCCCCCAGTATTTCGTATGTCAAAGATATGAAGAGGAAAAAACAGAGTTAAGGTCAAGATTTTATTTCAGATTAAAAAAAACCTAGCTCCTGTAAATGTTAATTCAAACCAAGATAAGCCTCGGTGTTTATAAGGTGCCACTGCCAAAAATCGCCATTATCTTATGCTATTATTCTTATGTTAGACACAATGCTTGGTTTATAACCTTATTTGGTGCCAGTTTGTTTTTGAGCTGATATAAATTTCCTATCTCTCTGCTTCCCTTCCTACTGAAGAGATGAGGATAAACTTTTATTCTTGGAAACCTAAGGAATTAATTAAGCAAATCCTTCTAGTATTATACTTGGAGGTGGTAGATAAGGAATTCAGGTGACTGTGGTTCTCCATAGAATGAAGTCAGCCAGATCAAGTGTAAGCAGCACTGCATATCTGTTACTGTACGTTCTGTTTAATTAGAAAACATGTATTCCTCAGCTCTTGCCTTCTAGGCAGGACTATGTGAAATTCTGAAGGAGTAGAGAGGTATTTTAAGCCTTATCTCTCTCCTAAGTGAGCTTACATGGTTAGTGAATAACAATGAAAAGATACCACATTGTGGATTCTGGGATAATGTGAATAACAAAAACCATCAAGGGATGGAATACTAAGGTCTATCTTCTATGCACATGGTGATTGGTGGTAGTGGCCTGGAGTGTTGTGTTAAGTAGGATTCCGAGGTGGTATCTTGTATCTCAGCTTGAGTTACCCTTTTGACTTGCAATGCATGCTGTGGACAGGAGGAAGTGGTGGCTGGTGTGCAAACCTGGGCTGGAAATGGCACTTCATCGGGGCCTTGAAGGATGTGGTGGATTTAGATGTGAAAAGAAGAGCATTCCAAGTGAGGACAGTAGCAAGGATGAAAAATGAACTTACCTGTGTGTGGCTCAGTAAAAGGACCAATTATGCAGAGCAGAGAGTGAGAGAGTGAGTGAGCGAGAAGACTGGTTTTAAAGAGAAATTAGATGATAGAGGGTCTTGGAAACCGGAAAAAAGAGTTTAGATTTGATATGGTGGGAACTAAAGAGTCCTTGAAAGTTTTACAAATGGGGAGAGATGCACCCAAAATGTGGCTTAGAGAAGGTGTATCTGGTGATAGTGTGAAGAAGACAGAAATGGAATGGATGTGGAAGTAGAAAGAACCAGCTTGGAAAAATAACCAGCCAAAGGAGGCAAAGATGGATCTGAGAGATTTTGAGGGCAACCTGAAAACATTTGGTGGCTTCCTGTCTATAGAGAATGGAGAAACAGACTCTAACTAGATATCAAAATAGCCTAGGAGAGCCTACATCTAGTGGGAAAGTCAACAATCCTCCAAATCATGGATTTTTTTTTTTCCTTTTGGCTGTACTCCCTATTCAAGGCTTCCTATTCAGAGAAAAAAACCAAAGAATTTACCTTTGGATGTGTGATAGTACAGCAGCTCTTCGATCATGTTCTCTGGACCAGCAGCACCAGTATCACCTGGTGCTTTGTGAGAAATGCAGATTCTCTGGCGCCTCCCCAAACCTGTGAATCCGACTCTGGGGGTGGAGCCTTGTAATCTGTTTTAACAACCTCCGCCAGGTGAGTCTGATGCATGCTCAGGTTTGGGAACCACTGCTGTAGCAAAGTGCTTCTTAAATTCTCGTGTGCATCAGAATCACCTGGAGGGCTTGTTAAGGGCAGACTCCTGGGCCCCATGGCAGAGGTTCTGATTCTGCTGGTCTGTGTGCGCCATAGATGGCACCTGCCTCTCAAGCCCCCGGGTGATGCTGGTGCTGCTGGTCTGGGCTCCACACTTGGACGGGTAAGGCTGGCAAGGCCACTGAAGCCTCCTAGTGGTGACCTTGATTTGCCGAATGACTTTCTTCTTCTGCAAAACAGTGAACTTGTTCTCTCTCTTGTCTAAGAGGTTCACACATTAAATCGTAGCCATTTGGTGGTGATGGTGGGGGGTGGTAAGAAGGAAAAAAAGCCTCTGCTCTGTAACTCATGCTAGGTAGATGTAGACTTGTGATCCTTTAGAAATAAGTGTTTATGAGTAATTCAAGAAAAGGACTTCTATAGAAGCAGGGGAAGCAACAATTGAGATGGGATGGGAACATTTATGTTCTCACAGGATCTCAGTTTTCTTTCTCAGCTGTGTGTCGGAGGAGGAAGCCAGGACAGAGGAGGGTGGGAGATCTCTGTCAAGGATTAATGAGAGGAGAGATGTGGAGCTCTCCGGGGTGCCTTCTTCCTTGTGGCCTGCAAATATGTAAGGAAGGATACAGATATCGATGTGTACTGGGTCCGATGAAGGTGATCTTGCTTTTAACTCAATTATTTCTTAAACAGCCATGTAAGCAGTGTGGGAACATGCTAATTTAATGGGTTAGGAATCAGTCTTAGAAAAAATTTGTGACTTGCCCAAATTCGGGAAGCTAGTAGGAGAACCCAGTGAGGACTCCAGCTACTTTTGCAGGACCCGGAGCACATGTTCCTTCTAATATGACACTCTAAACTGCAAATGAGGGTCCATCCAAGCCTACCCGAATTCTTCTTAATCTGCTATGCTCCTAAGAATATTACTGTTTGCCTTGTACTCAAAATAGTAACCCAGGGATCAAAGTGAACGCCTTCTTGTTGGAGAGCTTTCTGATTCTAGACCCTGCAGGGGACAGAAGCACAATGGAAATCCCAAGGTTACAATAGTAAAGGTGAAAAATTAAAGTTCACTCCAGCCTCAGTGTCCTCAGCTGTAAAATAGGAATGATAACACCTCACAGGGTATGTCTGGGACATAAGAAAAATGTATTAAACAATGAATATTTTTTTATTATTGGGGTATAATTGACATAACACATATTAGCTTCAGATGTACAAATGATTCAATATTTGTATACATCCTGAAATGATCACAAGAAGTCTAACTAACATCCATACATTTAATTCCAAGTTTTTTTCTTATGATGAGAAATATTAAGATCTTTTAGCAATTTTCAGATATGCAATATACTATTTCTAATTAGAGTCACCATGCTGTACATTACGTCCCTATGACTTATTTATTTATAACTAGAAGTTTGTGCATTTTGACCACTTTCACCCATTTTGCCCATCCCTACCCCCCACCTCTGGCAACCACCAATCTGTTTTCTGTGTCTATGAGCTTGGTTACTCTGTGTTTTGTTTTAGATTCCACATAAAAATGAGATCATACTGTATTTGTCTTTCTCTGCCCAACTTACTTCACTTAGCATAATGGCCTCAGGGTTCATCCATGTTGTCACAAATGGCAAGATTTAACAGTGGGTATTATTGTTCTTATGTTTATTTGTTATGGTAATGAATGGGTTATTTAGTTGATATAACTTGATATATAAACATAAAAAATATTATTTTATAAAATTAGGGAAAAATTTGGTGAATGTAGGAGAGAATGATGCCCCACACACCAAGGATAGGTCCTCCTCCTAATCCCTGGAATGTGCGAATGTTTCTTTGCTTGAAACAAGGATCTTTGCAGATGTAATTAAGTTAAGGACCTTGAGATCATCCTGTATTATCTGGATGAACCCCAAATCCGGTGAAAAGTGTCCTTAAAAGAGACACACAGAGAAGACACACAGTGGAGAAGGTCACATGAAGTTAGAGACTGAAATTAGAGTGATGTGGCCACAAGGCAAGGAAACCAAGGATTCCCAGGAGCCACACAAAGCTGGGAGAAACACAGAAGGATTCTCCCCTAGAGCCTTCCGAAGAACTATGGCTTTGTCGACACTTGATTTTGAACTTCAGGTCTCCAGAAATATGAGAGAATAAATTTGGGTTATCTTAAGCCACCTAGTTTATGATCATTTGTTACATGAGCCACAAGACAAATACAGTGAGTGAAAGGAATTGAGAGCATTTTGTTTCCTCCCTATAGAATCAGGAGCTGGGGCCCTACTTCTTTAAAGTAGGCAGAATTTGTCTTTGGCATATTTCCATCTCCCTAGGTGTTGTGGTGGTAATGTGGATGAAAAGTCTTTTCTACTCTCTCCAGACCTACTTTTTTCTACGAGCACCTATATTCCAGACTTCTGTTAAATATTCTTCTTCTACATCAAGAATCATTTTGCTATTTCCCCGTCTTTTAAGTAGAAGAAAAGGTCTGCACAGGTCAGTAGTAATGCATGACACACCTACAGCTCTGTCTTAGTTTGGTTCCCTAGAAGCAGAGGCTGTGATGGTGATTTTTGCCTAAGTGATTGATTATCTCAGGGACTAGTAAATGATCTCAGGAGAAAGGAGAGAGAGAAGTAGAACAGGGCAGGAGAAGGTAAGCAAAAGATGTGGGTTTATGTGAATTCTAACTTTGGCCTGATTCCACACAGCGTAAATGACACTACATTTTTTTAAATTAATAGACTTTATTTTTTAGATAGCTTTAGGTTCACAGCAAAATTGAGCAGAGAATACAGAGAGTTCCCATATAATCCCTATTCTCAAACGCATGGAACCTCCCCACTATTGGCACCCTGCATCACAGTGGTACTTTTGTTAAAATGATGAAACTACATTGACACATCGTTATCACACAAAGTCCATAGTTTCATTATAGTTCACTCTCAGTGTTGTACATTCTATGGATTTTGACAAATATATAATGACAGGAATCCACCATTGTATTATATGGAATAGCTTTGCTCCCTCAAAATCATCTCTAATCTACCTATTCATCTCTCCCTCCCCCTGACCCCTTGGAAACCTTTTTTTTAAACTATCTCTGCAGTTTTGCCTTTTTCAGAATGCCATATAGTTGAAATAATACACTATAGAGTCTTTTAGGATTGGCTTCTTTTATTTAGTAATATGAATTAAGACTTCCTTCAAGTCTTTTAATGGCTTGATAGCTTATTTCTTTTTAGTGCTGAATAATATTCCATTGTCTGGATGTACCACAATTTATTTATCCATTCACCTACTGAAGTACATTTTGGTTGCTTCCAAGTTTGAGCAATTGTGAATAAAGGTGCTATAAACATCCATGTGCAGGTTTTTGTGTAAACATAATTTTTCAAGCCATTTGGGTAAATATCAAGGAGTGTGATTGCATGATCGTATGGTAAGAATATGTTTATTTTTGTAAGAAACTGCCAAACTGTCTTCCAGAGCAGCTGTGCCATTTTTGTACTGTCACCAGAAATAAATGAGGATTCCTGTTGCTCTACACCCTCACCGGCATTTGGTGTTGTCAGCCTTTGGGATTTTCACCATTCTTTTTTTTTTAAATTATTTTTATTATATTATGTTAGTCACCATACAGTACATCCCCGGTTTCCAATGTAAGGCTCAATGATTCATTAGTTCTGTATAACACCCAGTGCACCATGCAATACGTGCCCTCTTTACTACCCATCACCGGTCTATCCCATTCCCCCGCCCCCCTCCCCTCTGAAGTCCTCAGCTTGTTTCTCATAGTCCATAGTCTCTCATGTTTCATTCCCCCTTCTGATTACCCCCCCTTTCTTTATCCCTTTCTTCCCCTACCGATCATCCTAGTTCTTATGTTCCATAGATGAGAGAAACCATATGATAGTTGTCTTTCTCTGCTTGACTTATTTCACTTAGCATTATCTCCTCCAGTGCTGTCCATGTTGTAGCAAATGTTGAGAACTCGTTCTTTCTGATAGCTGAGTAATATTCCATCGTATATATGGACCACAACTTCTTAATCCAGTCATCTGTTGAAGGGCATCTC
>NW_024424675.1:12042904-12109870 GCF_017311325.1 Ursus maritimus
CACAGTTTCATGGCTCCCCGCTTCGTACCTCAATACTCAGCGCTGGAGATGTTCATTTGTAGAGATCCAGATGCGTCTTCCTGCGTCTCAGGCTGGTTCCGTGGTTGTTTAGGCTGGTCTGGTACCTACCCAGCTCGACTCGGAGGACCGGCTGAAAACGGTGTCTCCTACTGCTCCGCCATCTTAACTCCTCCTGGGATTTTCACCATTCTAATAGATGTATAGTGGTATCTCATTATGGTTTTATTTTATTTTATTTTTTAAAAGATTTTATTTATTTATTTGAGAGAGAGAGAGAGAGAGAGAGAGAGACACGGCATGAGTGGGAGGGGCAGAGAGAGAGAGAGAGAACCTTAAGAAGACTCCACACTGAATGTGGAGCCTGATTTGGGGCTCGATCCCAGGACCCTGAGATCATGACCTGAGCTGAAACCAAGAGTTGGATGTTTAACTGACTGTACCACCCAGGCGCCCCTCATTATGGTTTAATTTGCTATCCTCTAATGACATATGATGAGCATCTTTTCATATACTTATTGTGTGTATATCTTCTTTGGTGAAGTGCCTGTTCAGGCCTTTTGCCCATTTTTTAAATCAGGTTGTTTATTTTCTTATTGTTGAGTTTGAAGAGTACTTGGTATATTTTTAGCGGTGCCTGGCTGGCCCAGTCAGTGGAGCATGCAATTCTTGATCTTGGGGTTGTGAGTTCAAGTCCCATTTTGGGTGTAGAGATTGCTTAAAAATAAAGTCTTTAAAAAAATAGTACTTCATATATTTTGGATAACAGTCCTTTATTAGATGTGTCTTTCATAAATATTTTCTCCCAGCATGCGGCTTTTCATCTCTGTCACTGGAGACACTAGAGTTTTTTGCACTAGATTGAAGGTAGCAACGGTCTTATACCTACCCCTCCAGTGGGCCACAGTCAGTCGCTTCCAACAGCAAAGGACAATTCTCTGGGGAAATTCTTCTAAATGGGTCTCTATATCTGACATCTAAAAGGACTGATGGCATAAAGTGATGGGTGACATAATCTGGAAGAAAACATTTGAACTCCATGTGAATGGATGGTGAAGGTTAGAACTTCCTAAATACTCCATTTATTTAAATAAAACCATGAATACTTACACTGCTTAATGGTTGAATCTTCAGGTAATCCAGAAAGATTTGATAGCCAAGTTCTTTCCATAATACTTTCTGTTGTGTCATCCATTTATTCATATACAAATATTAATTGAGCCCTTATTATTTTCCAGGCACTGTTATTTTTCAAGCCATATGTTTGAGTTTCAGTAATCAGCAAACCTAGACTAGACACATTAGATGCTCTCAAAGATCCTGTAGTTGGGAGGGGGAGATAAACTGTCAGATAATAACCCTACTGAGTGGTTAATTATATGCTGAAATAAGAGCTCAAAGAAGAAATAATCCGTTTGAGGTTAAGTTCTAGAAGATGAAGTTAAGAGATGCTGTCTCTCAGGAATGGACGCTTACATTGATATGAAGGGTAAATAGGAGTGTTTAAGTGAGGAGATCATGTGATCACATTTGGATTTTGGATTGTAAGAACATTGCTCTGTGGTGTAGAGACAGGTGGGGAAGAGCAGAGAAACAGAGGTAATGTGCCATAACATCTAGGTATCAGATGACTGTAGTTGGTCTACAATGGTAGCTTTGACCATAAAAAAGAGAGAGAGAATCATTCAAGATTTATAAAAGAGATAAAAACTACAGAGCTTGGTGATGAATTAGCTATTGAGATGAGAGGTAGGTAAGCATTCAGAATAATTCTCAGGTTTATGGCTTACTTGAAAGGAAGAATGGTGACACCTTTCCTTGAGATAGAAAACTCAGAGGGAAGACTTGCTTTAAGAGGCAGGCCTGGGGGATTAGCCTGGGTCATGCATTTAGCATGAGTCATGTTGACTTTGAGGAGCCTCTGAGTAAGATAATTGAGCTAGACCTTGGAGATCTTCGAGAAAGATTAAATTTTGTGACCCATCTACGTATACATATTATTTGAAACCAGGGGCATGGATGGAAATGCATAGGGAGATAATAGCAAGGACTATGTTTTCAGAAATGTCAATGGTTAATGGTCTCCTAATGACAAGGATCCTGAGAATGAGATAGAAATGGAGGGATAAGAGAGTAAGGAGGAAACCCAGGAAAGCCTGATATTGTGGAATTCAAAGCAACCGAGGTATCAAAAAGAATGGAGTGTTTGAATCCCGTGCTGATGGAAAGTCAAATAAATGGGCCCTGAAGTATGTTCAGTGTATGTAGAGACATGGAGGTTGATGAAGTGATGGTGAGAGAAGACAGACTGAATTAGACTGAAGAGTAGAGTGAGCAAATAGAAAGGAATAGTGAAAATTCTTTTGAAAAGCTTTAGTGTACTGGAGTTTTAGGTACCTTTTGAATTAATAGCAAATAATTCCGACCACCAGCCTAATGCAGGGTCTCAGTTAAGTGTTATGAACGGCTTAAAGTATGAGGTGGTACCTTTGTGCTAAAAAAAAAAAAATGAAATTTTGTTTTGAACATAAGACATGCACCCTTTATGAGAATATAGTAAGAATTCATGAAGAGATGAAAGGAAATATTTACTGAGCCTTTACGTTTCAGACATATTTTATTTAGTACAAATAACCCTCTGGATTAGGTAATCAGCACATTTGTGTTATAAAAGGGATACATATTTGATGTGAATAATTTTAGAAAACCTAGGTAAGGAAATGAAAAAAAAATACTACCTCCTATACAGATATAAACATATTTTGATGTATTTCCTTTTGTTAATGTTCTCAGAGAATTTAAGTAGTTTTCACAGTGCCACTCAACTGTAAGTTGAGAAATCAGAATTTGAGCATTATTCTGTTTGATTTTAAAATTCCTATTTTCTCCTCCAACTCTACTGCCCGACGGAAGCATTCATAAATATAAGAATGCCTGCTCTACAAATTGCATAAATTAGACATTCCTAAGAGAGAGGAGAATTTTGGATGCTGAGTGTCAAATATATTTCACACGGCAACTAGAGTTTGAGCTAGGTCTTAAAAGACAAATAGGATTTAGATTGGGGTCAGCAAACTTCAGCCCTCAGGCCAAATGCAGCCCACCACCTATTTCTGTATGGTCCATGAGCTAATAATGGTTTTTACAATCTTAAGTGTAACTGTAAACGAGACTCTTAACCCTTCAGCAAGTATAGTTGTGCTTCTTGGTCCACAAAACCTAAAATATTTACAATCTGGCTTTGTACAGAGAAAGCTTGCTGATCTCTGATTTAGAGAAATACGTGGGGAGTGGGGCCCCAGATGAGGCCAATGACATTAGCCTAAGTCCAAAGGAAAAAAAGACAAGGAACATTGCAGGGAAAGGGAGTGAACTAAATGGGAAACCACGTGAGGGACCTGTCTACTCTGGTCAGGTTCTGGAATGCCTTCATTACCAGGCAAAGAATTTGGGTCAAGACATTGCTACAAAATGTTTGCATAATTATCTCCCTAGCTAGATTTTGAGGTTCTCCTGGGCAACAATCCTATTTTTCTTATCTGTGCACCCTCACATAGTCTCACACCCGTGGCTGGTCACAGACTACTAGCTTAACAAATGCTAGCTGATAAATAGCCTCATGCATGTAAGCAGCTAGTTAGAACCAAGCTTTTAATCATTACCAGAGCAGTTTTGCTTCCCTTTCCATGGTAGGATCTATTGTTATCAATAATCACACACTGGCAGTCATGGCTTTCCCTCAATACAGCACTCTGAGGTACAACGAAATGCATCCTTCATTTGCGGCAAATGGTGGGAGTGGGGGAAAGCAGAAATCCCCGGCAGTCTCTTGTGCCTGATGCACACCTCACTGTAACACTGACAAGACAAAAGGTTGGGCAATTTGCATGTGCAAGTGTGATCTCCTAGCTGGATTATGCTATTTTAAACAAGATGGCCATGCCCACGTCGGAAAGAAGCATGTTCAGCTGCAATAAATTCCGTTTGGAACCCAGAGTTGAGCCCGGAGACCCAGAGCGGCATAATCAAGGCCACGATTGAGGAGATGTCGGCAACTCTGAGACACAGCGTGTGACGCATCCAGTCACTGAGGGCCTGAGTGTTTGTCATAATGTCACAGCACCTGCTGCAGACTGATACCTGGGATGCAGGAGTGAGCTGGAGTGAGGGATGCGCCTGACAAGGCCATCCCCACCCCCAGCGCCCCATGAGTGCTGGGAGGAAGGCAGCAGGCATCTGCCATTGGGAAAGACAAAATGGAGCCACACAGGGGAAAGCAGCATGAGGTGGGGGAAAGTGGCACATTCCCGATGCAAGGAGAGGAAGAACAGGTGCACCGAGGAAGATTGTCGCTGCTCCTGGGCTCTGGCATCCTGCCTCGCTGCAGAGCTGCACGCACTACCCTCTTGGCAGCCACACAACCACCACCGTGAAGCATTCTGTCCTCTCGCAGCTCTGCTCTCTGAAGGACTAGAGGGCCTCCAGGAGGCGAGATAAACCCACATGCGGCATTGTTTTCCAGGAGAGGGGAGGGCATTTTACCTCCACACAAAGTGGTTTTTAAGATCCTTGCCCTAACCTCCAATCCCGCAGTTAAGGATTGACTTGCCAGCTAAATCCAGATTGCTCTTCCTCTTGGCATTTGCAAGGCATGGTTTGTTCTATGTTCTCTCTCCTCTGCCAAATTTGCCTCCTCTGAGGCTCTCTGGGATGGTATTTGTAACTCACAGTTCAGTCCGAGGAAGGAGAAAAGAGGAAGACAATTCTCCAAAGCAATCATGTTTTAAAAAATATTATTATGTAAATCAAAGTAATATGTCTCTAAATTCATGAGGCGTATTGGAGGGTTAGTCAGCCTGGATGACTGCATGGAAATTGTCAGAGGTATTTCCTTTCTGAAGACTGTGGTTCTTGACCTTTACTTCTGCCCCTGCTCTTCTGCTGGTTCACTTCCTGCTACCCAGGAGGGGGCTTATCAGAATCACAGAGGGAGAGCTCCCACTAACAATATGTACCTTCTGGTATGTACCTTCTTGTGATGGCATGCCCCTTTCAACTCCTCCCAGGCCCAGGAGGAATCCCCAAGTGGACTCCAAACCAGTACCAGATCAGCAATGAAGGAAATTGAAGCCACCAAAACAAAGTACCATGGCAAGAGTTTCACAGTCATTTCTCAGATCTGGGACTCCAGAAACTAAACACGGGGAAAGTCAAGACAGCTTGTTTCCATCCTCACCGCTGTTTGAAATTTTGCAAGTATGCAAAGACTTCTCGCTTCATTCAAAGAGCAGTGAGGCCATGGGTCTTCAAAGGTGTCTGTTTCCTGCCTGGACCCTCCCACGTGCCTGTGCTGGAGGGGGCCAGCCGCGGAACCTGCAAGGGACCGTAAGCATCTGTGGAGGCCCGTGTTGTAGGAAACCAGGCTGTCAGCTGAGCCAGCCATTCATTGTCCAAACCGGTTTGTTTTCCTTCCAGTACGCTTCTTTTATTAAGGTGTAATTTACATACACAGATGTTTAAGTATATGTATCAAAGAATTTTGACAAGTATGTGCACCCATGGTACCCACTGCCCATCAAGGTTCAGAACAAGGTGCAGATACATTCGTCACTTCAACAAATTCCCTCGTGGCCTTTTGCTTTAATCTCCCACCATCATAGGAAACCACAGATCTACTTTCCCACTGTTAGATTAGTTTGCACTTTTTAGAGTGTCACATAAATGAAATGATACAGGATTCAGTCTTTTTTGTCTGGCTTTGTTTGCTCAGAGCAATGTTTTCGTTGTTCATCTAAGTAGTAGTACGTTGTCGGTAGTATTAGTAGGGTGTTCCTTTGCTGAGCAGCAACCCATTGCGGGACTACACCACAATTTGTTTATATATTAATCGGTTGATAGACATTTGTGGCTCTTATAAATAAAACTGCAATGAATATTCTTACACATTTCTTTGGATAGCTATAGTCTATCATTTCTCTTGGGTAAGTACCTAGACATGAAATTTCTGAGTTGTAGGATAGGTAAATGAATTTAACATTGTTGGGAACTATCAAACAATTTTGCAAAGGAGTGGTACCATTTTTCACTCTCTAGAGAGGCATTCGAGAGTTCCAGTTTCTCCATATGCTTCCAATCCTTCTTATTACTATCTTGATTACTCTAGCTATTGTCGCAGGTGAGACGTACGTAGTATTTCATTGTGGCTAAGCTTTTTAAAAGCAGTCGTTTTCCTGGGAACCGAGTGCTGAATTCTAAAGAAGCCTTAGTTGGGTGGTGAGAGGCAGGAATTGAAACAGGAGCAAGGTTTCTATTTAGAGTCAGGCTGCATATTTCCATTTTTAAAAGAAAACCTCCAAGCAGCAGTTTGAGTTCAAAATTCCTCCCCACAAGTCTAGTTTCCTTACCAGCTGTTTATAAATATTTACCTTCGCATTTTTAATGGAGACAATGTATACAGCACAAATACCAGGCACTTTAAATTATAAATATTCATCACAGAGATTGCCAGTTGTTTTTATGTAGGACACAGAGAACTCTGCCTGGTTCCACGTACAGGTCTATGGAAAATGTTTTTGGATATGTAAATGGTTAAGAACAGATACCCTGGAGAGTAATGATCATGGTTTGAGTTCTTTCTCTGCTAGGGGTGTGACTTAAGGTAAGTTATTTTGCTTCTCTAATGGGGCATAATATCCACCTTTGCATACTGCTGGGACAATACATCTACCTCCCGGAGTTGTTTTGAGTATTAAATGACATGGTGCTTCTGAAACATTAAGGCCATTTTCTGGCACATGGAAATGTATAATAAATTCAAAACACTTAAAAAAAAAAAAAAGCAAATTTCCAGGAAAGATTTCCCCTCTCTCCTCCTCTTTTTCTCCATTCAACACAACCGCAAGGCTGGTTTGGTATCTTTAGGGCCACGCAAAATTAATATGCTGGGTCTAAGGGTCAATAGGCAGCTAGTACATGACATCATTTTGGGCTTCTAAAGAAACTCTCTCTGAAGGAATAAATCTCTGGAGAACAGGACCCGGAGAGATTTGTGAAGCCCTTGGCATTTCACGCAAAGTAGTGTAATGCTCTGAAATTGTATTGAAAAGTGCATAAAGACATTTTTTCCTGGTATCCATAACTTGCAACAGAATCTCAACAAGACTGGGATTCCAGAACCCTTTGGGGTCCCTGGAAATGGCCATAGCAGGGTATGGAACAGGCTTTGGGAAAAGAGAAGGTTAGGACTGAGTTTCAGCTTTGCCACTTACCAACTAATTGTCCCTGAACAAGTTACTCAATTACTCTAAATTTCAGTTTCTACATCGTTAAAATGAAAATAACAATAGTTCGTACCTTACAGGGTTACTGAGATGAATAAAAGAATGATGTGATTGGCACCCAGGAACTGGCACCCAGTAAGTGCCAAAGAAATGCTAGTCTCCTTCCCCTTCACTGATGTAGCTTCTTAATGATAGAAGTCCTCCCCATGCCCCTTTTCTTCCATTCAGTGCTAGGTAGGCTTAGTCTCTTATTAAGTTGCAAATGACTTTGGGAATGGTAATATATCAAGCTCAAGCTTCTTTAATCATTCTCACCTTAGTATGAATGCATCATCTTGTTTCTTTAAAACAAAATTCTTTTATCAGGTACCAACAGACCACAGAAGAGAAAAATATAGGAAGGTGAGATTACTACACATTTTCCTTTAACTCACAACAGGGTTAAATTAATGGATAAAGTCCAGGACCCTTCTTTTGCATTTCTGTGTCCCTGCATATCTCAAATCTCCACCCATGACTATAGCAGCTCAAAGAATTTTTATCTTTAGATATCACAATTCCCTCATCTTTTAAGGTAGGGGTCAGCAAATTGTGGTCCAAGGGCCAAATCCAGCCTATGGCCAATTTGTAAGTAAAGTTTTATTGGAACACAGACACATCATTGGTTTATATATTGTCCATATCTGCTTTTGCATCACAGTGTTGAGTTGAGTAGTTGACAGAGACCACATGGCTTGCAAAGCCTAAAATTCCTACCATGTGGTCCTTTACAGAAAATCTTTGACTCCTGATTTAAATCCATAGCTAGTCTCTCCCTGATACTTCGGGAAGATGAGAGAAGCAGAAGGATTCAAATGGTTTGAGACATGGGGTGAGGCAAGGGGGACGTTGTGATCCCCTACTTGAACTGATCTGGGTCCAAAGTCAATTATTTCATCATGATTGACCAGCTGGGTGCCCTTCTGCTTATTTAGGACTTTAAAATCTTACCCAAATCCCTGCCCTTTATAAAAATCAAGAAGAGAAACTAGTTGGATCCAAAAGAACCCCCCAAACAGTGGATTTCAGAGAATTTATTTCTTCTCATATTTTTTTAATATTTATATTTTATATAAATCTCCTAAGAGTTTGAGAACTATAAATCAGGGACTGAACATAAGAAAAAAGAGAAACATGCCAGCATAGATGATGTGGAAGGAACAAAGTGGAATTTAAAGAGTGAAAAATCTTGAGGAATTAAATATGTAGTAGTTTGAGCTGAACGTCTAGTATATGATTGTTATACAATGATAATTAAAATCAACTGCCAAAAAGAAAACAAGGTGTGTTTTTTTTTTAATGGAAATAAAGTATTGAGAAAGGAGGATAAATGAGTTTAAACTTTAGTAAACATTATGTCAAAGAAATGTTTAGGTCTCTTAATCAAAAGGATATTTCTTTTTTTCTCCAACACAGAGACTTTTTGATTCAAATCCTTTGGGGGCTCTGTCTTCAGAACTGCCCAGAGAAGAAGCAACCAACATATTACTGCTGAATGTGGAAAAAGAAGGGAGTTAGGAAAAATAAGCATCATGAGGAGGGAAGGAGGCAAAACAGAGCTGTGTACAACTAAGTCTATAATCACAATACAGCTGGCCCGAGGGATGGAACAGTAGATAGATGATGCGACTCAAAAGAGCCTCCTTCTAGAACCACAAGGAGGATGATACTTACTAAAAGGATGGATAGATGTCAGGAAAGTCCGGGGTTTCCAAGGTGACTTTTCCTTAGGACTTTCTCTGGGAGCTCTGAAGTTATCTCTAGGCAGTGGCTGAGAAGTCGCTATTACTTTATTTCCTTACTCCAGGGTAGATGGCTGGAGGATGCAAGTAGAAGTTGCTTCTCCCCATGAGACAGGAGTAGGGGAAGATGCAGAGTTAATTTTGCTAAGGTAAAGCCAGGTTTGTCTTCCTGCTTTAGATTCCGCGAACAAAACCAACTGCATGTAGAGAGAAAGAGAAGAACCTGCTCAAGAGGAAAATGCAAAGACCTTTGGGACTGGGTTTATTTTTGTCTTAGGTTCCCTTGGGTCTGGAACTAGATGTGGGGATTCTTGTCCAGGTGATTTACTGAGGGGGGAAGCTCTCAAAGGAGATGTGGGCAGGGGAAATGACCTACCTACCTGCAGGTGAAATGACTTAAGTTGTCCAAGGTCAACTAAAGTAGAGGACTGCCCTGAGCCATTAGTAGCCAGTACACGCAGCAGCTGAGGAATGGGTAAAACAGCCCAATAAAGAAGTTTTGGGTAGGGCACCAATAACACCTACCATATATGCTAAGGTTTGACCACTTAGAAGGATGGGTAAGTCATCCAGTGTTGGGTACAATGTCACCCAGTATTGGGGTCAGTAGGGCTGGGATGAGATTGGAAAGTGGTTGACTGGTGGCATGGGGTGGAGTCAAGGGACATACTCTTCCATCTAACCCAGGCATCTCCCTTTCTCACCTCTCTATGTACATGGAACACATACTGACATTTATTTGAAGTTCACTTTTTTTTCAAACAACATAATTGAATATGCATCGAAAAAGCAGTGTTAAATACTTTGTCTCTATAGATGTAAATGTTTTCTCTTTTTCTAAAACACAGAACACTAGGTGCCTTCACGCAATTCCTTTAGTTGAAAGAACAGTTAACCCCATTCCTATTTGCTTCTACGCCTTTTAATAAAAGGTCTTTGTTCTATTTTATACTTAATTATAGAGTAGTATGATGGAAAATTCTATTCAAAATAAAAACTAATTGCAGCTACATTCGTATATTCCATCAATGCTAAGATGCATGTTTTCCACATTCTAATATTGCCCAAATCATGATGGATCTTGCTTTTGACAATCCCTGTGGGTCAGGTGAAAGTTGGTACCTAGCAGCATTGCCTATACCTGGGAAAACTTGGCCATCATTTCGCTTACTTAATGATCATATTGGTACTGTATTCTATTCAATTGTCTCCAATGACTTGACCTTGAAATATTTGAAGGCAGAAATGCATAATGGAGCTTTGGGGTATAAATTCGATATTAATGAGGCAAATACTTGATGGGAGTGGAATGGACAAAATTCCATGTTTTCTGGCAAAGTCAAGCCAGCTGCTTTATGGGTATTAAAAAGGAAAGATACAAGTAAAGTAGCAAAATTTTGTTACTGAGACACCAGTAAAACCTATCTCATGCCAACCAATGCAGCTGAAGTCATGAGAAATGTTCGTATCCCTTGGAATACGTGAAAACAAACCAAAACCAAACCCACAAACCAAAGCTCCAAGAAGTCGATGTGCATGGTTCACGTTTTGCACAGGGCTATCGTGAAGGCATTATGTCATACTTTGATTGGCAGAGTGTTTTCTTCTTTTTAGTGGTGCACGTGCTTTTTACAATTAATCGAGCCTAATGTTTCATGAGACATGGTGCTAGGCAATGGCACAATTATTCTTAGAAGAAACTATTTTAAAAAATAACCTGACAGGTGATAGAATCTAGATAAAGATACCATAAGGAACATACCTAAGGTAAACCAAAGCTGGTTTATTTAGGTTGCTGCAGCAAAGGAGAAGAGAATTTAAAGAAAGCCCAGGAGCATTATAGTAAGGGGGTTGGGAGGGAGGGCTTCTGAGAGGATTTGGGCTTTGGATGAATATCTAAGGAGAAATTAAGGAAGCAGGAGATGCTACTAGATTAGATGCTGTCAAGAAATTAGGGTAAATTCTGTCTGGAAGGTAGGAAGGCCAACGTGAGGCTAGGGTTGTCATTGGTAGAGAAACGGAGTCACTCACGTTAGAAGAGGAGATGTTTAGTCATTGTTGTGCCTACAGACTGGCCTCATCTCTGTCCTGTTGCAGACATGATCACGATGTGGCTTAGATGGGCATTACTTCTTTTTTTTTTTTTTAAGATTTTATTTATTTATGTGACAAGAGAGACAGCCAGCGAGAGAGGGAACACAAGCAGGGGGAGTGGGAGAGGAAGAAGCAGGCTCCCAGCGGAGGAGCCCGATGTGGGACTCGATCCCGGAACGCTGGGATCACGCCCTGAGCCGAAGGCAGACGCTTTAATGACTGCGCCACCCAGGCGCCCCCAGATGGGCATTACTTCTATTCAGCGGGTATCATCGTGTCCTAGGTGCCAGTGGGGCCACTATAGCAACACATGTGAAAAATTCACTAGACTTGGAGTGAAAAGCTTGCCTTAATGACCTTGCATCTTTCGGGTGTGGGAATTTATTTAATTTGTATAACCTTTCTGAACTTACAGTTTCCTAAGTTATAAAATAGGTCTACTTTTTTTGTGGAGAGTGTTAGAAAGTGGTCCAGTTTCATTCTTTTACACGTAGTTTTCCCAGCACCATTTAACGAAGAGACCGTCCCATTGTATATTCTTACCTCCTTTGTCATAGATTAATTGACCATATAATTGTGGGTTTATTTCTGGGCTCTCTATTCTGTTCCACTGATCTATTGTTCCAGTACCACACTCTTTTGGTCACTACAGCTTTGTAGTATATCTTGAGATATGGAATTATAATACTTCCAGCTTTGTTTTTCTTTCTCAAGAGTTTTTCAGCTACTTTGGGTCTTTTGTGATTCCATAGAAACTTTAGTATTATCTGTTCTGGTTTTGTGAGAGATGCGGTTGGCATTTTTATAGGGATTGCACTGACTCTGCAGATTGCTTTGCATAATGTGGACATTTTAACAATATTAATTCCTACACTCCTTGCATGGAATATCTTTCCATTTGTTTCCGTCATTTTCAATTTCTTTCATCAGTGTTTTGTAGTTTTCAGAGTACAGGTCTTTCAACTCTTTGGTTAAGTTTATTCCTAGGTATTGTATTCTTTTTGGTACAATTGTAGATGGGATTTTTTTTTTTTTTTTAATTTGACAGAGAGAGACAGCAGGAGAGAGAGAACACAAGCAGGCCGAGTGGGAGAGGGAGAAGCAGGCTCCCAGCGGAGAAGCCTGATGTGAGGCTCGATCCCAGAATGCTGGGATCATGCCCTGAGCTGAAGGCAGACGCTTAATGACTGAGCCACCCAGGTGCCCCGGGATTGTTTTCTTAATTTCTCTTCCTGCTACTTCGTTATTAGTATATAGAAATGCTACCAATTTCTGGTATTAATTTTGTATCCTGCCGCCCTACTGAATGCATTTGTTACTTCTAGTAGTTTTTTGGGGAAGGGGAATGGGAGATATAGGCTTCCTGTTATGAAATGAATAAGTTACAGGGATAAAAGACACAGCATAAGGAATATAGTCAATGGTATTGTAACAGCATTGAATGGTGACAGATGGTGGCTGCATTTGTAGTGAGCACAGCATAATATTTAAACTTGCTGAATCTCTATATTGTACACCTGAAACTAATGGAACATTGCGTGTCAATGACACTCATATTAAAAAAGTAGTTAAAAAATAAAAATAAAATAAGGATAAATAAGTCCTGGGGATGTAATGTACAGCACAGTGACTATAGTCAATAATACCATATCATATATTCAAAAGCAGCTCAGAGACTAGATCTTAAAAATTCTCATCACAAGAAAAGAATTTGTAACCATGACAGATGCTCACTAGGCTTATTGTGGTGATTATTTTGCAATGTATGGAAATACTGAATCATGTTATATACCTGAAACTAATATAATGTTCTATGTCAATTATATCTCAATTTAAAAATCTATCAAAAATAAGTAAGTAAATGAATAAATAGTTCCACTAATATGTACTTGAGAAGTACGTACCTAAAAGACAGTAGTAAGAAAAAAAAAAAAGTTGATTCCTTTAGGCTGTTTTGGACAGAAGACCTAAGCTGTTGGAGGACCCTGGGCTTGGAGTGGAAGTGGAGAGGTTTGGGAGGATACACAGTTTGGGCTTCTAGGCGATCTTGCTGTAGTGGAGCAAATTCAGAAGTAGAATGGCCAGCCGCAAGGCTTACACACAGCTGGAGAGCCAAGAGCCTGCCTAATGCATCTGAGTTCGGGTTCTCCCAGAAGCGGACGTTGAGCCAAAAATTCCTGGGAAAGTGATTTATCAAGGAAGGGCTCCCTGGAGAGGCCAGTAAGCATGAAAGCAGGAAAGGGAAAGGGAGGGAGCCGGCACGGATTTGATCCCAAGTGAAACCCCAGCTGCAGCTGAAGCCTTCGAAGGACTCTGGAGCATGAGTGACACCTCAGAGCTCGTCCAGCCTCAAGGCAAAGGAGCTGGCCTTTTGTTCTTCTGTACCCGTTGGTCATTAGATGGGCTCCTCTGTGGGGCAGGGTCTGGGCAGCGACAGTGTCCACAGTGGCAGGAGGCAGCTATCAGTAGCAAGGTATGCAAAAGCTGGGGAATGGGTGCACGGTGCTCCATGTGTCCACCTGTGCTGAGGAGACGACTTTAAAGGGGCTCCTTAGTACTGTTGTGACATCTTACTCTTACCATGTTCACCCAGAGAAGCAACTCTTCTATTATCTGTCACTTCCTGGAGCATAGCACTAATAGAAAGGCTAGCATTTCAAATGAAGTATGTCAGAGAAAATATTTAAAAGCTGTCGTTCTGTCTGGCGTGTCACTAGAGTGTGACATGACTATGGGAGTCCTGTTAGGAGTAATGAGGCAAGGTGAGCCCAGCAGATTCATTCTGCAGAGCATAGCTCAAAGACTGAACTAATATTATTACTGACCATAAATGTTGTTAGGGAGCTGTGGAGAGGATGTTAATGCCACTAAGCATTACAATCAAATCTCAATAATGACCAGTGAAGCAGGCTAATAAATTGTAGATTATGTGTGCCCTGCATATTCGTTCCTTCAGAAACCTCAACTTCCTAGCTGCAAGAATTTCAAAGGCTTCTGCTACAAATACTGGGCAAAGCCACACGGGGGGCTTTGGGGCTTCCTAAGCACATTTTGGAAAAATAAAAAAAGTATAAAAAAATAAAAAAAATAAAAAGTCCTTGTCATCAAGCAAGAGGATGCAGTGTGTGTGCACTTGTTAAAAATAAATCTGCTCTCACCAAAAACCCATCCAGGAAAATCTAAGGAAAACCCTCCAGGAGAAATATTGTCATTGCACCAATGATTTTCATGTTCTGAGAATCTCCTGAGAGCCATAGTTTCTTGAGAATTGGGGCATGATTTTTGAAGCTTTTATGTTTCTTTTGTAAAGCCCATTTTGATGGACCTGTCTCCTTAACTCAGGGTTTAAGAGATGGAGGATGACAGTATACCCTATAAGCAGTGTTATTTCTTATTGACCTTGCTTTACCCAAGAAGCTGCTGCCCCCTAGCGTCAGATAAAGGAATGTACACATACTCCTACTCTCCATCTCCAACCAATCTACTCCTACGTAAAGTAAATGGAAATTAATAACCCAGCAGGCTTTTCTTTAGCCAGTGATAGAGCCTCCACATAGTAATGCTTTTGCACTTCATCTCCCTGTTCCCAGTCACCTTTTTATAGGTGAGAAAACTCAAATTCAGAAAGAGGTCCTGAGTGCCATTAGCTACTGCAAGTGGCAGCGTTGCTAGAAGAGTTGTAACTTACAGTGACAAGAGCCTAGAGTTTAAGCCGGAAGCTACTGCTTCTAGCTTTGGCTCCTCCAGCCATCAGGATATGGATTTTGAACAGAGTAGGCCTGGAGATCTCTTTTGTTCCACAGTAGCAGTTTTATATGGGGTCTAGCACAAGAGAAGAGAACCTCGTATCTAGAGACTGAGTATGGTGAAAATCCTCGCAGAACTTCTGGATTTTCTCCAACGTGGAAGCCAACCTTCTCAGGTTCATGCTTGGTCCTCTCCGGCCCCAGAAGTACCCCAGCATTCTGAATTCATGTTGCAGGACATGAGTTACATGCTCTAGGTTAGGGATTCTCAACCCTACATTTTCTTCTAAGAGGTCTAGGAGGATAGAGTTCTGTGGTTCATTAGGCAATTACTGGTGGGGAGGAGGACCTTATACGACTATTCCAGGAGTCATGGGGGTGTTTATGTTAAATAATAAAGAAAAAAAAAGGGAAAAAGCACTTTAAATTAATCTGATACAAGTCTCCACTGTTTCCTGCTTCTTCCCCTTCGAAATTATTAGTTTCACATGGAAGCATACTCTTAAACATTAGGATGAGTAATTGATGTCTTAGCATTTTCGAATTTGTGAGGATCTCTTCTACCACTACTAAGTATTAGATGAACATCTTCATGGGAATTAAATATTTCCTTTCATCTTACCTGACTGCCTGTCTTCCTTCCTTTCTTCCTTTTCATCAAAGAGAATACACAGTCCTTGGGTGATGTTAAAACTTCTCCTTGATATTCTGTAAGTTAAATACAATGATATAAAGTTAACTATTATTACTACATCTTATGTTATATGGTAAGGGAATGAGAGAGAAGAAAACAAAAATATTCGCTATGCATACACCCAAGCATAGACATAACAGAATGAGGAAGACATATTACAACACTGAAGTATTAATTTCTGCAATTGGCCACATGGTTTTAGCTACATAGCTAATATTTATAACTGCCTTCTTCTGCTACCCATTCTTTTATTTTATTTTTTTAAAGGATTTTATTTATTTGTCAAAGAGAGAGAGCACAGGAGAGCACAAGCAGGGGAAGCAGCAGACAGAGGGAGAAGCAGACTTCTGTTGAACAAGGAGCCCGATGCGGGACTCAATCCCAGAACCCTGAGATCATGACCTGAGCTGAAGGCATACGCCTAACTGACTGAGCCACCCAGGCGCCCCTCCACTACTGATTCTATAATCCCTTTGCTCTCAGCATGTACCTCAGCTAGTCATGGTTCTTTGCCTGGTGGGGTGAACCTTTATTCCTGATGGGTCTGGGCCATTAGCAGTTCTGCCTTATATGGATTGTTGTAATTTTCCAATTGACTTTCATCACAGGGCATGGTAGCCTTAAGAGACTTCCCAAGGGATCTCCTGTTTTCTACACATGTTCTTTGTTTACTTGTAGTTACAGTCCATGATCAATTAGCCAACACCATAGGTATCTGACAATCAGATTACTCTGATTACTGCTTTGATTTTCACTCTCCATCATCCATGGTAACCACACCCACCTTGTCTTTAGTGGGTTATCCATGGTAACCACACCCACTTGGACTCTCCCACTCTGGGATCTAATTATCCCCACAGAATTTAGGGATCAGAGGTCAGTAGCAGGTAGCAGCTCCCACTATAATTTCCGACCTACAGAGAAGAGCAACCACAGAGCTCTTCAGAGATGCTGGGGTTCCCCTCACGAATTTGTTTCTCGAAGTCTTGGTGAAAGGACTCTCCCAGAGTGGGTGAGCAGGTCTTAAATGATAAATCCATTTTACATTTTAATCTCCCGAAGACTTTGGACACCTTCCTCTGTGGTATAAAAAGGCAGTACTCCACTTTATTTGGCGTAGATTACCGTTTGGCCTATGTTTCAGCAAGCTGACCAACCGGTAGGCTTTTCTAACCCCTTGAGCTGCAACATGAAACACAGAATCTTGGCTTAGTGGACCCATATCAGTAAATCTGGTCAAATCCAATTTTATATTCCTTTTTTTTTTTTTAGATTTTTTATTTATTCCTTTGACAGAGAGAGAGAGAGAGCACAATCAGGGGGAGTGGCAGGCAGAGAGAGAAGCAGGCTCCTCAATGAGCAGGAAGCACGATGTGGGGCTCGATCCCAGGACCCTGGGATCATGACCCGAGCCAAAGGCAGAGGCTTAGCTGACTGAGCCACCCAGGCGCCCCTATATTCTTTACATCATTATCCTGCACCCTTAATATCTATTCCCAAATTTCTATCTGTATAAATTGGAAAAACCATCCTGTTGTTTCAGTGCGGAGTATACTTTATCACAGATCATACTTTGCATCTCATCCGCTGAGGCCTTTTGGGAATTCAGTGTGGTTATAGGTCTATAAGCAAAAAGGAATGGGGGGAGTAGCTCCTGAGGGTAATCAAGTGTCTTTCAAGGCAACTACCTCAGGAGAGGCCATTATGGCTTCTTCGGAGAAAGCAAATTTAACCTCCTCAGACAGAAATAGAATGGCTTATACTGAGAAAGAAGATTCAGCAGAATTTAGGGGTTCAATGCACCCAGCTTCACTGTGATCTTCCCATCCAATTTTCAGGATCCCTTTCCATCTGAATTAATAACCTCACCTTAACAGAGGATATCCAGAAAGTTGAGAATTCAGTTTGCGTTGTAATTCAGCCACTCTTAGGATGAGGATCTAGGAGTGGGTTTTAGAAGTCTCAGCCTTGCACCTACAGGAGATAAAGGTTCCTTTCAGGGCAGACATAGAAACTTTCAAATCATTTATGCAGAGCTTGAGCACTTCCTTACTTTCTGCAACGCAAGTAGAAGCAATCAACCTATCCCATCATATTCTTTAGTTCAACTAAAATGTTATACAGCATCAAATACACAGTTATGTAGAACCTTACCTTACCTTTTATAGGTGTTTGGTAAAGAATATCCGATGGTGATATTTTGTCTAGCTAAATTACCACATATGGATTATCAGTACCCCTTTACCACTGGAAATATTCGTTGGTGCCTTGGAATCTAATCGAACTAGAGAACTCATTCCAGAAAACTCAGGATCAATTCAGAAAACTCATTCTTAAGATTCTGTTCCTCTCAAAACACTTCTAGTATAAAAATCTGTATCAGTAAGAGTTCCACAAGAGAAATGGAACTGGTAGGATAAACACACACACACACACATACACACACACACACACACACACAAGTTCATACATATATACACATACACACACAGAAACACACGTACTTAGAGATCGAGAGATTCATTGTAAGGAATTGGCTTTTGCAGTTATGAGGGCTGACTAGACAACTCTGGAATCTATAGAAAGGGCCATCAGGAAGAGAAGCCAGCATTCTTGGGCACAATCTAAAACTACAAAGCATAGGCAGAATTTCTTCTTCATCAGGAAAACGTCAATTCTCCTTTTAAAGTCCTTCAACTGATTGTGAGAGAGACTTGCCCAGATTTCTGAGGATAATCTGTACTTAAAGTCTACCAGTTGTAGATGTTAGTAACATCTCTAATATACCTTCGTGGCAATATCTTTAGTGTTTGAATGAATGGGGAGTATAGGCTAGCCAACTGACACATTAAAGCCCATCCATGCTTTGCTTCAAGTTTTTGTTATCCCTATTTCCAGTGTACTTGCTGTAAAAAATACATATTCAGAAGAATTTTTTTGGTTAAGTGCATAGTTACTGTTATTAACGTACTCAGATCAGCCGTGGGTACCATATTGTGTGTATCTCATTTCACAGGCATCAAAGTCCACATGGAATCTGGCTCACCTGAGCATTTGGCATGTCCTAGAAGGGGAGGATGTTTCACAAAGTCAGCCAGAAGAGAACGGGAAGTGACCAAATCTTGGATGTGAGCAGAGTGAGCAGCTCTGCAGGTATGTATTTTAAAATACCACCTATTGGAGGGTTCCCTGTCTTACTACTCAGCTGTCATCTCTTTATCCAACCCCTACAAAACCTGAGAACTGGTCCTGTGTTCAAAGTCCCCAGGGGGTAGATCCACTTCTATCTCTTCCTCTTCCCATTGTGACAACTGCCTTCCTCCCTGCTCTTCACTCCTCAGAGGCAACAGAGCCTGAGGAATGCTGTATTCTCCTTAGTTTTCTCAAGTTTCCATAGCTGGCACACCAGAGGGAATAGAAAATACTGGAAGAAGTCAATAAGCCACATTAATTCAGTCTCAGCAGTTGTTTCTAGAGTGGTCTATGTTTAATTCCATGCACATATGAGTGACTTAAGCCAGGCTTTGAAGCATACACCTCATTAAGGAAATATATAAAAAAAAATCTCAAAATAGTAATTTTTGAGCTTTTACTTTTTGTCATTTCCTTTTCATCATGACCTTTCCCCTTCTCATCCACATTGCCTTGAGGATAAGTAGATCATTAGGGAGAAAATACAAAGAGGAAACAGTCAATGTTCAGCTTTCTGACTTCCAAAACAGCCTTTTGAGAATCAAAAGAGATGGCTTGAGAGAGACAGAGCAATGTTTAGGCCATAATCATAGAATTAGAAAGAGAATAGAGAATCTTTGGGTCAGGATGGCATCTTTGCTCCGATCACACAGCAAAGGGGAAAAAATATATACATAAAAAGACATGGCCTGACTCAATAAAAGGCAAGCATTTCCATAGTCAAGAACCAGAACAGAAAAACAAAATGGTGAGCAGAACAGAAGGTAAGGCCTCATTGCATTTTGAATGCGAAGTAGGTAGAAGCTAGAAGGGCTTTTGGTGGGGCACCTGGGTGGCACAGTCGTTAAGCGTCTGCCTTCGGCTCAGGGCGTGATCCCGGCGTTATGGGATCGAGCCCCACATCAGGCTCCTCCGCTAGGAGCCTGCTTCTTCCTCTCCCACTCCCCCTGCTTGTGTTCCCTCTCTCGCTGGCTGTCTCTATCTCTGTCAAATAAATAAATAAAATCTTAAAAAAAAAAAAGGGCTTTTGGTTACTTTCAAGTCAAGAGGACTAAAAGTGTTCCGCAGGAGATGACACCCCCACTTATGATAGGAAAGTGTAATTCTTCTGCCAACCTCTTCTTAGGGATAGAGTTGCTAGTAAGCTGGAGCCTAAGAAAGGTGGAGACATGGACACATCTGCATGCTCAGAAGCTGTGGCAACTGGGCCACTTCTCTGAGCCCGGATCTGCCCCGTTCCCAACATGACTGGTGGTGATGGAACCTAGCTTCAGATTCGGACCCTAGAGGGCCAGGTGAAGCAACTGTGAAACCAAAACAAACAGATCAGCAAAACAATGTATTGCAAAGCAAATAAAAAAGGGAAAATACAACATTTCACCAAACCAGCAGAAGGCAGAGAAAGAATAACAGCAAGAAAGAAAAAGCATGGTTATCTCAAACCAAAAATAAGGTAGTACAAATATACCCTACTAGGCTTACAGAAAATGTAAATTGATTAAACTTTCCTACTAAAAGTCACAGTTTGTAAAATTGAATTTGAAATAGGCTGCTAAGTAAGACAAAAAAAAAAATACACCTTAAACAACACCACGTGGAAGGATTCTAAACAAAGACATGAAAAAACAAAATAAATGCTAAGTAAAACAAGCAGTGTGAGAAGAAGTAATGTCTGGCAAAATATAATTTAAGACAACATTACTAAGATACCATATAATCATGCAAAAAGAACAAGCCAATGGGAAGTTATGGTGCTCATGAGTTTGTAGGCACTCAACAATACAACCTTCAAGCTATTAACAGTAAAACTTGCAGAATCATAATGATAAATTAACAAACAAAGAAACACTGGAGACTTTAATAAAACTATCAAAAATGGATGAATTAAGCAGACAAAATAAGAATGCATATAAATGACTTACAAAACAAAATATATAACATCAAATATATGTAATTGTTTACTCACTGATTGATAGTGTGACTTCTGACGTGTGTTTTCCTTGTTCTGTTTTTCTTGGTTTCACATTCTACACATATTTATGGATTAAAAAAACAAACGTACTGAAATATTAAACATTTTAATGGGAATTGTAGATGCTGAATTTATGTTCATGATATGCTGGAATTGTTTTTTGTTTTTAGATTTTATTTATTTTTTTATTTATTTGACACAGAGAGAGAGAGTACAAGCAGTGGGAGCAGAAGAGGGAGAGGGAGAAGTAGGCTCCCTGCTGAGCGGGGATCCCAATGTGAGGCTTGATCCCAGGACCCTGGGATCATGAACTGAGCCAAAGGCAGATGCTTAACAGACTGAGCCCCCCAGGTGCCTTGGAATTGTTCTGAAGAAACAAAAGGAAAAGCCAAGCTAGAGGAACATTGGATGGGTCAGGAGGTGTGGTGTAAGAGTACTGACCCTAGGGAACCACAAGGAACACTTGGAATCAGCACTAGGTGAGAGCCATGCCTTGTTAATGTTAAGCACTGAGAGCTAAACCAAGCCACCATTTTGTGCTAAGGCTGTATGTTTCCAAGGTAGAAGAGCCATAGTAGTTTCTCCTCTCTCACTGTGGATATTGGAACTTCCATCAACAATTATCAGCAGAACACCTACGGATCTCCTAGTCGTGGAACGCCACTTGTGCCTTGGAACTTAGCCTAATGTTATTTGAACTGCCTGGTGTGGACTATCAATCCCCTAGTGTCAATATCCTGTGACATAAGCACAGACATGCTCTCCCGTCACCTCAACAAATTATGGAGCCCTTAGTGTCCAGAGGAACCGCAGTGGTTTAAAAAGCAAAGCCCAGAAATGGTCACTTAGGTGGTGAAAGCTCCCCTGTTACAAAGGGAGCTGGAGAGAGTTTACTACTTCAGGATGCTATTGTTTGCTGAAAATAGTTTTCCTTCTAAGGCTGAAGCTAAATGGAATAGACATAATATGAAGAACATTTTTTTTTTTTTCAGAGAAAAAATAGCTTTCATTGTCAACTCTTTGGAAAGAACACCCTACTTAGAGATATGTTGTGAACTAAAACCCATCTCTTTGGGACACACCTAATTTCTACTTATTTAATAAAAATCTAAAAGGGGAACATTTTCATTGGGGATCAGAGAAAGATATTCTTGTTTCATATTTTTCCATTCTCTCCTTATGTTTTTACAAACTCCTTCATCCATCTCTCCCTCCACTCTGCAGAGCCATCTGTAACTACTGAAAACTCATACTGAGACTTGAATGAGGCCTTCTCTTCACTCATTCACTTCTGATTCATTCATTGTGAAAGAGATCTCTTGGGACTCCTCAGATACTGTGCCCAGCAGTCTACCTGTTAGGGACTGAATGTTTGTGTCCCCTCAAAAGTCATGTTAAAGCTCTACCCCACGATATGATGGTATTAGGAGGTGGGGCCTTGGGAAGTAGGATTAGACCAGGACATGAAGGTAGAGCCCTTATGAATAGGATTAGCTCCTTTGTAAGAGTCACTAGAAAGCTTGCTTCCACTGCTCTCTGCTCTCCATCATGTAAGGATACAAGAAGTCTACAATCCGCAGCCTGGAAGAGGGTTCTCACTGGAACCCGACCCCACTGGCATCTTGGTCTCAGACTTTCAGCCTTCAGAACGGTGAGAAAGGAACTGATGTTGTTTATAAGCCACCTCATTTCCGGGTATTTTGTTGTAGCAGCCTGAGTTGACTAACACTCTACTGTCTTTCCTTTTGCCTCAGCTGCCTACTCCCCACCAATTCATTAAAGTGTGCAACTCTCTTCTCTTCCTTCTCTTCCCTTCCCACCGGATTTATTGGGTATGCTCTACGAGACACTGCTGTTTACTGTATAGGCAGTGGTCAACAAAATAGAAATTGTGCCTGTATTTATGAATCTTTTAATTTGATATGGAAGACTGATATTTAATAAACAGAAATATATAATTCTGAAATATGTTATGAAAGAAAATGATTTTTTTCTGTGAAAAAGACAGTACCTTCACAACATGCTTTACTTTGAAGGTCCAGGAAAGGCACTATATCATTGAGCTGATTCTAAAGGATGATTAGCAAAAAGAAAAAAAAAAGAAAAAAAAAAGAAAAGAAAAGGGAAGGGAAGGAGTTGTCAGGTAAGGAGAGGACTAGGGCCTTTGCAGGCTAAGGAAATAAGTTCTCTCAGTTGACAGAACACTTTTTTCCAGTAGGAAGGGAGGAGACTATCTATTTTTTTTTAAATAATTTTTTATTATGTTATGTTAGTCACCATACAGTACATCCTTAGTTTTTGATGTAGTGTTCCATGATTCATTATTTGCATATAACACCCAGTGCTCCATGCAATACGTGCCCTCCTTAATACCCATCACCGGCCTATCCCAGTCCCCCACCCCCTCCCCTCTGAAGCCCTCAGTTTGTTTCCCAGACTATGGACTCTGGGAGGAGACTATCTTTGTTTGATTTATACACATGATAGAAAACTTTGTTTATGCCAATGTTTATTTTAAATTATGAGAATCTCAAATTTTCTACTCAAAACATTTAGCTGTTTCTCAGAGTGGTCTGGCATCTAAATTTCATAAAACAAATCAAAGGTCAGCCTAGTTTTCTTCTTTAAATATCCTCACCCTCCACCCTTGTATTATTTCTATTGAGTGCTTAGATAGTCATAAGTTATTTCTTTATATTTAGGTTTTCACGAGTACGTGTTAGAATCATATTTTTAATTATTTCCCAGGTCAGATCTTTATTCATCACAGAATATTTCCTCATGCTGTTTAATTAACTTGATTTGATATCAACTCTTTGTAGCGTGCTCTTTTTCTTTCTTTTTTAAAGAAAGGTTGATTATTTACATCTTTATTCTTCATTTGCCGTTATAAAATTACATTATATTCTCTTCAATAATTTTTAGCTTGACTTTTTTCCCCTCCAAATTCTGGCAGAAATTCTCAAGAATTTTAAGTTTAAGTTGAATGCAGGTTAAATTTTCCTTTTTATGAAATAGCTATCTTTTTTTTTCCTCCAAAAATTGCTGACCCTACATGAAGCAATTGATCTAGAAACTCCTTTTCATACTCTGTCCTTTCCCTACCTCCGTCATTGATTAGACAACCAACAGGCATCTGCCCCAAGCTATGCTCAATAGAGTTTCTTCTCTCTTGAGAATTTATAATGGGGATTTACAGTGATACTTGGGTTCTAACAGCCTATAGGTAGTTTCAGACTTGTAGTTCTAGACCTTTCTCAGACCTAACAAGTCACAGAGTCCACAAAAACCCCTGATTCTTACTAATAAATTCCCTTTTTATGTTTATTTTTGTACAATTGTGTTTTTGTTACTTGCAGTCAAAATAGTTTGCCTAAATACAGATATCAGGAGGAATTATTTCGGTCTGCTAAATGGCTGCTCACTCTAACCTACATGTGGAGGATTAGGGAATATGTAAAGAATTTAAAATTGATGAAAGATGTTTTTTTCTGCTTGAACAGCAGAAATTTGAATGCAAGTTGCATATAATGAATACTTACACATTGCAGGTTTGAAAAAGAAAGATAAAGGATTTAAAAGGCATTATGAGACTTTCTGTACAGCCTTTGATGTCCACGCAGCTCGTTAAAGCTCTGTCACGCAGACATAGCAAAAAGGGAGGGGTCTGTTGTTTCCTATAGCGATGGTCATTTCCACTTGGTCGAAAAGACATTATTTTCTTTAATTAAAAGTCCAGGAATAAAATAAATGTTTTTCTAATGTGTGTGGAGACAGAAACCAAAGACTTTTAGATCAAAGCTAGATGAAAGCATACTGATACTACCATAAGGATATATTGTATATTACATTATTATATATTACATTAGTATAATAAAGTGAGATGGAATGGTCAAGGTAAGATCAGGACTTTCTTAGTTCCATAATTTATAGCTGTGAAGTGTATTTACTGAAGTTCAAATGATCACTAAGCTTAGAAAGGAATATGTGAAAAAGACGAATCATTGCTTGTGTGACCAAAAGACCAATCAGACATTTCTTCAGTGAATTGGGGACTTTGAGACTCACCATTAGTCTAATATGGAAGGTAGAGTCTTGGAAGAGAAGCACAGCTTTAAAAAGACAAAATCATCCTATTTTGTGTGTTCCCATGTTTGTTACAAACCAAGAGAAGAAGCAAAGGACTTTGTGTTTACTTAACAATTTATTAGTATTAAATAATTATAAAACTACTCATTAAAATTTGTGTGACACGAATAGAGGAAAAACAATAGCCCCAAAGGCTTATGCCAGAAAGGAAGGAAGGCTGAAAATTAATGAGCTAAGATTTCACCTTAAGAAAAACGAACAACAAAAAACAAACAAAAATAAAACTAATCTAAAAAATAGAAGGAGGTAAGTAATAAAGTCTAGGAATTCTAAAAAGAAACCAAATGTACCATAGTACATCAGTAGTGCCAAACCTTCTTTCTTTTTTTTTTCTTTAAGATTTTATGTATTTATTTGAGAGAGAGAGAGAGAGAGAGAGAACAAGCTAGGGGGAGGGGCAGAGGAAGAGGGAGAAGCAGACTCCCAGCTGAGCAAGGAGCCTCTTGCAGGACTCAATCTCAGGACCCTGGCATCATGACCTAAGCTGAAGGCAGATACTTAAGCAACTGAGCTACCCAGCACCCTAGAAAAATATAATTTAAAAACATGCCATGTGCAATAGCTATATATACATATATCTGTATATTTGGTATATATATGTTTGGTACATAGGGTCAACATTTCTTTTTTTTAACATTTTTTATTTAAATTCAGTTAATTAACATATATTATTGGTTTCAGAGGTACAGGGCTGTGATTCATCAGTCTTATATAATACCCAGTGCTTATTACATCACGTGCCCTCCTTAATGTCCATCGCCCAGTTACCCCATCCCTCTACCGCTTTCCCTTCCAGCAACCCTCAGTTTGTTTCCTGTGATTAGGAGTCTCTCATGGTTTGTCACCCTCTCTGGTTTCATCTTGTTTTATTTTTTCCTCTCTTCCCCTATGATCCTCTATTTTGTTTCTTAAATTCCACATCAGTGAGATCATACGATAATTGTCTTTCTCTGATTGACTTATTTCACTTAGCATAATACCCTCTAGTTCCATCCACATCGTTGCAAATGGCAAGATTTCATTTTTTGATGGCTGCATAATATTCCACTATATATACACATCTTATTTATCCATTCATCTGCCAATGGACATCTGGGCTGGACATTGCTACTATAAACATTGGGGTGCAGGGGACCCCGTCAGATCACTACATTTGTATCTCTGGGGTAAATACCCACTAATGCAATTGCTGGGTTGAAGGGTAGCTCTATTTTCAACTTTTTGAGGAACCTCCATACGGTTTTCCAGACTGTCTACACCAGCCTACATTTGTACCAACAGTGTAGGAGGGTTCCCCTTTCTCCGCACCCTCACCAACATCTCTTGTTTTCTGACTTGTTAATTTTAGCCATTCTGACTGGTGTGAGGTGGTATCTCATTGTGATTTTGATTTGTATTTCCCTGATGCTGAGTGATGTTGAGGACTTTTTCATGTGTCTGTTGGCCATTTGGATGTCTTCTTTGGAGAAATGTCTGTTCATGTCTTCTGCCCATTTCCTGATTGGATTATTTGTTCCTTGGGTGTTGAGCTTGATAAGTTCTTTGTAGATTTTGGATATTAGCCCTTTATCTGATATGCCATTTGCAAATATCTTCTCCCATTCTATTGGTCGTCTTTTGGTTTTATTGACTGTTTCCTTTGCTGTGCAAAAGCTTTTTCTCTTGATGAAGTCCCAATAGTTCATTTTTGGTTTTGTTTCCCTCGCCTTTGGAGACGTATCTAGCAAGAGGGCACTGCAGCCGAAGTTGAAGAGGTTGCTGCCTGTGTTCTTCTCCAGGATTTTGATGGATTCCTTCTCACATTTAGGTCTTTCATCCATTTTGAGTCTATTTTTGTGTGTGCTGTAAGGAAATGGTCCAGTTTCATTCTTCTGCCTGTGGCTGTTCAATTTTCCCAACACCATTTGTTGAAGAGGCTGTCTTAAAAAAAAAAAAAAAAGACATAGGGTGAACATTTCACAAAAAATATAGAAGATCCTATGTATATACTTGTAAAATTTTAGTGACAGCACAGAAGGACTAAATATAAACATGCTATTTTAATGAATAGAAAAACTCACTATCTTATAGATGCCATTTTTTTCAAATTGATTTATGGATTCAGTATAATAGAAATAATATCATTTTTTAAGTGAAATGTGATAAGCTCATTCTAAAATGAATATAAAAGATGAAAGGGCCCCAAATAGTCATAAATACAATTTGCACCATAGGTAGGTATTATATATATAATATAGTCTGGTATTGTCATAGGAATAGATAAATATCTACCATAGGCATTGGACAGAGATCCAAAAGAAGACTCAGGAATCTGGAGAGCTGATATGGTTCAAACTGGCTCAGTAGATTAGTGGGGAAATGATTGACCATTACTGTGAATCAGTAAGAAAAAGTCCCCTGAAAAAGCATTGCACAGGCGAAGAAATACAAATGGCATATAAACATTGAAAGTTGCTCTTTGTCATTAATAATTCAGAGAACTGCAAATTAAAAACTACAGTTAAATATCATTTCACAGTCATTAGTCCGGCAAAAACTTAAATCCTGCCAATACCATGTTTGGCAAAGGATATGAAGCAAAGAAAACTCTTTTGATTGCTAGTGGAAGTATGAATTGAAATTATGTCGGAAAATAATTTAACATTATCTGGTAATGTGCATATCATGTAACTGTAATTCTATTCTATTCCTAGGTATGTGCCTTAAACTCTTGCACATGTGGGCCAGGGAAAATGTACAAAAGTGTTCAGAGCAGCATTGCCTATTATAGAACAATTGTGCAAACAACCTGTGTTAGTTTTCCATTGCCGTAGAACAAATAAACACAGATTACACGGCTTAAAATAACACCCATATATTATCTCATAGTTTCTTTAGGTCAGAAATCTGTGCTTGGTCTAGCTGAGTTATCTGCTTGAGGCATCATAAGGTTGGACTCAAGGTGTTGGCCTGGTTGTTTGTTCTCTTCTAGAGCTCAGTGTTCTCTTTCGAGCTTGTGTGGTTGGTAGAATTCAGCTCCTTGCAGTTGTGGACTTGAGGTCCCCACTTTCTTATTGGCTGTTGGCTGGGGGCTTCTCTCAGCTCCAGTGGCTGCCAGCGGTTCCTTGTTCTGTAGCCTTATCATGGTTTGAATCTCTCTGACCTTCTTTAAGGGCTCACTGGAATAGAGCAGGTCTCTCTAAAGTCAACTGATTAGGGATTTTAATGATATCCACAAAGTCTCTTCACAGTAGCAGAGTAGTATTTGATTGAATAGATAGGAGAAAGTATGTGTCCACCGGCGTTGGGAATCTTGGGGGCCATCCTAGAATTCTGCCTGCTACACAGTCCAAATGTTCCCTATCATTAGATTATTGTATTTTATAATGGAGTCATATGACAGAATAACATATAGCAGTGGAAACAAGTGAAAAATTATGCACCTCTACTGATGAATGTCAAAAGTATGTTGAGATAAAAAATTAAATCATAGAATATTATAGTATGATTCCACTTATATACATGCAAAAATGTGCAAAATTACACACGATTTAGCTTTATACTACACTTAGGTGGGGAGACTAAACATAATGATGAAAACTATCGGCACAGATTTAGGAGAAGATATTTCTAGAGTGAAAGGAGGAATGAGGTATAATAAAGGACGGAAACACAGGGGGATTTAAAATTATTAATGTTTTATTTCTTTTTTAAAATTTTATTTATTTATTTTAGAAAGAGAGAATGCAAGCATGGGGAGAAGCAGAAGGAGAGGGAGAGAGAACCAGAAGCAATCTCCATGCTGAGCATGGAGTCTGATGCAGGGCTAAATTCCATGACTGTGAGATATGACTTGAGCTGAAACCAAGAGTCAGATGCTTAACCGACTGAGACACCCAGATGCCCCATTAACGTTTTATTTCCTAAGCTTGGGCAGTGGCTTATTTGGTTAAGTGTCTGCCTTCGGCTTGGTTCATGATTTCAGGGTCCTGGGATCGAGTCCTGCATCAGGCTCCTTGTTTGGCAGGGAGCCTGCTGCTCCCTCTGCCTGCCTCTGTCTCTCTGTCTCTCTCTCTGATAAATAAATAAAATCTTAAAAAAAAAAAAAAGCTGGGTGTTAAGTATTAAAATTTTTCTTAAAACACTACATGTATGTATGGTAGGCTTCACATTAAAATATCTTAAGATAAAATTAAATATGTTGAAAGAAAAGATTCCATTTAAAAAGTAACAGAAGTATAAAATATATAAGAAATGTGCTAGTTCAATATAGAAATCCATTGACTAACATAAATCATGACTTAAATAGAGATATGTGTTTTTAAAAATAGGATTCTATAAGGATGTCAAAGATAGTTTACAACACCAAATTCGTCACCATTTTCTATTAAATTTATAGTGTATATGTGACTTCCAGTTTCATACAAACAGGAAAAGGATCAATCTTAAATCCTTTGTTATTTCCTTGAAATACCTTCCCTCATTTTCTAATCTTTCCTTGAAAAATGAAACTATGGCAATTTGATACCATTTTACTTCCCACCTGAAGCAAGTGTGCAAAAAGAGCAGCGTTTTTTGTGGTGCTACCCTATGGGTCCATCCATGGCAGCATGTTCAGCTGGAACCAATGCATTTCAGGAGTGTGAAGAGGCACTGGACCCCATCTTTGCTACACTCATTTCCCAAATAACGTCTGTGAATATAGAGTCTTCACAACTTGACTTCCTAATTAAGAAAGTGACATGTTTGGAAAGGATTTTAAATGACAGCGTTTGTCAAGCTGTTTGTTTAGTGAACTGTCTGGGTGTGCTGTTACACAAGAACTGTCTTAATTAAGGTTAATCGGTGCATAATTAGAACCTCTGCTGACTTAAAAGATTCCACTCCTGGTAAAGTGACGAGAACCTTAATGTCTAGACTGAAGGACAAAGCAATCACAATTAACCAAATTTCAAGATACACTCTTTCTGTTTCCAACACAGGGGCCATGCTCCTGGTCTGACCTGGGTAGAGGAGTGCATTTCATCCAAGTGTTTGGGAACTTCTTGTGAGCTTTGGATAAGCAAGTGAGATTTCAGCCTCATGGTAGTTATGAAAAAAACCAACAAAACAACTAAAAAACCAGAAAAATGAATGCAATGGTGGGCTGCTTATTATTCTAAACTATGTTAAAATTTTGCTCAGGTAAACATCAATTAACTTCACTTTCTGTCCTTCTCTTGCATAAAGGGGGCATTGGGGTGGGTGGGGAAACAGGCATAGAGAACAGAGGCAGTATTGTGCTCCATACTGGAGAATGGATTAGGAAGAACGCGGTGGCCTGCTCCTCATGTCTGTCAGGGAGCCCCACAGTGCATCAACAGTGCAGCCCCAGACCTACCTTAGCTACCAGCCTGGGGTTCCTAATAGTGAGGGCACCAAACACTAATATGAACTCCAAGGGGGCAGTCATAAAGCTACTTTTCGCCTGGTGTCTTTAAAAACAAAATGAAAGCATCTAGCAATGGCTAGCTTTGGTAAAGACTTAATTGGAAACAGGAGATTAATAGGAACTTCTGTAAGGAAGGGCCTGTTTTTTGTTCTCGTTTCTGTTTATTTTTTAAATTTACAATACATCGTGGACCGGTATTTTTGTATAATCCAATGAGTTGCTCAGTAGATTTAAAAAGACAAAGTTTAAGTACAAATATATCGATATTAGAGTCAACAGACATAAATGATTCAGCTGAATTCTTATAAAGGTTGTATTTCTTTTCAAATTCTGTTCTAATCTGTGCGCCTAGTCGTACAAATTTGTATTGGGGTTCCAGGGTTGCCCGCCAGAGGCCCGCGAAGATCTCCCAGCCCTTCAGACTCCCGGAAAGTTCTAGATTTCCCGCGGAGCAAGAGCAGTCTACTCCCCTTTTGAGGCCTCAGGCGGTGCCTCCCCTGTACAGCTGCGGACCCCGCCTCTGGGGCTCCAGGGGGTGGGCTACACTGGGACCGTGGAGGGTAGGGCGGAAGGTGCGTTGGGGTTTGCCTGATTGGCGGTGTGAGCCGAGATCCGAGATCTGCGGGGGCGTCTGAGAGGAGGGGCTTCACGCAACTCCAAGCACTCAGGTGTTTTTATCCCAGGACTCCCTGCGCCCAGGCGGGGAAACTCCTGACATCCGGGGAAGATGCGACTTCCTCTGGGAGGAGTGGTCAGGGCTGTGGCGTCTGAGGCCTGGTTCCGCAGTTCCGAGTCGCCCGTGTGGCGCAGTCTCCTGTCCCTGCCGCTCCACCGGGACCCCCGTACACGGAAGTCACAGAGTGCACCCTGTGTGCTCCAGCCGACCTCTGAAAAAGTACGCGCGCAGCCACGAACCCACTTGGAACACATCTGGACCAGGTAATGGGTCAAACTATTCCTTCTTGAGAGTTTGTAGCAAATTTCATGTTCGCTCTTTGTGTAGTTGGTTGTTGCTTAATTGCTTTAAAATGTTTCTCTCGTTGTCGTGGGAGTGTCCATTGGCGTGCCCATAAATTCTTAAAGCCTTTTCTCACGTCAGATTCGCTTACCCTTCTGACGTATTTAGATATTCGTCCAAGAATACTGCTTCATGGGTAGGATTTAGTCTCTAAAGAAAGAGTAGTGTTAATAGGCTCCTTGCTTGCTTTTGTGTTCAGTTTGGATAGGTTGGATTTTAAACAGCTAAACCTTTGATAAATTCAGGGTTTTTTGGTTTTGTTTTTGTTTTTTTTCTGATATGCTTAGGTGAAGTAGCAAGCTTGGATGGCTTCTAAGTGGTCGGGCTTTGCCTGTTTATCGTTTTCACCTGGCAATTGAGCCTCTATCTGGAACACTCTGTGGGAGGGCGCTTCTTATGTGATGACAGTGGTTACGGAGTTTAAGAAAACTTTACTGCCCACTGCCGAGTGGACAGTATTATTAGGGCGAGGAGCTTCACGGGCTACCTCTGGGTCTGGCAGGTGACTCTCCCTGCCTTCTGATTTTGCATCCTAATTTGTGAGTCGTCGGGTCGTAGACACATGCTCTGAAAGCCAGGGATTTCATTTCTCATCCGAAAGAGGTGGGATATTACAAGCCTGCTTTCAAAAGAATTTTTTCATTCAGAGCAGTAGTATATATAGACTTTTGGTTAGCCCACATCAAAGTTAATTCTGTATACCATCATTCTGTAAAAATCAGCAATTTACAAGTCTTCAGGAAATTGAGAAGCAATGAAATACATAAACGTCTAATGCTCTGCTGAACATGACTAAATCTCCTTAATGGCTTCGAAGGCAGTTCAGGATTTTACCATTCCTCTGTGTAATCATTAAAAACAACGCTTCTTACAGTGCTGGACAGCAAACGTGAAAGGATGGATGGATGGGCTGATTCTATTCTGCTCTGTGACACACTCCAGCTATTTATTGAGCAAAATTCTGATAACTTTATCATTCAGTCATTAAAGCTGGAGTTGTAGAGTTAGGGACATGAATACTCAGGCTTTTCCATTATAATTGATCCATGTGTAAGACTTTTTTTTGGTCAAAGCACTCCCTGAAGGGAAAAACTTTTTAAACCATTTTGTTAAATTTTTCCAAATGGTTTTACAAAAACCACCCTAGTTTGTTTTCTCCCCCTCTAATGAAAGGGAGTGCTCAACTTCCTGGCTGCTGACGCAATTACTAAGAATTAATCAGAACAGGATAAGATTGGCCCACTTACCAGGTGTTTTAAATATGCAAATTAGGGACTAATTTATGTGACCTAAGGATTGCCAGAAAACAACTTGGGTTCTTGGCCATTTAAAAATACATTTTCCTAACTAACATGACCATAAATAGAAAATGTCTAAGTGGAATGTCTCTTTAAAGTGTGGATTAAGGAAACTATTAGGTTGTGCCATATGAAATCACCAATATCATGGGTCAAGAATTGTCAAATATTGGCAGTTTCATGTGGTTCAACCTAACAAATTATGTGGCATGTGTTTTTAGACTATTTAAAAAATTTGAATTGAAAGTGATTTCTACAAAGAGCAGCTTGCATACTTTTGGGAGAGGTCCTGAGATTTGCCAGAGAGAGAGATCACGCGCGCACGTGCACTATATTTTCTTAAGAGCAATTTGAAATTAAAATGGATTATAAAAAAGAAGAAAGGACGTATTTAGCTTTCCTGTTAGTATTGAGAAGGAAACATAGGGATAATAAATGAAGTGGCTTAAGGAACTCTAGGTGTGGCATTTGAAAGCAATGGGATTCCTTTTCCTGGTATTCAAAATGATAGATACATTAAAGTGGGTGATCATTTGGGGGATTTTTCCGTTTATTGTTGATTTCAAGACGTAGATCAATACAAAGATTTATATAAAGATATTTTTGGAGATACACAAAGCTTTGTATAAATCTTTGTATTGATTTTTTTTTTTTTAAATGCACTGAAGTGGGTAATCATGCTGAGCTTTTTTGTTCATTGTTGATTTCAAGATACACAAAAGCTGGTTTTGTGGACAATTAATATTGCTCAAGGACAATCTCAGTTTGAAAAGAGACCTACCTTTCTGTAGCCACATAAGTGGGGTTCCAAGAAAACTTTAAACTCCAAGTGATTTTGTTTAATCTCTCTCCATTGAGATTGGATGCTTGGAAAGTAACTTCTACTCAACGTCTTGCTACCATCAGCAGTAATTTGGGTTTTTAAACCTCTGTATACTGTATTGGAAAGATACGTTAGGCTATATTTGTGAGCACAAAGCAGCCATATAAATCTTTGGAGAGTGGTAAAGCAAACGTCTCTGATATCCCATGTCTAGCACTATTCAGGATGTGGTAGTATCTTCAAATGTATACATTTGTGTATTTTGAATGACAAAAAGTCCTTTAGTTCCAGGCTAAGAAAGCAAACCCTTAAGAATTATACATTTATTACTTCGTGGTCATAAAGTACTACTTCTAAATGTCTAATTCTTTTGTCACATTTTATTCTTAAATGCATTAAGTTCAATTCAGTATCTTTTAACATTTTTTCATATCTTAAAACAAATTATTCCATGCCACCAACATGCCAGACACCGAGTAAAATGTTTTTGTGTATCTTAATTCATTCCATTGTCATTTGTAAGTAGCTGTATCCTCACTGTGCTCATATATAAAGGATCATACACCTAGTGACTGGAAGAAGCAGTTTGAAGCAAGGTCTTTTCTCTGTCCTAGTGTAAAAGTTGCCCTGGAATGCACACAGCAAGAACAGCTAGATGTTTTGAAATTTCTACACTAGTATGTTTCAGATTTTAATAAAAGTCACCTGGGAATCTTGCTAAAATGCTGATTCTAATTCACTGGGATGGAGCTGGAGGCTTACGTTTCTAACCAGCTCCCGGGTGATGCTGATGCCGCTGATCTACGGATCCCACCTGGAGCACCGAGGGTCTGCATGGCCTGCGTCGAATGCATGGCCTGGCGGAGAGGTGATGCCTGCGTTTTAAAATGGAATAACTGCTTTGAGGAGAGACAGGTGTCAAATCGTCAGCTCTACTGTAGCAGAGCTACAACAAAGGTAGCACTGCAGGTGTAGGGGCTCCTGGAGCTCGCCAAATTAAATAGTAGTTGGGAGATTTGGGAACATTGGTCAACAGTCTCTTAATTTGGAGGGTCTATGCAAGGCAGGAATAAGGGAGTAAGGGAGTAAGAGATGGTCAGCAATAGGGTCCTTGGGGATGAAATAAGGAAAAGAAACGTCAGAGTCCATGGGGAACCACCACTGCACCCTGTTAGGTGTGACTTCTGATGAGTGAGTTCTTAAAAGATGCTGTACTTGGAAATACACCTTTATTGGAGTACCTCTCACAGGGACTGTCGAAGCTAGTCCGATCCATTGTCTCCTTCCGGAGGGTAAAGACTATGATTTGCTCACCTGACTATGAATAAGGGCAGGAAGATGTTAAGTGAGATTAGGTACTCTCTAATTCGGGTTATCCATTAACCGGCCTTTAGCTGGTAGGGACTAATTCAGTTGTCATACATGAATTTAATATGTAAAATGTTATACTGGGAGCAGCAGTAGCGGCATCACCTGGGAACTTGTTAGAAATGCAAATTCTTGGTCCCCACCCCAGACCTGAGTCAGCATCTGCATATTAGCAAGATCCCCAGGTGATTTCTCTGTGCATTGAAGTTTCAGATGCACTGATGTAGCAGAAAGCAGGAGTCTGGAAGAAAGGTCCACTTGGCTGCTGGATTTTGAAGGGAACACGGAGAAGTTCAGGAAAGTCTTCTATTTATGGGAGGAAAGTCAGAGAACACAAGGATCTGGCTTAACTGAACCAGAGCTGCAAATCCAAAGCTGCTGCTTAGAGCAGAAAAGAGCTCTTTGGATAATACCATTAGCTTGGACACATCAGACAATTCACACAGGCTAAGTAGTATTGCCTCTCAGGGCCAGAATGCCTAGGCAGTTACTTCCCTGGCAGCATAAGTGACCACGCATTACCACCAACCAAAACAAGAGGATTTGTAGCTCAGTTCAGCCACCTCTGTCACTTGGGTAACCTTGCAAGCAGCCCAGGGAGGGTACATACGGAGAGTTAACATTGTCTTAAGGGAAGGAAAACACAGAACTTCTTCCTTTATCATAAAGAATGTTTTCATCCCTTTGTAGAAAGTTCTCTGAAGGATGTAACACTACTTGAAACTGTAATGTCAACAAGATGAAAAGCAGCTGAGGAAGAAAGAGAAACAACTGCTTGCAGCTCCTTTGCCTCTTCCTCTGTAATGATACTAAGCATACTGTTGCCGTTGGTGTACAGGCTGTGTTAATTAGCATCTCCTGTATTAGAAACCACCCAAACAACATTCATTTAGCTCAGGATTCTGGACTTAGGTGGGCATTTCTTCTGGCCTTAGTTGGCATGTGTTGTCAACTGCTGGCTTCCTGGAGGCTCGCCATTCAAAGGTGATGTCTGTAGGCCACTTCATCTGGGGTCATCCTCCAGCTGGCTAGCTCAGGCTTGTTTGTATGTCTATAGCAGGGTTTTCAAGGGTACAAGCAAGGTGTATGAAATCCCAGAGTCCCAGACCGAACCCAGCACATAGTCACTTATGCTTTATTCCACTGGCCAAAGTAAGTCAATGGCCAGCCCAGACTCAAGAAGCGGGGGATGGACAGAAAATGCTTTAGCATCACACTGGCACTGTTGTGACCATAAAGAGGGGAAGAACTGTGCACATTTTTACAGTGAGCCTACCACATGGGCCAGATGAATGATCAAGAGACTTTCATAGACCATACACTTTTCATTCATTTTGGTTTCGCTAGTGTCATCCTAGTGTTCTCAGTGCCTGACACATTTGGGCATTTAACAGATGTTTTAGAAACAGCTTAATTCATTTTGTTTTACTTCTTAAAGTAAATCTTTGAAATCTCTGACCAGAAGCAAAATTCTGTTAAAATGTGATGATCTCCATACTCAAAAAGATTACCTGATTACTCTGACTAGGAGAAACTTCTTTTCAATTGCATATTTAACATTGTTAGGGTAAGAAAATTAGAAAACATAAAATTTGAATGACTGTTGAAAAAAGCCCTTGTGCCATTTAATAAAAATTCTGACAAACTTTTACCCAAAGGTCTTTAATATTATAAGGACAAATATAGTGAAAACAATAAAAGTGTAATCTTAAATTTAAAGGATGGCTGTAGGATATCTACATGACAGAATACTAAACAACCATTATAAAAACATCAGTGGAAAATATTTTGTAATGTAGGCATGCTATAAATACATTTAATATATTTCTATATATCTTACAAACATTTTTGTGTATTATGTTTAAATATAAACATTCATATTTATGTAAAATATTCAATTGTTACAATTATAATATACTTAAATGATATGTAATGTAAACATGAGTATAATACAGGGACTGACTGAATGCAAGGTGTGGATATAGTTGGGCAAAGGAGCTGTAGTTATTATGTTGTTGTTGTTGTTTTTTCAGTTTTATAAATATCCCGTAGTATAAATGCTGTGCTTAAAAGTAAGAGAAAGAGAAGGTACACCGTTCCTTATCTCTTCTGTAAGGACTCTTTCTATAACATCACAGGTTGCTATATAGGCCATTTAATTTATGCCCCTAATTTCCTGTGGTACCACAGCAAAGTTATCTAGAAAGTTCCACAAAGGAACAAGTTCAGTGTTTCAGCAATTTCCAGGAAATCTTCATTGGGTAGATCTCAGTCATCAGAACAGCAGATATATGGGGACAAAGACCTAATGTAATTTTATTGTAAAAGTTGACTATCTGGACAATCCTGAAGTTAAAAATTACACAGGAAATGTGTGGAAGGCAGCAGGACTAGTCCCTCCTGAGGGTCTTAGTGGAAGTGAGGGATAGGGGGTGAGAAAGAGCATGGGATGCCAGTGTTAACTCAGGAAGCCATGTGATGGATGATGCAAAAAGATGCAATTGACATAGGGTGAGAGTGGGAACAAAATGTCACTCAGCTCCACATGACAACCAGAAATGGAGGGGGGATTTGAAGATGACTGTTAGAATCAGAAGGTAGCTTTAATTTGGAGTCCTTATTGGGATGTAATTGCTTCTTGGACTGATTTGCAGTGGAAAAATGCCAGTTTCATCAGCATTATTTTTAAGCTCAGTCAAGAAATCTCCTTTTCCTTTTCTTTAGTTTTCCTCTTCTTCTTTCTCTTCCTCCCCCATATTTCACTTCCCAAGTCACTGTCAATCTCCAGCACAAGGAGGAATTTCCCAACATGATGGATGTGTGAACCCCCAATCATGATTTCGATCATCTCTGAGTGTAACTACCCTGCTGATTGTCAACAATCATTCCTATTAACTTCTACTTCTGTATTCTCTTCTAAATCATTAAAGATCTCTCCACTTCAGACTTCTTCTTTCCCTGATTTACAATCAGGGGAAGTCAGAGACTTTGTTCAGGCTGGTTCATTTAAATATTAAAAACATTTCAGCAGCATGCAACTGCCTTTAAATTTCAGCTTTCATGGCTTGTGCTTTTACTAAATTAATAGTCAGCACTTCCATAGCATTTGTGATTTTCAAAGCAGTCCACAAACATTAATTAACGCTAATGCTACCCTAAGAGAATGCTGTAACTAGCTAACTGAACTTTATCTCAAATTATTTTAAAATGGTTTTCAACTTGGGAGGGAAGTTGGAGAGAATGTGCAAGAGTGTGTAGTGTTTGCTATCATTTGCTGCCTCCTAAAAGTAATGATGCAGCAGATTGAAGTGAATCATCCTCAGAAGGATATTAAGGTTTGATCCACCTGGAATTAATCATCTCTAAGAATTACCCATTGCCTAAACTGAATTGACCAAACCAGTGCTTGGAATATGCATTTACAGACAAAAGCTGTTCATAATTTGGACATTTTTTCTCTCAACATTAATTGCAATCTTAAGATTCTAATCATTTTGCTTTCTTTGCGTTTTACCACTATTTTCAAAACAAAAACAAAAGATGAACAGAACAAAAATGGTTTGCCCTGTGATCAGTCAATAAGTATTTAATACCTAAGTGACATATAAACTGTTTAGTTCTGGGGGAAGGGAGAAAAACAGTAAAAATAAAGTAACAACCCAGTATTCTTAGAGTAGCCTTCAGTTTGGTCATGAAATCAAGCTTACATGTAGAAATGATAAAGGATTACTACGGTCTGCAATTGGGTCTACAATGCCAGTAGGAAAAAAAAGTCCTTGTGGACTGGAGGAGCTGGGTGGGGCTTCAAGGAAATGTTACATGTAGATTTGGCATTATTACATAGTGTGTGGGTTTTGAACCACCCGGAATTATCAAAGGAGCCACTGCAACTTCTTGAGCTGGAGGAAGAAAGGTGGAAGAACATCTTTAGGCTAAGAGTCCTAAGCAGGATGTCCTGGAGGTTGAATAGGTGGGACATCAGCTTGAGGACTCAGTGGAAGGTAAGCTAGGGTGGAATGGTTCAAGAATAGAGTGTGATTAGAAGGTGCACATTAGACTCAGATGAATGTGGGTTCAAATCCTAGTTCTTTGTAGACGAGTGACCTTGATAAACTCTATCCCTCTTGAGCTTTCATTTTCTCATCTATAACGGGGGTGTGAGATTTAAATGAAGTAGTATGTGGAAAGCACTATGTTTGAGCCCAGATAAAAGTATGGTAGAAACTTGTTATTAAATGATTCTGTTTTTGTCTCTTGATCATCAAATGATTTTTCCATCTATGCCCCAGGCATGCATTCTCTTTATTCTTTTTTTTAATTTTTAAAAATTTTGAGAGAGAAGAGAGAGCGTGAGTGGGGGGAGGGGCAGAGGGAGAGGGACATACAGACTCCTTGCCAAATGGGGAGCTTGACTGGGGGCTTGATCCCACAATCCTGAGATCATGACCTGAGTTGAAGTTATATGTTTAATTAGCTGAGCCACCCAGATGCCCCTTTGTTTTTTTTTTTCTTAAATTTATTTTAGAGTGGTGGGGGGGGGGAGTAGGCAAAGGAAGAGGGAGAGAATCTTCAGACTCCCTGCCGAGCACAGAGCCCTACGTGGGGTTTGATCCCAGAACCCTGAGATCATGATCTGAGCTGAAACCAAGAGCCAGACGCTTAACTGAGTGAGCCACCCAGGGGCCCCAGGTGTGCATTCTCTTCAATGATGAAGTTGAAAGTCTTCAGGCTTGGATTTCTGTGTCTTGGAGTATGTCAGACTAAGTGACTGTATGCTAGAACAAAAAATACTTGAGTATTTAAAAACCACCTGTTCAAAGTTATCGCCAAATTAGCAAGAAAGCAGAGTCTTTGAAAGCTAAAAACTTAGTGAAGGTAACATTCAGGCAGGGCGGGGGAGGTGGTGGGAGATTTGCAGAAAGCATCTGTTGAGCCAACACAATGGGGAGCCTGGGTTTTCCTCTGGCCTCCCAGGCATGCAAGAGTTGGGAGAAAGAACTGCAGCCAGTGGGCAGTGATTAGGGGTTTCTGCTTTGTTCTTAAAATTGATCACAAAGGACTGTCTCTAAACTGTAAAGGTAAAACATGCCCCACCTCCTGCTTCCTAATGGGGCTGCAAGGAAATTTGCCCCTCTTGAACCTGGTTGTGGATGGAAGGGAAAGAAGTTGTCTTTGAGAATTCATAGCTAGCCCCACATGTGAGTTTGCATCTTGAATTAATATTACTTGTGTGCTCCAGGGGCGCCTGGGTGGCACAGCGGTTAAGCGCCTGCCTTCGGCTCAGGGCGTGATCCTGGTGTTATGGGATCGAGCCCCACATCAGGCTCTTCCGCTATGAGCCTGCTTCTTCCTCTCCCACTCTCCCTGCTTGTGTTCCCTCTCTCGCTGGCTGTCTCTATCTCTGTCGAATAAATAAATAAAATCTTTAAAAAAAAAAAAAATTACTTGTGTGCTCCGAATTCCCCCCCCCCCCCCAAAAACAAAAACCCCTCTGGCTGAGAATTTCATATAAAGTGTGGTGATGCCTGTAGGTGCCTGGCAGAAAAAACTCCACAAATCAGATTCCTCCCTAGACTAGCCCTTTTCAAATTCTAATGTACATGAGGTTGTGATTAAAATGCAGATTCTGATGCAGCAGGCCTGGGGCTTGCCTCTGTCTGTCTCTTAATCTCTCAGGTGAAGCAGATGCTGGTGGTCCATGGATCACACTTCTTAGTAAACTAGGAAACCCGCCTTTAAGTCCAGGTCTCAAAGGTCCACAGAAGACCTCTCAAGTATATGAAATCACAGTCCATAACTTTAAAAACACAAAGCAAAAGTCAGCAGGATCAGGAGAGAATTAGACCAACAAAGACTTCAGATATTAGAATTATCTGACTCTATATAAAATGAATATTTAATCCATTTCAATTTGTGTATGAGATTGAAAATATGAACAAGGAGAAATAAGTAAACACCTGATAACGTTTAATGAAATGGAAAACTTCTAGATGTAAAGAAACATACATATGTAATTAAGTTTTATAAGTTAATGGATGAGTTTAATAGATTAAATCTGTCTAAGAGAAAATTATTTTATTTTTTTTTAAAAGATTTTATTTATTTATTTGACACAGAGAGAGACAGCCAGCGAGAGAGGGAACACAAGCAGGGGGAGCGGGAGGAGGAAGAAGCAGGCTCCCAGCGTAGGAGCCTGAGATGGGGCTCGATCCCAGAACGCTGGGACCACGCCCTGAGCTGAAGGCAGACGCTTAACGACTGAGCCACCCAGGCGCCCCTAAGAGAAAATTATTAACTGCAGTTAGCTTTAAAGAATACATTTAGGATGAAGTGTAGAAAGATAATGCAAAAGAAGAAATATTTGAAGAAATATTACCAGAGAATTTTCTAGAACTAAAGTAACATCTTCAGGTTCAGGATGCCCAACAATTTTGAAACAATAGTATAAATCCATGCTAAAGAAAAGATTTTCAAAGTTCAGTGACTAAGACAAATTACACCACCCTTCCCCACCCCAACAAAAGGACAGTTTATTTATTTATTTGTTTTTAAAGATTTTATTTATTTGACACAGAGAGAGGGAGAGATCAAGCACAAGCAGGGGGAATGGCAGGCAGGGGAGAAGCAGGCTCCCCACTGAGCAAGGAGCCTGACTTTCAGGGCTCCCTCCCAGGACCTTGGGATCATGACCTGAGATGAGGGCAGCTGCCTTATCAACTGAGCCACCCAGGTGCCCCAAAAAGGACATTTTAGCTGCCAAGTTAACAGCAATAACAATGGAAGCCAGAAGATAGCAAAACTATATCTTCAATTATATGGGAGAAAATAGTTGATTTAGAATTTTCTTCCCCCCTATTTCACCCCCAAATCCCAAAACCATTTTTCATAATGAAAACAAATAGAACTTTTTCAGTATGAAAAGAATTTATCACCATTAGAGCCTCACTAAAGTAATTTTAGATGACGTATTTAAGACAGAAGGAAAACTATTCCAGAGAGATTTTATGAAGCAAAGAGGAATAATTAGCAAAAAAACCCCCAAAAAACAAAAAAACAAACTTTTTTAAAGAGACATAATGGTAAAAAAGAGGGGGTGATAATTGGATTTATAAGTGTTTAATGCCCTTTTATTATCCGAAGATGTGCAGAGATACTGGTAGACTTGAGTTTGGTAAGTTCTCATTTTCAGTTTCTCGGGAAACCAGCAGAAGGAGAGAGACAGAAAATACAATTTCTAAGCTAGTGGAAACAATGAAAAAATCAATCTAAAGAAAGGAAGGATGAGTAACATAGAAAAGGTAGCCTACAGTAAAAACATGCAAAAGAGTAGAAGTTAAGTCCAAGTATAATAGAAGTAGACATAATAGATGAGAGTGGATAAATGTTGATTAAATGTTTCAGACAAAGACTGTAGGACATGAGAAATTTTTTAACGAAATCTCTAGCTGAGTGTTTCCTACACTGTGATCCCTGGACCAGCCGCATTAGCATCACCTGGGAAATTATTAGAAGAAATATAGATTCTTAAACCCACTCCAGACCTGCTGAATCAGAATGTCTGGTGATGGGTCCCAAAGACTTGTGCTTTAACAAGCCTTCCAGATGATGCTTGCTAAAGTTTGAGAACCACTGTTCTAGCCGTGTGTTCTCTATGAACGACCTGTGTAAAACATAAAGAGAGGCATATGAAAGGAAGGTAGTGAATACACCAGTTGTTCAAATTCTGTTCTGTGGAGAGGTTGCAAAAGAGCAATCTAATATATTAATCAGAAATGCGGATTTCAGGGCTCTGCCCTACAACCGATTATCAGTTTTTGGCACTAAGAATTGTCATCTTAGTGACTCGTACACCTCGAGGTACATATTAAACACTGTTATACTCAAGTGAAGGAGAAAATCTTTTAATTCCTAGGGTGAATAAGGGTCTGGGGATAAATGAGAAAAAGAAGAGAACAGCCAGGAATATAGTGTGGAGCAGGGTGAGTACATGAAGTGAAGTGGCTAGTGGACAGTTACAGGTAGTACAGAATGTAGGAGAGTTTAATAAATGGTGATGCCTAATAGTCCTTGTGAGTTTTTTCCATGGCTGCAAGAAAACCCCCAAATTTGTCATTCTAAATCCTAAATGAAATTAGCTACTACACACAGATATGCATTCTGGGTGCTTTCGTTTTGTTTCTTGAATGTTGATGAGAGTGAGTTCCACATGTTAGGGGTGTGTGTGTGTCCGGGTCTGGGTCCGGGTCCGGGTCCGGGAGGTGGTAGTGGTGGGGGGGGCGAGTATGTAGGTTAACAGGTGCTAAATATATAGGGTGATAAGTCAACTTACTTTGGCAGATGAGAGCTCAGAGGGAGTATATTAAGAATGTAAGTATCCCTGGACTCCTCACATGTCTTCAGAGAAGACTTTGATATTCCACTGAGAATAGACTGGAAACATGAGCAAACATTGCTAGCTGTGAAGAGTTAGGGACATCCCAGATGACATATGACTCCACAATTCATGTGCCAGTACTGGGAACACAAAGCAAGAGTTCAATTCACGGTTGTTGACTTGCTTTTGCCAAGTCTTGATCTTCATTTCCTAAAAGAAAATGAGATTTTAGATCTAGGCATGTGAATTCTCTGGCAGCAGTGAGAATGATGTTTTCTTTTCTTTTCTTCTTTTTTTTTTTTTATTATGTTAGTCGCCATCATTAGTTTTTGATGCAGTGTTCCATGATTCATTGTTTGCGTATAACACCCAGTGCTCTATGCAATACGTGCCCTCCTTAATACCCATCACCGGCCTACCCAATCCCCACCCCCCTCCCCTCTGAAGCCCTCAGTTTGTTTCCCAGAGTCCATAGTCTCTCATGGTTCATTCCCCCTTCTGTTTACCCCCCCTTCATTCTTCCCTTTCTTCTCCTACCGATCTCCCTATTTCTTATGTTCCATAAGTGAGTGAAACCATATGATAATTGTCTTTCTCTGCTTGACTTATTTCACTTAGCATAATCTCCTCCAGTCCCGTCCATGTTGCTGCAAATGTTGGGTAATTGTTCTTTCTGATGGCTGAGTAATATTCCATTGTATATATGGACAACATCTTCTTTATCCATTCTTCTGTTGAAGGGCATCTCTGCTCCTTCCACAATTTAGCTATTGTGGACAATGCTGCTATGAACATTGGGGTGCATATGGCCCTTCTTTTCACTACATCCATATCTTTGGGGTAAATACCCAGTAGTGCAATTGCTGGATCATAGGGCAGCCCTATTTTTAACTTTTTGAGGGACCTCCACACTGTTTTCCAAAGTGGCTGTACCAACTTGCATTCCCACCAACAATGTAGGAGGGCTCCCCTTTCTCCACATCCTCTCCAACACTTGTTGTTTCCTGCCTTGTCAATTTTTGCCATTCTGACTGGCGTAAGGTGGTATCTTAGTGTGGTTTTGATTTGAATTTCCCTGATGGCTGATGATTTTGAACATTTTTCATGTGTCTGTCAGCCATTTGTGTGTCTTCATTGGAAAAGTGTCTGTTCATATCTTTTGCCCATTTTTTGATTTGATTATTTGTTTCTCATGTATTGAGTTTGAGACGTTCTTTGTAGATCTTGGATACCAGTCTTTTATCTGTAGTGTCATTTGCAAATATCTTCTCCCATTCTGTGGGTTGCCTCTTAGTTTTTTTGACTGTTTCTTTGGCTGTGCAGAAGATTTTATCTTGATGAAGTCCCACAAGTTCATTTTATCTTTTGCTTCTCTCACCTTTGGAGATGTCATGAAAAAAGTTGCTGTGGCCGATGTCAGAGAGGTTGCTGCCTATGTTCTCCTCTAGGATTTTGATGGATTCCTGTCTCACATCGAGGTCTTTCATCCATTTGGAGTTTATCTTTGTGTATGGTGTGAGAGAGTGGTCAAGTTTCATTCTTTTGTATATAGCTGTCCAATTTTCCCAGCACCATTTATTGAAGAGACTGTCTTTTTTCCACTGGATGTTTTTTCCTGCTTTGTCAAAGATTAGTTGCCCAAAGAGCCGAGGGTCCGTTTCTGGGTTCTCTATTCTGTTCCATTGGTCTATGTTTCTGTTTTTGTGCCAGTACCATGCTGTCTTTGTGATCACAGCTTTGTAGTACAGCTTGAAATCAGGCAACGTGATGCCCCGAGCTGTATTTTTCCTTTTCAACACTTCCTTGGCAATATGGGGCCTTTTCTGGTTCCATACAAATGTAAGGGCTGTTTGTTCCAGTTCTTTGAAAAATGTCATTGCTGTTTTGATTGCGATCGCATTGAAAGTGTAGATTGCTCTGGGTAGCATAGACATTTTAACTATGTTTATTTTTCTGATCTATGAGCATGGAATGTTTTTCCATCTTTTTGTGTCTTCTTCAGTGTCTTTCAAGAGTGATCTGTAGTTTCTAGAGTATAGATCTTTACCTCTCTGGTTAAGTTAGTTCCAAGATATCGTATGATTTTTGGTGCTATTGTAAACGGAATCGATTCCCTAATTTCTCTTTCTTCAGTCTCATTGTTAGTTTATAGAAATGCAACTGGTTTCTGAGCATTGATTTTGTATCCTGCCATATTACTGAATTGCTCTATAAGTTCTAGTAATTTTGGGGTGGAGTCTTTTGGGTTTTCCATATAGAGTATCATGTCATCTGTGAAGAGAGACAGTTTGACTTCTTCTTTGCCGATTTGAATACCTTTTATCCCTTTTTGTTTGATTGCTGTTGCAAGGACTTCTAGTACTATGTTGAATAATGAGAGAGTGGGCAACCTTGTCATGTTCCTGATCTTAAGGGAAAGGCTTTCAGCTTTCCCCATTGAGAATGATATTTTCTGTAGGCTTTTCATAGATGGTTTTTATGAGATTGAGGGATGTACCCTCTATCCCTATACTCTAAAGGGTTTTAATCAGGAACGATGCTGTATTTTGTCAAATGCTTTTTCTGCATCCATTGAGAGGATCATGTTTCTTGACTCTTTTCTTGTTGATGTGATCTATCATACTGATCGATTTGTGAAAGTTGAACCACCCTTGCATCCCAGGGATGAATCCCACTTGGTCTTGATGGATAATCGTTTTAATGTACTGTTGGATCCTGTTAGCTAGGATCTTGTTGAGAATTTTGGCACCCATACTCATCAGGGATATCGGTCTATAATTCTCCTTTTTGATGGGATCTTTGCCTGGTTTGGGGATCATGGTAATGCTGGACTCATAGAATGAGTTTGGTAGTTTTCCTTCTGCTTCTATTTTTTGAAACAGCTTCAGGAGAATAGGTATTTCTTCTTTGAATGTTTGGTAGAATTTCCCGGGGAATCCGTCAGGCCCTGGACTCTTTGGGGAGGTTTCTGATCACTGCTTCAATCTCTTCATAATCAATCAGTCTGTTTAAAAAATCAGTTTCTTCCTGTTTCAGTCTTGGTAGTTTATAGGTTTCCAGGAAGGCATCCATTTCTTCCAGGTTGTTTAATTTATTGGCATAAAGCTGTTGATAAAAGTTTCTAATGATCCTTCCAATTTCATTGGTGTTGGTTGTGATCTCTCCCCTTTCATTCATAATTTTATTAATTTGGGTCCTTTCTCTATTCTTTTGAATAAGTCTGGCCAGTGGCTTATCAATCTGATTTTATTCTTTCAAAGAACCAACTTCTAGTTCTGTTGATCTGCTCTTCTGTGCTCCTGGTTTCTAATTCATTGATCTCTGCTCTAATCTTGATCACCTGCCTTCTCGTGCATGGGTTAGGCCTGTTCTTCTGTTCCAGCTCCAGCTTCTTGAAGTGACAATAAACTGTGTTTTGAGTGAGGCTTGGATGGCTATGTATTTGCCCCTTAGGACTGCCTTTGCAGTGTCCCATAGGTTTTGTACCGATGTGTTTTCATTCTCATTGGTTTCCAAACATTGCTTAATCTCATTTTTAATTCCCTGGCTTACCCAATCATTCTTAAGCAGGATGGTTCTTAGTTTCCAAGTGTTTGAGTTTCTTCCAAATATTTCCTTGTGATTGAGTTCCAGTTTCAAAGCATTGTGGTCTGGGAATATGCAGGGAATAATCTCAGTCTTTTGGTATATCGGCTGAGACCTGTTTTGTGACCCAGTATATAGTCTATTCTGGAGAAAGTTCCATGTGCATTCGAAAAGAATGAGTATTCTGTTCTGGGGTGTAGTGTTCTGTATGTATCTATGAGGTTCTTCTGGTCCAGTATGTCATTCAAAGCTCTTGTTTCTTTGTTGATTTTCTGCTTAGGTGATCTGTCTATTGCTGAGAGTGGAGTGTTGAGGTCTCCTACTATTAACATATTATTATCTTTATGTCTCTTTATTCTGGTTAAGAGTTGGCTTGTGTATCTAGCTGCTCCCCTGTTGGGGGCATAGGTATTTATAATTGTCATATCCACTTGTTGGATACATCCTTTAAGAATAACATAGTGTCCTTCTGTATCTCTAATCTGTCTCATATGAGAATTGCTACCCCAACTTTTTTTTGAGGTCCATTGGCATGAAAAATGGTTCTCCATCCCTTCACTTTAAGTCTGGATGTATCTTTAGGTTCAACATGAGTCTCTTGTAGACAGCATATGGATGGGTCATGTCTTTTTATCCAATCTGCAACCCTGTGCTGTTTTGGGAGCATTTAGGCCATTCACATGGAGAGTGATTATTGACAGATATGATTTTAATGATGTCATGTTGCCTGTGAAGTCTTTGTTTCTATAGATTGTAAATTTCTGTTCTGTATCACTCTTGGGGCCTTTTTACTTTTATAGAACTCCCCCCACCCCCCCCCCCCCGCAACTTAATATTTCTTGTAGGGCTGGCTTGGTGGTCACATATTCTTTCAGTTTCTGCCAATCTTGGAAGGTTCTTGTCTCTCCATCAATTCTGAATGACAGCCTTGCTGGATAAAGGATCCTTGGCTGCATGTTCGTCTCCCTTAGTGCTCTGAATATGTCTTGCCAACTTTTCCTGGCTTGCCAGGTCTCTGTAGACAGGTCTGACGTTATTCCGATGTTCCTCTCTCTGTAGCTGAGGATTCACTTCCCCCTGGCCACTTTCAAGATTGTATCCTTGGATCTAATATTTGCAAATTGCACTATTATGTGATGTGGTGTAGGTCTGTTTTCATTGATCTTGGGAGGGGTCCTTTCTGCCTCTTGGATATGAATGCTTGTTTCCTTCTCCAGATTAGGGAAGTTCTCAGTTACAATTTGTTCAAATATCTCTTCTAGACCTCTGTTTTTCTCCACCCCCTCGGGGATGCTGATGATTCAGACACTGGAACGTTTCATTGAGTCAGTAATCTCCGTAATCTACGTTCTTGAGATTGGATTTTTTTGAGCCAAGTTTCCATTTTTTCCTTTTTTTTTCCTCTCATCTCATCTTCCAATTAACTAATTTGTTGTTCTGCCTCATTTACCCTGGCCGTCAGAGCATCCAGTTTAGACTGCATTTGATTCATAGCATTTTTAATTTCTGCCAGATTCGCTCTCCTTTCCACCCTCATTCTATTTTCTCGTTAATATTTTCGTTAATATTTTTTTCAAGCCTATACGTCATCTTGACCATTGTTACTCTGAACTCCATTTCTGACAATTTGGTTATATCCATATCCATCAGTTCTGTGGCAGAGGCCACAGTCTCTCTCTCCTTTCTTTGCTGAAGATTTGTCTTCCTGGTCATTCTGATGAGGAGAGTTGCAGGGACGTACGGAGCCCAAATTATTGACCAGGACCCAAGCAATGTGCACTTGTTTTATAGGGACCTTAGGGATGTGGGCTTCTTGATTTTTCAGCCTGCCTTCTGGGGGGAGGGGCCTGCCGCGGTGATACTCAGGCAACCCTGTTTGGGTAGAGTTGCCCAGTCCCCTGCGAGGCGGGGGTGGGGATGGGCACAATGTGAACTGGTATTTCTGGGCTTTTGTTCTCTGGCGGCTTTCCCTGGCAGTTTTCTGTGACTCTTCTGAGAGAACAGTAGTGGCCATATCCTAACCTCTGTCTCAGAATAGAGAGATCGCAGTCCCGCTCTCCACTGAGCTCTCCTGGCCACTTTTACTCTGTTTCCATCGGTGCTGCTAAAAACCCCACAGCATCCCGGGATTTGCGCCCCACAGCTACTCTCCCAGCCCTCGCTTCCAGGGCTGGCACATCTCTGTCCTTTGTGCTTCTAACACCGCCAGCTGTCCCCAGTTCCCGTGTGTGCTCCCAAGCTCCTGGTTTCGGTCTAGTTCAGGTGTGCGCTCCCGGAGCTCCGGTTTTCAGTCTGGTTTTGCTAACTCCTGGGCTTACGGTCTCAGTCTGCTTTCTCGGGGGGGTGCCGGTCCGGGGGTCGGCCCGCTCCCCAGTGCAGGCAGCTACTGCTTCCCGGTGCCCGAGCACAGTGGCCCCCTCCCCTTTCCGTTTCGATATCTTTCGATATCTGTGCGCAGATTCACGGCTCCCCACTTCGTACCTCAATCCTCAGCACCGGAGATGTTCGTTTCTAGAGATCCAGATGTATCTTCCTACGTCTGGGGCTTATTTCGTGGGTGTTCAGGATGATCTGGTAGATATTCAGCTCGATTCAGGGGACCAGCTGAAGAAAGGGCCCCTACTACTCCGCCATCCTTTTTTTCCCCCTCTGATGTTCACTTTCTATGGATAACCAAGTTTGAAAACCTGATCATACCCTTAGAATGAATACTTTCTTTACTATTACCAAGGCAGTGTTTCTTGCAACTAGCTCAGAACCAATTCAGTCTTTACTGTTATCCATCTTTAGGTTATTCAAGGATTCAAGCACAAAGCAAGGCTTATACTTTGTCCTAAATCTGTCAGTAGCAAGTGTTAAGCAATACAAAGTACCAGACAAACAACTTAGAATAATAACTTGGATTTAAGATGCTGTTAAAAAAAGTTATGATGTAGTCAGGATGTATTCAGCCTGTTTGCTGAGTACCCATCCCCCACAAAGTGTGGAAAGAAAATGAAGTCAGTTTTTTCTTCGTGGGATCCATCTTGCAAACTGAAATATACAAGTAAGATAGAATTTGAATTTCATATTTTAGATTTCCTACTTGAAGAATTTTAGACCCTTGGCAAAGCTATATATTAAGTGGCTTCATGGGGGGAAAATACAAATTATAGAAGTACCAGCTGTGGTTTAATATTTAGGATGAGCTTCTATCCAATGTTGACCTTGAGGGTAGAGCGTATTTTACTGAGAATCCATCCAAACCCAGAAGTTCTACTTTACTCTAGCCCCAAACTTGAATAAAGAGTAATCAGGAAAATTCAGGAGAAATGGACAGATGTGACTTTGTGCTTATTTTAGTTCAGTTAGACGTTATCTGAGGTCTACCTGATCTTAAAAATGTAGGAAAAAAAAGTGCAGCCTGCAATTTCATATCCTCAGCCATTCCATATCTTTTGAAATTTCAAAGTTCATCCCATGATTTCTAGGAGTCCTAAAATGATTACATTGTCTTCTGTTTCTGAGCTTCTGTTTTCATCTTCACCCTTTATATTTCATTCCATGTTGACCCCAACATATAGTCTCTTGATTTCCACAAGACACTATAATCAAAAAGAAAACCATACAGAAATCTCACACAAAGCATGTAAATAGTTTTACTCATGATGTGGATCCTTGGAGAGGTTACACTTCACACTGTGCATCGTGAAAGCTCTGGATCATTACCATAACCTTTGTTGGCTTTTCTCTCTTCCTTTCTCACTACAAACACCACATGTCTCCTGGGATTACCTCTTGAAGAGACTACTCCCAGATTCTGTCCATGGGTTCTGTTTTATTGGAGAAATCCAGTTTTAAACAACAATATGCTGTCTCGTAAGTAGATATTATAGGTCAGGTGGTTGTGAGAACTCAGGTAATTTATGTGAAATACACGAACTGTGTCTGGCACTTAGTAATCCCTCAATGAAATATTTGGAATTCATAGAAGCCTAAAGTGATTCACTTCCTTCACTTTCCATTCTGTGAACTCCCATTCATGATTCAAATTTGGAGAAGAGAATGTGATTGGATTAGAGTGTGTCACTTGTCCTATTGTCAGAGTTGTGACCCGTGACTGATAGTCCTGTGAGGATGACATGGGGTAGGAACAGATTGTCACTAAGGAAGGGTCAGCTGGGAAGACAAATGACCTCCACACTGGAGTTCTAAGCCCTGTTCTCTGAAGGCTCTGAACGATTCTGGAATTTGCCAAAGTCACACAGTCAGCAATGTGAAGCAGACCGTGTATTCAACTCCTTTGATTCTAGGACAGATATTCATTTTTCTACAGTTAGTGCCAAATCATAATAGTACTTTTTTTCCCAGCAGCTGTACATATGACCCTAAAAATGTATTTAATGTACCTATCCCTGAATTGCCGACATTAGTGAAATTGTTTCTTATTTGTGCTATTTTGCCTTGAATGAGTTGGAGAGAAAATAAGCTATTGATTTTTCCAAATCTTTTGCAAGTTATTGGTAAAAAATAGTGCTATGATTTCCAACTCTTGTTGGAAATGTTTAAATGTTGACACTCAAGAAACATTACAGTGATACCATTAAAGATTCCTTTGAGCATGGAGAATGGGTGTTAAAAGGTTACTAAAATCTATGTCAAGGCAGATTGAGTGGACTAGAATCAAGAAGGAAAAAAGTTGAATTGGGACAAAGAAAGATAATACAACCTTATAATGAGATGTGTTTAAATTCCAGCTAGAGGAAGAAAAATCTGGCACGTAGTGACCATTGTCCACTTTAATATTTTTGTATGGGAAACTGTGGTCTACTTAAGACAGATAGACCCAATGAGCAATGGGAATTAGACCTGTAGGCCCAGTTATAACCCTAAGGCATAGTATGACCATTATGTGCTGTAGAAAAAGACATTTGGGTCTCTATAAATCACACCAAATATCCCCATTCTTGATTGAACCACCAGCTAAGGGATTATCTTTGAGTTCAAAGGATAGCATTGATAATATGTATAAGGACTTTAGCCTATTCAGGGAACAGGTATTATATGTAAATCTAAAATAACATAGTCCCTGAAAAATAATCCAACTTTTAAGACATAAAAACTTTGTGGATTCCAAGAGCAAATGTCACCAGCTGAGGTGAAATTATAGATTTCTATAGCTTGGTTCAGTGTAGGAAAGTTTTTAAAATAAACTATGGGGCTATGACCCTATTTCACAACCTACCCACAATAATTCACCTTATAAATTCCCCAAACAACAACTACTAAACCCCTCAGACAGATAAAGTGACCTTCTTTTGTAATCAGATACTATTATTTTTAGGACCTATTTTACAGAACAATTTTGTGTTTTTGCAATAAAGAAAATTATTTTGACCTTTGTGCACCTAAGTTTGTTTAAAAAAAAAAACAACCAACAAAAAACAAAACAAAAACTATTTCTAGCTATAAACCAGATTTTGGGGGAACTTCTGTTTTGTACTGACTTGGCAGCGCATATTGTTTTGATCCATTTTGATCCATGTTGAATCTGGGCAGTCACAGTTTTTGTGTATTCGGTTAGATTTCACATAATTAATGTATGTTTCTGATACAAAGGATAACTAAATCTGCATTCCTTTTGAGATGAAGAAAACTACAAAAGCAGTATAGTAATTGACTCAATTATTGCAGTCATGGAGAGGTTTATGTTTGGATTTTCAGCTAAACAAAAGTCAATCAGGAACTCCATTTTTCCCCCCATTTTTAAAATTAAAAACTCAAAAATCTATTAAGTATACTGTGATGATACACTGGATCCTTTCCTTTAGCATAGTGCAGGATTGTTGGATAAAAGCCTATGGGTTTGAGTTTAATTTCTGCTTACCTACTATTGTGCCTTAGAAGATTTTGAAAAATTTTACTACACAGCTCACATTTACATAGTACTTTGTATGTTCCAGTTACTTTTCTTAGTTTTGTATGGGTGTCTATATGATTATATATATGTATAAATACACTTGGTCCTTATACCACCCGGGAAAGCCAGGTATTAATAACATCCCCACTTGACAGATAAGGAAATAAGTACTGAGAAGCTGAGTAACTTGCCTAATACCCCACTGTATGGAAGAACCAGGGTGGGAATCTCAGCACTTTGACCCCAGAGCCTATGCTCCCAACCACCACACCATATTGCCCTGTAGTCAAGTTGGTCCATTCTTCGGGATAATTGAGGTGCGGGATATTGGTGTGGGACAGAGTCATAGATTAAATACCCCTTTTTTCTGTAATCAGCTTCATGACCTTGGGTAAGTCACTTTGGGTCTGGGATCATAATTTTTGCCATTGAATTAAAAGGAATAATCTAGATTGAGCATCCACTATGGTCACCATTGGCCTCATTTGGCTAATAAGCTCCTGAAACAAATTGGCATTTCCCTAAGTGTAAGATACACATACACGTTTCAGGCCTTAGTATGAGAAAAAGAATGTAAAATGTCTAGTGTTCTTTTTTTTCTTCTTCTTCTTTTATATTTATATTTATATATATATGTGTGTGTGTCTGTGTGTGTATATATATATAGGTTGTGTGTTAAAGTGATATTTTGGATATAGGGAGTGAAATAAATACACTAAAATTAAGTTCACCGGTTTTTACTTTTTTTGGTGTAACTACTGGAAATACTAAAATTCCATATGTGATTTAGCTTTGTGGTCCACATGTATTTCTGTTGGATTGTGGTGGTTCTACCAAAAGTTCTTTGTCTACATGCCCATCGATTATTTCCAAGTGAAATTCCATTATAGGCATAGGCAAGGAGATACAATTCCAGAAACATCTTTTATATCAAGATTTTCTCACTTGCTCAAGAAAATTTTAGATTGCAAGTGCAGGACATTGATATTATAAAAATAACCCAGGTCCACTCCAAGTCATTAAAGTTACTTGTAAATGTTGCTGTTTGTTATTAAGAAAAAAATTATTTGGTCATGCTTCAAACTGAGGTATCATTCTGGTGTCAAGATGTCGCAGGTATCCTAGATACTTCAGTAATCCTTCCAGTTCTGAGATTCTGCAGTTCCATTCTTATAGAGACCTAGCCATGGACTGTCTATAAGATGAAAATGGAGAAATAAAGATGCAAAGATAGAGCATACAATATATTTATAAGTTTGAGAATGTCAGAGTACTGTCATTTTTCTCCTTCTCAAAGAGCTAATGATCTCGGGAGGCTGCCAGCAGTGGATTCCCTGAAGGAAAGAAAATTCAAGGTGCTGGGATTAAATGGCCCAACCTGACTAGAGCACAGACTTGGCATTCCAGTTCTGCTGCTGTTGTCTGATCATTTCACAAACAGCTCTGTCTCCACCTGCACCAAGGTGTGGCAAGAGCAGCTGTCCTCCCAATTTCCACTGTCAGTGCTTGTTAGAGGTGAGCTACCTCTTGGAGCTGTCCCAGCAAGCCCTGGGGGTAATCTGATAGTTTGCTTTTGCCCCTGCATCATATAAATTGGACGATAGGATCAGCTTTGGATTAAAAGTTACACTTTTTGATAATTTATTAAAGATGTTGTGGGGTGATTCATGGAATGTAGATGGTGTCAGCAGTCAGAAGTAGGACACTAGTAAAAAGAAAATTATTAAAATTTTCTTTAAGATTGTTAATTATTAAATCCATTTGGTATATTACAAATGTATCTCAGATAAAAGATTTATTGAATAAGTGGAAGTTGAAGTCAGAATAAAAACCATTTGAAAAATTTCCTTTCCTTAGACTTTCCCTCTCATCTTTCAGATCATAATACAAAGCCACAGTAGTACTGTTGGATCATCCAAGCTTTCTGCACTCAAGGGATTAATACTGTAATACAGTGGTTCTCAAAGTGTGGTCCCTGGACTAGCGTCATTAGCATCACCTGGGAACTTAGAAATGCACATTCTTGGGTCTCAACCCAGACTGACTGAAACAGACAAGGGATTAATACTGTAATACAGTGGTTCTCAAAGTGTGGTCCCTGGACTAGCGTCATTAGCATCACCTGGGAACTTAGAAATGCACATTCTTGGGTCTCAACCCAGGCTTACTGAAACAGACTCTGGAGGTGAAGCCCAGCAGTTGATGTTTTAACAAGCCCTCCAGGGGATTATCACACAAGCTAACCTGTGCTGTGTAGACACAGCTGGTACCAGGCTTGATTCCCTTTACCACTGGTGCAGTCATCTGTGAGTATCTCTGAGCAGCTAACAGCCCACAGCTGCACACTCCAAACAATTGTCCTTGGTTGAACCACCTTCTCCAGACATGGAGACCCCTTAGAGGTATGCCACAGTCCCCACTCTGAAGCCTGCCCAACATCTGCCTGGTATGGGCATATAAAAGCCCAGCCTCTTTCCTTCAAGGCAGGACAACTCTATCATATGCTATGCTCCAGAGCTCTTCTGTGAGATCATGCCATAGATTTTACTACATCCTTGCTCATCTCCTTGCCATTCCTAGTCTTGCTCCCCCACTTCCTTACAAGAGTCCTCCCTCCGTATAGCACATACACCTGAATACTTGTCTCAGGCTCTGCTTCCAGGGCATCTGTTCACCTTCAGTCACAGGTCAGAAAACTATGGCCTACAGTCCAGCCACCAGTTTGTGCAAATAAAGTTTTAGTGGAAAATATCTATACCTGTCCATTTACACATTGTCTGTGGCTTCTTTTGCACTACATTAGCAAACCTAACTAGTTGTGGCAGAGACAGTGTATAGTCCACAAAACCTACAATATTCACTATCTAGTTCTTTAAGGGTAAGTTTTCTGGTGTCTGCTTAAGACATGAGCCAAGGTCAGATGGACGAAAGCTAAAAGGGAACAAAAGCATGTGTTATAAGCGGAGAAGTGCTGGAGCCAGTTGTGGAATTCTTTCCAGCTCTACGTGTGACATCATGTTGGTAGCTTGCAATCAGCCATGATAGGAATATTTCCATTAGGGGAATTGGCAAATTCTGTACATCAGATATTTTTTCCCCCCTGGAGTTCCAGGTGTTAAGTATTTACCAGCACATCACTGGTTAGAAGTCAGATGCCTTATACCCTTTAGAATGGTACAAAAAATCAAGACTCTTTAATGGAAAGTAAGAAAAGAAAAAAAGGATTGAGATCTCTCAAGTGTATGTGAAAGCACTTATAAAAGAGTCACTTTAATTTTTTTTTTCTTACAGAAAATAAATCTTGTGGGCACACATTATCTTTGGGGTCTGTTTCCATGCTCTGTTTTTGTTTTTTATACTAGTCTGTGCTATTTACTAAATGTCCTCTGAGATGGGGCACTCCCTCAATTCTCTTTATTGGGTTGCTTCATTGTTGTCTTGTGGTCAACCACAGCTTTCCTAATGGATTCTCTTCTTTGGTCTTGGCACTTCAAGAATTTATATAAGTCTAAAATTTTGTTACCCCTAAATACTCCTACTCTCGAAAGTCTCTTGTGGTCTAATAGGAGTGGCTGAAGGGCTCTAGCTGGTTAGCACTTTGAACTTGAGGGTGTTAGAGTTTTCTATTCTAAAATAGAAGAGAGAAAGGGGAAGAGTGAGGTTCACAACTGTTTCATTTGGGGGAATGTGGTATCCAGCCTATAAGATGACCCCCAGGGGGCCCCATTTTCTATTTATGGTCTGTGTAATTCCCTCTTGTGTGAATCAAGATGCCCAGTGTAACCAGTGAGATACTGCAGAAATGGCAGTGTGTGACTTCCAGGGATACATCATAAAAGATATTGTAGCTTCTCCCTTGCTCCCTTGGATCATTCATTCCTAGGGAATCCAGCTACCATGTTGTGAAGACACTGCAGGCCATTGGAGAGAAACTGAGACCTCTCACCAACAGCCAGCACCTTTAGAAGTGAATCCTCTAGCCCCGATTGAGCTTCAAATGACTACAACCTAACCCAGCTAAATTGTTCTTGAATTCCTGATCCATAGCAACCATGTGAGATAATAAAACACTTATGTTATGCTGCCAAGTTTTAGGGTTATTTGTGATGTAGCAATAAATAACTAACCCATGAAAAGTTTATCCCCTTCAGTGGTGGTTCATGAGCGATCAGAATTTGAAATTATCACCTAAATTTGAAAGCTAATAACATCCCAACAGTCTTTGGGGACAGAGAATTTCTACTCTTGTATGCTTACACAACTAAAAGTATTTTTGACTCAATAGCCAAGGAAAGTCATGTTAACTTGTGACTTCTCTGATATGTGTTACTGTTTCACTGCCAAACAGAGCTCAGTAATGTGGCAACCTACCACTCTAGGTCAGAGATAGCAATTTTGCTTAATGATTCTGCCTTGTGTTGATTTTATTTAATCATGATATGTTCTTTTTGTAGTTGAATCATCTGGAAATGGTTTTCCTATCACTGGAGTCTTGACAGACATTTATGACCGCTAAGATGCCCCATGAGTTGGTAATGCTGTTGCAACTCCTTTGCCCCCAAGGCTACCTCTTCAGATCTGGCCTAAATAATAAATTTTACTGTTTTTCTGAGAAGATAATGGGTGTATTCAAACCCAATGTGTTTGGGCTTTCACCTGAATTATTAAGCACACCATTTATTTTCTACCTTTGCTGAGTTGCCACTGAAGTTACAACTAATTTTTTTTTTTCCTAGTTATCGTGTTCTGTACTTCTCTTATCCTAGTTTGACTATTGTTCTTCACTGGAACTTGAACTTTGCATCTTTTTTTTTTTTTTTTTTTTTAATTTCCAAAACTAAAAGAGAATGGGGCACCTTGGCTCAGGTCATGATCCGAGGATTCTGGGTTTGAGCCCCATGTAAGGCTCTCCGCTCAGCAGGGAGTCTGCTTCTGCCTGCCATTCTGCCTGCTTGTGCGAGCACTCTCTCTCTCTCTCCTTTTCTCTCTCTGTCAAATAAATCTTAAAACAAAAAAACAAAAACCACAACAACAAAACAAAACCTAAAAGAGAAAGGCACTGAAGTTCTTTGAAGCAGTATTTAATGCATAAAAATCATTAACCATTTTTGATTTCCCATTCTGTTTGGAAAGCTTACCAGTTTTTGCTTCCTAGGTGTCAGCTTTTATCCATGGTGTAGAGTCTTCTGGTCTAGGATGCAATTTCATGTATGATTGTAGCCATGAAAAAAATCTCTGATCACATATAATCCCTGGATGAAAAATAATTTTTTTTTTTCTTTTCAAAGATTTTATTTATTTGACAGAGATACAGCCAGTGAGAGAGGGAACACAAGCAGGGGGAGCGGGAGAGAAAGAAGCAGGCTCCTAGCGTAGGAGCCTGATGTGGGGCTCTATCCCAGAATACCAGATACCCTGGTATCACGCCCTGAGCCGAAGGCAGACACTTAACAACTGCGCTACCCAGGCGCCCTGAAAAAAAAAAAAAATTCTTATAGCAACACCATGAATTTCGCTCTTGTTCTGAAATTTTATTGCACTAACAGTTTCTGTTTCTTGGGCAGAGGTTCTATCTGGCAAAAGTTGGCAGGAAAATCTATCTTTGCCATCGTCTTCTTGTATGCTCATCTCCAGTCCTCTCTTGTTGCCCTCCTTTCCTTTCTTCCTTCGTCAAGGTCTCTTCTTTCATATCACCCCCACACCTTCTGCCCAGGTGTCATCTGAACCCCTGCTCCATGCTTTTTAATCAAATTCCTCCTCCCTTAGCACTGTGGTTTGCAAATGCTTTTTATAGTAAGATCCTAACAAAGTCTTTTTTTCCCCCTCAGTAGACCGATAAAAGCAGTGTTGTCTTACATACTTATTTGCAATTTCCAATTCATTAGATTTACTTATTAATTGCAACCAGGAGATTAAGGATGTCGCCTGAATACTGATACAAAATCAGGGTTTGCTGGTGGCATTCCAAGTCTTATACCAACCTTATCATGCAGTTCTCTCATTTTTTAAAATATTTTTTGCATATAGAGTTAAAAAAAGATCCTGACTCAAATAGGTTGTGGCAAATGGTAACAAGTTTGTTAACAATTCCTCTTGAAATATCAAAATGCACTTCAAACAAACATATTCACAAATTTGAAAATGGCATTAAATAACATTTTATTTCAAAATAGAATTATTTTAAATATCTAATGATTTTATTTTAAATATCAAACATTCATTTTAACATTCATTTTAGAGCAATGGAAAATGCTTTTCCGATAATAGCCTAAGATATTCAGCAATCTCACTTAAAAAATATTCAGTGCTCATCTCTTCAGCAGTGCACTCAAAATTTCAGAAATGTGTTTTGTTTTTTTGTTTTTTTTTTTCCCTGACGTCCTAGGAAATGTTCCCTATACCAGGTAGAGCTCATTCCACTTAGGAAAAAGAAAAATCCAGCAAAGCATGCAAGGTTGGGCAGCCATATTAACTGGAGGTGCAGTTAGCTAGTGGAATCTCTTTATACTTCAGGAATCGCTGATCCCATCCAACTGATCCCTATTAATGTGTAGTCAAGTGCAGTGGTCAACTTCAAAGGAATTGCCTTCATTTTGCTCTTAAGTGTCTTTCCACCTGGGGCAGCCAGTGTCCAGCTCCAGGTCAAAGAAGTATAAAGTGGGGAACACTGGGATTCATTCTCTTCCTCCTTTCCACAACTTCCTTATTCCCACCCTTTCATCTGGTATGGCTCCTCCTCTCATCCACATCCATTAAGTCGTCTTGGCTATGTGAGGCTCCATTTCATTTGACTTATTGTATACAGTAGGTCATCCAGTAAACTTACTACAAGAAACAGAGCACCCATGTGCACATACAAGGCAATGCCTTCTTAGGCTCTATTCATAGTTCATGGATAAAGATATACAGGATACATTATTTTTTTTTTTTTTTTTTTTTAAAGATTTTATTTATTTATGTGACAGAGAGACAGCCAGAGAGAGAGGGAACACAGCAGGCGAGTGAGAGAGGAAGAAACAGGCTCCCAGCAGAGGAGCCTGATGTGGGACTCGATCCCGGAACGCCGGGATCACGCCCTGAGCCGAAGGCAGACGCTTTAACGACTGCGCTACCCAGGCGCCCCCAGGATACATTATTTTAACAGAAATCATTTTATGAACCCCTAACCTTAGGACTGCCTATAAATGCCTGCGGGTAATGATAAAATTTGGGTGTCATCATTTGTGTTGTTTCAGAGAACTCACAAAAATCTAATTGGAAGGCAACCTTGTTATAAAAATGACAGCATTGGTGCTGTCTATCATCCAACACTTTTGACAACTGTTGGCATCAAAAGTTAGCACTCCCCTCATGTGAATATATTTCAGCAGTGTTTTGATGAGAGCTTCTACTCCTGTCATACTTTGTGCCATTGCCTCTGTACCCTCAGCACAGGTAGTCTGACATAAAGGTGCCAAAATATATGATGGCAAGTTGAAAGCAGACATAAATGTTTAACAGTATATTCCCCACCTGGTTGTCACAAAAAACATGCTTCTCAGAAAGTAAAGCCAAGATAGCCAGAAGGTCAGTTCTCTTTATGTTCATTTGAATTAAAATGTTCACAAATTCCTTGATAGACTGTGTTGGACAAAGGTCTAGATGTTCCCTGTTATCAGGCAAAAGTACTGACAGCACATTATTGCTGTTTGTCCGTGCTTTTCTCTTTAACTCCTTTGAATGATACTATAGCGTATTTTTACTTAAAATTTTGTGTATTTATAGTGTATTAGTGTATTTTAATCTTTGTGTCTAAACCTTTGCATGCATTTTTAAAATATAAAGCTGTGCAATTTTTATGCTGAAAGAGGCTGAAATCCCTATTTTTATACTGTTAGCTTTAAATATGCCCTTGTAATGTGGGAAGGGCTAGAGGAGAAAATATAAAAATTTCACTGCATCAAAGTGAGCACTTGGGGACTTTTTATTGCCTTACAAAAATGACACCAAATACCTAATAAGCATCCTTGTGCTCCGTTGTCTCCGGGAAACTTATGAGAATTCTCCTTACGAGACTTTCATTCTGTTACCATGTGATCCCCTTTGGCTGAAAAACCCATTGCTAATCACATTGGATGGTGTGTCATTCCCTCTTATGCCTGCTCAGTCTCTCCATTCTATCAAAAGATTTGTTTTTTTTTTTTTTATGATCCATTTCTGGTTTTAAGAATTCTTCTGTCACTTTCACCTGAAAAATTATAAAATTGATGAATATAGATGATAGACCTAAACACTTGAAATGTGTAAAGGCTGAAACTCTGACCTCATCATGGTGAAATATATTCCCTGTTCACTAACTGCATAACGTCCTGTGCTAGGAGTAGAGACAGCGCTATGCCAAACGTATGCTGGGTCTGTATAGCATATTTGGAAGGCAGTTTGATAACCATTGCTTTAGGGCAACTGAACTCCCTTTAGTTTAAATCAATATTGACGTATGAATGGCCAAAAATCCATTAATTGGCTTATTCAGGAAAGGATACTAGCTAACCCAAATAAAGGTAAAATTTTATTGTGGGAAGTATAAATCTAGGAAGAATTACCCAGTGAGCTGGCTAAAAATTCAAAATCCTGGGCCTGTTAATTTGGATTTAGTAAATCCAGGGTTGATCCCAATATTATATACTTTCAAAAGTACCACAGGAGGTTCTGATACAAGTTGTACATGAATCATACTCTGAAAAATACTGCTCTAGAGTTATCTGAAAGAAAGCCAGTGATGGCCATTTTCTCCCGAGAGCTGTTTGAACTACTTGAATGTCGTTACTTCCAGTGCCGTATGTTCAGTTCAGGCTTTGCTGGGAAATAGGAAGGTTGAGTTACTATCGCGGAACTCGTTCATTTGTTGCGCCAAGATAGCTGGCAGTGGCCTTTAAAAAAGACAGGTATTGTAAAATCCAGAGAAACTTGGTAAAGTTAATTAACTTTATCACCACAGTTTTTCCCAGCTGTCAACTAACAGTGTTTCCACAAGGAGAGATTCTTCCTGCACAGTTGTAATTCTTTTAATCAGAGTAATGATAGTATACATTTAATGTGTCATTCTGTTTTATTAAGCACATCTTACCAGCCACCTATGGTGGTGTTGCTGCACAGGACGAAAGAGAACACCTTGTGGAGACTTTGTCAGGCTTGGGGTGCAACAGTGGTGACTAGACAGGAGCTTGCAGCCCGCCCCAGTGCCAGTTACTTTATCCATCTTTCTGTAGCTCGGCTAGGCAGTATCCGGGCAAGACTGCTGCTGAGATTCTCCCTCTCCCCACCAGCACTTGGATATCTTTCTCTCTTCGTTTGAGTTTCTCTAGGAGCAAGCCTCAGAGGGCTTGCGTATATATCATTTAATTGGCTAAGATACAGAAAATACTAGGGGCATGAAGGTGTGGGTTGGATGGAAAAGAGAGTAGAGGGTAGAGGCTGTGTTATCAAGGAAGTTAGCACCGTGGGCGACTGGAATGCCATCTGAAACTCTAGGAGACTGTAAAGTACAAGCCCCAGGGTTAACCTGCGCAAGGGAGAAGGAGCTGGGGTAGATAACCTTCAACTTCCTATAATACCTAGTGGTCCCTGGAAGCTGCTGGGAGCGAATTCAACTTCTCTTTTATGCCAGTGGAGCAGGCTCATTGGTCAGAAAAAGTCACCCAGGCCAGAAAATTATACTCACCCTAGAATCTCCCCTCAAAGCATCTCTAAAGGTAAACTCCAGTATGGTTGAAAGTGGCTTGTTGTGAGTAACAAAAGATGAACTGGATTGACAAGGGTTACAGATTACAAAGGTTAGAGGAACTCTGTGCAGGGGACTAGGAACAAAGATGAGATACAGATTTCTTATAATACTGAAATTATTTACCTGTTAAATTGGTTATGCAGATTAATTCCCCCAAATGTCTGTTCCATCACCACCATGTTGTTTTGGGTTTTCCTCTTTCATCTAGGTCATTGCAGTAGCCATGGTACTTTACAGCATCTGTAGTTACCCCTTCTGAATTTTTCTCCATATTTCTTATGGTGTTATTTTTCTTGTAAAACTATAAAAATCTTCACACATAAAAAGTATATTTTTAAAAGTGGTCATCATTTACTTTAAAAATATATATATGTGGGTGGCTCAGCTGATTGAGCGTCTGCCTTTGGCTTGGGTCATGATCCCAGGGTCCTGGGATCGAGGCCCGCGTTGGGCTCCCTGCTCCGAGGGGGCCTGTTCCCTCTCCCTCTGCTGCTCTCTCAAATCAATAAATAAAATCTTTAAAAAAAATACACTAATAGATCTGAGTCCTTCTGTAAACTCCAACTCCCTCTTGCTCCTTTACTTGAAACTATTGTCCTGAATTTTGTGTTAAGCACTCCCATGCATTTCTTTATAATTTTCCTATACATAATTGTATCACTAAACCATATATAGTTTTTTGATGTTTGAAAACATACAGCATTTATGTTGAGTATCTTCTGCAGGTAGATTTTTTCCCCCCACATAATATCTTTTGAGATTCTTCTATGCTGACGAGTAGATTTCTCGTTCTTATATTTTCAGTGCTGTGTAATATTCCATTGTGTTAATGAAACAAAATATCCATTCTCTTCTTGTACACTTATTTCTCTTATTTTGCTATTGCAGTTGCAATGACAGTCCTTGTACATGTCCCTTTTCATCTGTGCATGAGAATTTCTCAGGGATGTTCATATAGTTGTGGAGTCTCTGGATTGAAGGTTAAGGTTATTTAGCTTGACCAGTATTGCCAAATTGCTCTCCTAAGTGGTTTCCCACACTTATGTTCTTTCAATAGAATATGGGATTTTCTGCTGTTTCACTTTTTTCCAGCACTATGTGTTGTCAGATAGTGATACACAATTTTAATGTCTATTTCTGTTGTTTACTAGTAATTTGAAGAATCTTTTTATATTATCAATTTGAGCTTCTTTGAATTTCTTGTTCATCTCCTTCATTTTTAACAGGTAATTTGTGTTTCTACTATTGTTTTGTAAACGTGAATATAGATATAGATACGTCCACAGGTAAAATAATGGCCCCCAAAGATACCTGTCCTAATACCCATAACCTGTGAATATGTTACCTTACATGGAAAAAGTGATTTTGCTGATGCGATTAAGTTAAAAAAACCCTCGAGATGGGGAGATTATCCTGGATTATCTGGGTGGGATCAGTGTAATCATATAAGTCTTTAAAAGTGTAGGAGAGAGAAGCAGGGGTGGGTCAGAGAGATGAGATGGAAGGAGAGATTCAAAGCCTGAGAGGGACTGAACCCAACATTGTTGTCTTTGAAGTGGAGGAAGAAACGTGGGTGGCTTCTAGAAGCTGGGAACAGCTCTGAGTTGACAGCTAGCAAGGAAATGATGACCTCATCGTACAAATACAAGAAACTCAAATTTGTCAATAACCTTAATGAGCAAAGAAACAGATCTCCTCTAGAGCCTCCAGAAAGGCATAGCCCTGCCAACACCTTGGTTTCGGCCTGGTGAGACCTGAATCCTGCTTCTGACGACAAAACTACAAGATAACTAATTTATGTTGTTTAAGCCACCAAATTTGTGGTAATTTGTGATGGCAGCATTAGGAAACTAATGCATACGTGCAGAGCGTAGTACTCCTTTGTTGTGTACCTTGCATACATTTTCTTCCAATCTGTGAGGGTTGTTGCACTTCTTAAATGTCTTTTAATGCACAAAAATTTTCAATAGAAGGTGAGGTTATACATTATACATTATAAAAGCAAATTCTTCCTAATATACTGAGGATATAAAGACCTTTTCTGCCCTCAACCCTGAGATCTTTAATCCAACTGGGAAGTTTTTCATAATGGTATGTGTTAGACATGCAGTTTATTTCTGTGGATAACAGCCTGCCCTGACATCATCTATGGTCTAGTCCATTTCTTCCTAACTAGACTGCACCTCCGTCATAGATCAAGTTGACTGGTCTGTGGTTCTGTTTCTAAGCTGTGTGTGTGTGTGTGTGTGTGTGTGTGTGTGTGTGTGTGTGTGTTATGTCCATCTCTTCCTAAACCAGTATTACAATATCTTAATACTTTCATTTTAATAATTATTTTTTTGTAGGCTGGGACCCCTACCATGTTCTTCATTTATCCTGACTATTCTTGGTCCTTTACTCTTCTTTATGAATTTTAAAATTAGTTTGCAAGTTCCTTAAAAACGCTGTTGGTATTTTGATGGGATTAGATTGAATTTATAGATTAATTTTGGGAGAACTGACATTTTTACCTTATTGAGTTTTCCCATCCTTGAACTTGGTTTATTTTTCAATTACGAAAGTCCTCTTTTATGTCTTTGAATATTATGTTTTAATTTTATCTGTATTGCATAAGATTTATAAACATCTTATATACTGCTCTTTTAAAAAGTATGCTCTCAACTATGAATTCCTATATCTGGAGATGAAATTTTTTATAAAGATTTTGTACCTAGTATTATTCTTGAACTCTCCCATTAACTCTGTTAACTTGTGTTGAGTTTCTTATGTTGACAGTTACAATAATTATAACATCTATAAACAAAATCCTCATTGTTCTTTTACAGTATTTATATTTTGAATTCCCTCTTCTCATTTTAATAGGCTCCTTTTAGGACCTCCTGTACAATATTAAAAGAAACATTCACCGTGAGTGGCTTCATTTTGTTGCAGATTTTAAAGTTAATGCTCCCATTATTTTTACCTGTAAGAATATATTTGCTCAATCAGGTTTTAATAAGTTTCTTTCTATCCTTAGATAGCAAGTATTTATTTTTTAATGAACAGATGATGGTTTTATCAAATGATTTTTTTGCATCTGTTAAATTATTTTCTTTTATTCAGCTTATATTAAATTACATTAATAGATTTTTTATTGAAAAAGATCTTTACATTCCTAGAATAAACCCAGCTTTTCCTAATGTTTTTATATGGGCATATAAATGTCTATGCATGCAAAAGCAAGATTTACTTATGTTTTATTGGGAATTTTTGTGCCTATGGCCATAACTGATACTGGTTTGAAGTTTATTTCTTTGTGCTAGCATCTTTAAATTTGCCTATCAAGGTTATATCGGCCTTAAAAATAAAGAAGAAAAGAATGAGGGAGTGAAAGAGACTGAATAAAATAAGGCAAGAATGGAAAATACTGATAATTATTGAATATGGAAAATAAACATGGGATTTCATTATAGGATTCTGTCCACTTTTAGAGAAATAAAAACAAATGATTATTTTTTAAAATTTCTTTTAAATTCTTAATTCCAGTATAGTTAACAGTGTTATATTAGTTTCAGGTGTACAGATAGTGATTCATCAATTCTGTACATTACTCAGGGCTCATCACAATAAGTGTACTCTTAATTCCCATCACCTGTTTCACCCATTCTCCGCCCCCCCCCCCGTAACTGTCAGTTTGTTTTCTGTTGTTAAGAGTCTGTTTTTTGGTTTGTCTTTTTTTTCTTTGTTCATTTGTTTTCTTTCTTAAATTCCACATAGGAGTGAAATCATACCGTGTTTGTCTTTGACTTATTTAATTTAGCATTATATTCTTTAGATCCATCCCTGTTGCAAATGGCAAGATTTCATTCTTTTTTTTGTGACTAATGTTCCATTATGTATGCATGCACCACATCTTTATCCCTTTATTTATTGGTGGACACTTGGGCTGCTTCTGTAATTTGACTCTTGTAAATAATGTTGCAATCAACATAGGAGTGTATCCTTTCAAACTAGTGTTTTTATATTCTTTGGGTAAATATCCAGTAGTAGAATACTGGATCATATGGTAATTCTATTTTTAATGTTTTGAGGAACCTCCATACTGTTGTTTACTGTAGCTACACCAGTTTACATTCCTACCAAAACTGAATAAGGGTTCCTTTTCCTCCACATCCTCACCAACACTTGTTTAAAAACAAATGATCATTAATTGAGAAATTTCTAGAATCATTTTATCTCTAAAGTTGCTGTAGAGTACAGTTTCTAAAGAATACCTGAAGGATATTCATTTCATAAATACTTATTTTGAACTTTCATTAATTGTCCACTCTTCCATAGGAATAGACTCCCAATTCAATACACTACTTAAAGGTATTTGTTATTGGATCACACATTTATACAAAATTATACTGAGTTGTATAAATAAAATCTTAATTCCTATAACATAATTAATTTTTAATATTCCTCCTGGGGGGTCGTCCTGCAAGTTGCCAACTCACTTCTCATTTGAACCCTCAGTTTTG
>NW_024424675.1:12109880-12115513 GCF_017311325.1 Ursus maritimus
TGTGTGTGTGTGTGTGTGTGTGTGTGTGTGTGTGTGTGTGTGTGTGTTATGTCCATCTCTTCCTAAACCAGTATTACAATATCTTAATACTTTCATTTTAATAATTATTTTTTTGTAGGCTGGGACCCCTACCATGTTCTTCATTTATCCTGACTATTCTTGGTCCTTTACTCTTCTTTATGAATTTTAAAATTAGTTTGCAAGTTCCTTAAAAACGCTGTTGGTATTTTGATGGGATTAGATTGAATTTATAGATTAATTTTGGGAGAACTGACATTTTTACCTTATTGAGTTTTCCCATCCTTGAACTTGGTTTATTTTTCAATTACGAAAGTCCTCTTTTATGTCTTTGAATATTATGTTTTAATTTTATCTGTATTGCATAAGATTTATAAACATCTTATATACTGCTCTTTTAAAAAGTATGCTCTCAACTATGAATTCCTATATCTGGAGATGAAATTTTTTATAAAGATTTTGTACCTAGTATTATTCTTGAACTCTCCCATTAACTCTGTTAACTTGTGTTGAGTTTCTTATGTTGACAGTTACAATAATTATAACATCTATAAACAAAATCCTCATTGTTCTTTTACAGTATTTATATTTTGAATTCCCTCTTCTCATTTTAATAGGCTCCTTTTAGGACCTCCTGTACAATATTAAAAGAAACATTCACCGTGAGTGGCTTCATTTTGTTGCAGATTTTAAAGTTAATGCTCCCATTATTTTTACCTGTAAGAATATATTTGCTCAATCAGGTTTTAATAAGTTTCTTTCTATCCTTAGATAGCAAGTATTTATTTTTTAATGAACAGATGATGGTTTTATCAAATGATTTTTTTGCATCTGTTAAATTATTTTCTTTTATTCAGCTTATATTAAATTACATTAATAGATTTTTTATTGAAAAAGATCTTTACATTCCTAGAATAAACCCAGCTTTTCCTAATGTTTTTATATGGGCATATAAATGTCTATGCATGCAAAAGCAAGATTTACTTATGTTTTATTGGGAATTTTTGTGCCTATGGCCATAACTGATACTGGTTTGAAGTTTATTTCTTTGTGCTAGCATCTTTAAATTTGCCTATCAAGGTTATATCGGCCTTAAAAATAAAGAAGAAAAGAATGAGGGAGTGAAAGAGACTGAATAAAATAAGGCAAGAATGGAAAATACTGATAATTATTGAATATGGAAAATAAACATGGGATTTCATTATAGGATTCTGTCCACTTTTAGAGAAATAAAAACAAATGATTATTTTTTAAAATTTCTTTTAAATTCTTAATTCCAGTATAGTTAACAGTGTTATATTAGTTTCAGGTGTACAGATAGTGATTCATCAATTCTGTACATTACTCAGGGCTCATCACAATAAGTGTACTCTTAATTCCCATCACCTGTTTCACCCATTCTCCGCCCCCCCCCCCGTAACTGTCAGTTTGTTTTCTGTTGTTAAGAGTCTGTTTTTTGGTTTGTCTTTTTTTTCTTTGTTCATTTGTTTTCTTTCTTAAATTCCACATAGGAGTGAAATCATACCGTGTTTGTCTTTGACTTATTTAATTTAGCATTATATTCTTTAGATCCATCCCTGTTGCAAATGGCAAGATTTCATTCTTTTTTTTGTGACTAATGTTCCATTATGTATGCATGCACCACATCTTTATCCCTTTATTTATTGGTGGACACTTGGGCTGCTTCTGTAATTTGACTCTTGTAAATAATGTTGCAATCAACATAGGAGTGTATCCTTTCAAACTAGTGTTTTTATATTCTTTGGGTAAATATCCAGTAGTAGAATACTGGATCATATGGTAATTCTATTTTTAATGTTTTGAGGAACCTCCATACTGTTGTTTACTGTAGCTACACCAGTTTACATTCCTACCAAAACTGAATAAGGGTTCCTTTTCCTCCACATCCTCACCAACACTTGTTTAAAAACAAATGATCATTAATTGAGAAATTTCTAGAATCATTTTATCTCTAAAGTTGCTGTAGAGTACAGTTTCTAAAGAATACCTGAAGGATATTCATTTCATAAATACTTATTTTGAACTTTCATTAATTGTCCACTCTTCCATAGGAATAGACTCCCAATTCAATACACTACTTAAAGGTATTTGTTATTGGATCACACATTTATACAAAATTATACTGAGTTGTATAAATAAAATCTTAATTCCTATAACATAATTAATTTTTAATATTCCTCCTGGGGGGTCGTCCTGCAAGTTGCCAACTCACTTCTCATTTGAACCCTCAGTTTTGCATGATTTAATCTCTTTTGTTGTCCAGCCTTCTCAAGTGGTGTATGAAGGAGAGTGTTTTATGGAGTATTGGTGGAACCCTTGGAGACAGTTGTCCTGAAACCATCAGTGGTTTTTGCCATGGATGAGTTACCTTTTCTGGCTACTGTATTAGTTCTTGCTGAGGTGTGACAGGTCCTGCCTTGCCTTCTGAATTGTTTTTCAGCCCCCCACTGCTGACTGGGTCCAGTCTTTTGCCTCTGCTATAAGGTACAGTCTGGCTTCTTTATTACATACTCAAGCCATTGCCACACATCTCTTCCCTCTTCTCTGAGGCACAGGGGAATTTCTGGACTTTCTAGGTGCCTCCTGAAGGCCACAAGGAAACAAGACCTTCAGACTTACCTCTGTGCAAATGCTATTTTTGCATGTTTGATAAGACACCATGGAGTGCATGGGACTTCTTTTAGAGAAGTGCCCTCCCCTTAAGGATGAACCTATAAATTGGGTCCATTCATACTTCTCCTGATGTTTTCAGATTCCCCTATAACTCTGTAGGAGTTGATATATTCGGTGGGTTCCTTTCCCTATTTACCACCTTGAGGACTTGTTTTTTTGTTTTTTTTTTTTTTAAGATTTTATTTATTCATTCGACAGAGATAGACACAGCCAGGGAGAGAGGGAACACAAGCAGGGGGAGTGGGAGAGGAAGAAGCAGGCTCATAGCAGAGGAGCCTGATGTGGGGCTTGATCCCATAACGCCAGGATCACGCCCTGAGCCGAAGGCAGACGCTTAACCGCTGTGCCACCCAGGCGCCTCCACCTTGAGGACTTGTGTTCTCCCCTAAGAAGGGGAGCACACATAGATGCTTTTAACTTTTTTTTTTTTTTTAAGATTTTTTTATTGTGAGAGAGAGTGCGAGAGAGAGCACAGGAGTGGGGAGGAGAGGGAGAAGCAGGCTCCTCAGTGAGCAGGGAGTCCAACATAGGGCTTGATCCCAGGACCCTGGGATCATGACCTGAGCCAAAGGCAGATGATTAACTGACTGAGCCACCCAGGTACCCCAAGACTTCTTAATCTTCCTTCTTTCTCATGCTAGAAATTCTCCCATTGTCCCAGAATTCTCTAGTTATCCTAGATGGGGAAGCTATATATCATATTTTTATAATGCGTCTCTTTTACAGGTGTTTAAAACTTGTAGTCAGGAAGGTTAACAGATATTCTTCATCCTTTGTTGTTTTAGGGTTGTTTTTTGCAGTTTATTTTTTTTGAGTTTTTTAATTTAAATTCAGTTAATATTATAGTGTACTATTAGTTTCAGAGGTAGAGTTCAGTGATTCATCAGTCTTATATAATACCTGCTGCTCATCACATCACATGCCCTCCCTAATGTCCATCATCCAGTTACCCTATCCACCCACCCCCCTCCCCTCCAGCAACCCTCAGTTTGTTTTCTGTGATTAAGAGTCTGTTATGGTTTGTCTCCCTCTCTGATTTCGTCTTCTTTCATTTTTTCCTCCTTCCCCTATGACCCTCTGTTTTGTTTCTTAAATTGCACATATGAGTGAGATCATATGATAATCATCTTTCTCTCATTGACTGATTTTGCTTAGCATAATACCCTCCAGTTCCATCCATGTCATTGCAAATGGCAAGATTTTATTTTTTTTTTTATGGAATATTTCCGGTGTGTGTGTGTGTGTATGTACCCTCTTAGTGTATACACACACACACACACACACACCACATTTTCTTTATCCATTCATCTGTCGATGGACATCTGGGCTCTTTCTATAGTTTGGCTATTGTGGACATTGCTGCTATAAACATTTTGGGGTGCAGTTTCCCCTTTGGATCACTACATTTGTATCTTTGGGGTAAATTCCTAGTAGTGCAATTGCTGGGTCATACGGTAGCTCTATTCTCAGCTTTTTGAGGAACCTCCATGCGGTTTTCCAGAGTGGCTGCACCAGCTTGCATTCCCACCAACAGTATAAGAGGGTTCTCCTTTCTACTTTAAAAAATATGGTAGGATTACACTTGTCAGAACCTTCACAATTTAGTTTAGCTTGCATTCATTTGACAAAATGTGAGCAGAGGCAACCTGTGTCACCTCTTGCAGAAGTTTTAAGGTAGAATGCACACCATGTCAAGTGTCCTTTTTCTGCCTTCGCCGTTAGAGTATGTTTCATGGAAAAGTATCCATCATGTTGGGTTCCTAAGTGACTTCACTGAAAAAGCCCCCTGCCCAACCACATAGGGCTGTACCATGAACAAAAAAATGTTTGTTTTATTAAGCCACTGAGATCTGGAGGTTGTTTGTTACAGCTGAATAGTCTAGACCATTCTGACTGACACACAGACCTGTATTTATTAACCTGGAAATAGTCATCACATGTGTTTATATAATAAAAGCCAGTATGATCTGAATTATGTAAAGCTTACTGTAAAATTACTGATTGGGATTAATAAAGAGTGAACTCTTTTTTGAGAAGTTTTAAGAAGCCAAAAATTTGGGGAGTAATAATTATATTCATGACTGCCTTCTCTCTCTCTCTTTTTTTTATTTAAAGATTTTATTTATTTATTCGACAGAGATAGAGACAGCCAGCGAGAGAGGGAACACAAGCAGGGGGAATGGGAGAGGAAGAAGCAGGCTCATAGTGGAGGAGCCTGATGTGGGGCTCGATCCCGGAACGCCGGGATCACTCCCTGAGCCGAAGGCAGACGCTTAACCACTGTGCCACCCAGGTGCCCCTCCTTCTCTCTTTTGAATAACCTTTCTGTGTTTGTGAAAATTTTCTTGTGAGGAGTTCTGTCTTTCCAAAGTAGAAATCAGAACTGAGTTCCCAGCTTCTCTTAGAGCTAGCATACAGGTGTTGACTTACATATACCAATTGGAGACATTGGTTTGGAAGTGGGGAACAGAAGAAAATTGTTTTGAGTACGATTCTATTTTGCTTATAGGCAGCCTCTGGATTTGGAAGATGGTAATGGTTTCAGAGTCCAGATCTTATCATAGGATATCAGAGTTCTGTTTGCAGGCTAGCTTTTTCTATAAACCATATAGCTTGTTTTGGGTTAGTAATTTCTGGAAGTCATGTCCCTCTCTAGTGGAATGATACTTCTCTGTTCTGCTCCTCTATTATTTCTCTGTGGGTGTCTTTGCAACAGAAATCATTGAGTGTAGTTATTGGAGATTGTAAAACCTTTTTGGTCACGGAGATGTCAATATCTCCCTTTTCTGCTTGGATATGCTAACAGCAGAGGCTGAACTACAGATCATGTGGGAAAATGGAAAAGGAAGGAGGAGAGAATATAATTGAACATGGAAGATGGAGGTAGACTAAGGAACAAAGTTTTTTTTTTTCTTTTTTAA
>NW_024424675.1:12115538-12173597 GCF_017311325.1 Ursus maritimus
GATGGTGGGAGAGTCAGGATTCTCTATATGTTACCTAGAGAGAGAGGTTACAAGGAGCTGATTTATGCAGTTGAGTGAGTTGAATAAGCATGTTTGAATCTGTAGGACAGGCAGTCCGGTAGGGAAGATCATAAGCAGAATGAACTCCATGGGCCTGGGCTGAGGAAACTGTTGTCAAAGCAAGCAGAAATTTTCACTTTCTTTGGTAAAGCCTTATCCCTGTTTTAGGTCTTCTAACTGATTCAGTAAAAGCGTACTCAGGTCATTCAGGAGAATTTCCCTTATTCAAAGTCAACTTTAATTACATCCCCCCATATCCTTTCATAGCAACACCCGACTAGTGTTTAAATAACTGGGGACTGTAGCCTAAGCAAGTTGCCGTATTAGAAAAACCATCACAAGTGACGTTAGTGCATATGACAGAAGTCCTTGCAGAAGAAGCGGGTTCTTTCCTTTCACTGTGTGATGTGACAATGGCATTGATTTTTTTTTTTTTTTTTTTCTTCTTTAACCTAGCCTGTTCAGCATGGTTTTGTGCTTTTCTTCTGGAAGAGTCATCCTTGTCTACATTCCTTTAGCTAACCACTAATTCTGATACCTATTAATATCTCTTAGTAAATTCCTTTCTGATTAGACAGAGTGGATTTTGTTTACTTCAACTAAAGCACTTGCCTAATACCAAAATTATGAGGAGAAAAATCACCTTTTTCTCATAAGACTATGGCACTTGGTCAAGAAATGACACTAGAGATATCAGAGTTCTGTTTGCAGGCTAGCTTTTTTCTATAAACCATAATACTTGTTTTGGGTTAGTAATTTCTGAAGTCATGTCCCTCTCTGTGGAATGATACTTCTCTGTTCTGCTCCTCTATTTTTCTCTGTGGGTGTCTTTGCAACAGAAATCATTGTGTCAGTTATTTGGAGATTGTAAAACCTTTTTGGTCCACGGAGATGTCAATATCTCCCTTTTCTGCTTTGGTATGCTAACAGCAGAGGCTGAACTACGAATCATGTGGGAAAATGGAAAGGAAGGAGGAGAAGAATATAATTGAACATGGAAGATGGAGGTAGACTAAGGAACAAAGTTTTTTTTTTTTTCTTTTTTAAAGATATTATTTATTGACAGAAGCGAGAGAGGAACACAAGCAGGGAGTGGGGTGAGGAGAATCAGGCTTCCTGCTGAACAGGGAGCCCGGATGTGGAGGCTCGATCCCAGGGACTCTGGGATCATGACCTGAGCTGAAGGCAGATGCTAATGACTGAGCCATCCAGGCACCTCAGAGACAAAGAGTTTCTATTTTAATTGAGAAAGATTGAATGGTGGATTATAATTTTTTCCCACACACGACACCTACACACTATTTTTGGCTTGGTTCTTATTAAAGGTTACTTTATCAAAAAAAAAATGTTAAAAGACAGTCATAATTGAATGCTCTTGCTCTAAGTTAATAGGTTCATACATCTGTGTATATTCATACATATATTGGTTAAAAGATAGCTTTTACAACAAAATAAGGTGAACATGACTTAATGGGAGACAAACATTAATTTTATTTTAATTTGGTAAACATATAACAGTTACTGTTTTAGACCATTCTAAGGTAACGTTTTGTCACATTAAGTACACTGATATTCTTGTGCAACGATAACCACTGTCCATCTTCAGAATTTTTTTTTAATACCATAGTGAAACTTTTGTACCCATTCTCCCTCTCTGTAGCCCCCTGGCAGCCACCATTCTACTTTCTGTCTCTATGAATTTGTTTCTCATACTCATACCAATATTAATCCCTTTTGTGTCTGGCCTTGTTGCACTCAGCCTGATGTCTTCAAGGTCATCCATGTTGTAGCACGTATGGGAACTTTATTCTTTTTTAAGGCTGAATAACCCATTGTATGTATATACTATGTTGGTTTATCCATTCATCTTTCAATTGACGGTTTGAGGTCATTTCCATCTTTGTGGCTATTGTGAATGATTCTGTGAATGTATTTTTGTAAATATCTGTTTGGGTTTCTGCTTTCGTGTGTGTGTGTGTATGGCTGTGTGTGTGTGTGTGTGTCTCCCCCAGAAGTGGAATTGTTGAACCACATATGTTGATTGTTTGGTTTATTGAATAGGAACTTCCATACTGCTTTCTACAACAGCTGAGTTTTATACTGTTTTTGTTTGTTTTTGTTTTTGTTCTGTTTATTTAATTTATTTGACAGAGCACCAGCAGGGAGCAGCAGGGGAGAGGGAGAAGCCTCGTGCTGGGCTCCATCCAGGTTGCCTTAGGGATCATGACTTGCGCTGGGTAGGCGGCTTAACTGACTGAGCCACCAAGGTGCCCCTAGAGTTGGCATCGTTTTAGAATTCCCAAGCGTCCCAATTTTTTCAGATCTAACCCAACTATACTCTCTGTTTTCTAGACGATAGCTATCTTACATGGGTGTGAAGTTGTGTAGTATATTTTTGTATGTTTTTGATGCTTTGGTATTTGGCATTTTGAGCCTGGAGAGATTGCATCTCCTAGGGCTAGCTAGTTCTAGATAGGTAATGACTCTCCTGTGAGTGCATTTTTGATATATAAACCAGCCAATCAGGCCTACATCCCCAGCAGGGGCAAAGGTACTGGACCACTAGGGACTTGTGTCTGTAGTCCAGAGCCTACTGAAATCATTCAAACTATCAATCCTACCTTAACTTAGTATACCTATACTACCTTGTCCATTCCTCCCCAGGAAAATCCCAATAGACTCTGGGCCATGCTCTCTCCCTATCTCTTCTCTTCCTTCTGCCTTCTGACTCACCTCAGTCCTTCTCCCATGTCATTCTGAATGGCATGCCATACTTCCTGTTTCTAGAAAGCTTGAGTATAAAGTTCTTCATGACTATCATTTCCATCCCTTCTACATATCTTATAAGATATTATTTATTTGACAGAACGAGAGAGGAACACAAGCAGGGGGAGTGGGAGTGGGAGAATCAGGCTTCCTGCTGAACAGGGAGCCCGATGTGGGGCTCGATCCCAGGACTCTGGGATCATGACCTGAGCTGAAGGCAGATGCTTAATGACTGAGCCATCCAGGCACCTCAGGAACAAAGTTTCTATTTTAATTGAGAAAAGATTGAATGGTGGATTATAATTTTTCCACACACACACACGCACACACACTATTTTGGCTTGGTTCTTATTAAAGGTTGCTTTATCAAATGTTAAAAGACAGTCATAATTGAATGCTCTTGCTCTAAGTTAATAGGTTCATACATCTGTGTATATTCATACATATATTGGTTAAAAGATAGCTTTTTACAACAAAATGGTGAACATGACTTAATGGAGACAAACATTAATTTTATTTATTTTGGTAAAACATATAACAGTTACTGTTTTAACCATTTCTAAGTGTACAGTTTTGTCACATTAAGTACACTGATATTCTTGTGCAACGATAACCACTGTCCATCTTCAGAACTTTTTTTTTTTAATACCATAGTGAAACTTTGTACCCATTCTCCCTCTCTGTAGCCCCTGGCAGCCACCATTCTACTTTCTGTCTCTATGAATTTGTTTCTCATACTCATACCAATATTAATCCTTTTGTGTCTGGCCTGTTGCACTCAGCCTGATGTCTTCAAGGTCATCCATGTTGTAGCACGTATGGGAACTTTATTCTTTTTTTTAAGGCTGAATAACCCATTGTATGTATATACTATGTTGGTTTATCCATTCATCTTTCAATTGACGTTTAGGTCATTTCCATCTTTTGGCTATTGTGAATGATTCTGTGAATGTATTTTTGTAAATATCTGTTTGGGTTTCTGCTTTCGTGTGTGTGTGTGTGTGTGTGTGTGTGTGTGTGTGTGTCTCCCCAGAAGTGGAATTGTTGAACCACATATGTTGATTGTTTGGTTTATTGAATAGGAACTTCCATACTGCTTTCTACAACAGCTGAGTTTTATACTGTTTTTTTGTTTGTTTTGTTTTTGTTCTGTTTATTTAATTTATTTGACAGAGCACCAGCAGGGGGAGCAGCAGGGAGAGGGAGAAGCCTCGTGCTGGGCTCCATCCCAGGACCTTGGGATCATGACTTGCGCTGAAGGTAGACGCTTAACTGACTGAGCCACCAAGGTGCCCCTGAGTTGTACGTTTTAGAATTCCCAAGCGTCCCAATTTTTTCAGATCTAACCAACACTACTCTCTGTTTTCTAGACGATAGCTATCTTAATGGGTGTGAAGTTGTAGTGAGTATATTTTTGTATGTTTTTGATGCTTTGGTATTTGGCATTTGAGCCTGGAGAGATTGCATCTCCTAGGGCTAGCTAGTTCTAGATAGAGTAATGACTCTCCTGTGAGTGCATTTTTGATATATAAACCAACCAATCCAGAGCCTACATCCCCAACAGGGGCAGGTACTGGACCACTAGGGACTTGTGTCTGTAGTCCAGAGCCTACTGAAATCATTCAAACTATCCAATCCTTAACTTAGTATACCTATACTACCTTGTCCATTCCTCCCCAGGAAAATCCCAATAAAGACTCTGGGCCATGCTCTCTCCCTATCTCTTCTCTTCCTTCTGCCTTCTGACTCACCTCAGTCCTTCTCCATGTCATTCTGAATGGCATGCCATACTTCCTGTTTCTAGAAAGCTTTGAGTATAAAGTTCTTCATGACTATCATTTCCATGTCTACATATCTTATCATAGATGATTAAAACAGATCCCAGGTAGATTTTAAGAACAGAAGTGTTATTGTGGTTTGATATGCATTTCCCTAATGACTAGTGTTGAGCATGCTTTTATATGCTAATATGTGATTTCTTTCTTTGGAGAAATGTCTATTTAAGTCCTTTGGTTGCTTTTGAATTGAGTTGTTTGGTTTTCTTTGCTATTGAATTACTTGTAAAGCTATTTACAAGTATTTTCTCCCATTCTGTCCTGTTGATAGTGTCCTTTGCACACAAAATTTTGATAGCAAAAGAAAAAATGGACATATTGTGGACTGACTTTGGTGTCACATCCAAGAAATGATTGCCAACACGATGCCATGAAGTTCCCCCTATGTTTTATTCTAAGAGTTTTATAGTTTTGGCTCTTATGTATCTATGTTTGATCCATTTTGAGCTAATTTTTGTGATGTTTGGTATGGGTCCAACTTCATTTGCATGCTTCATTAAAGTTTTCAGTGTATAGGTTTTTCATGTACCTGGTTAAGTTTATTCTTCAATTTTTGATGCTACTGTAAAGAGAATGCCTTCTTAATTTCTCTTTCAGATAGTTTGTTGTTAATGTACAGAAACATAACTGATACTTGTATGTTGATTTTAGTATCCTGCAACTTTACTGAATTCACTTATTCTAATAGTTTTTTTTTTTTTTTTGGGGGTAAAGTCTTGCGTTTTCTGTAGGTAAGATTACGTCATCTGTAAATAAACAGTTTTATTTCTTTCTCATTTGGATACCTTTTATTTTTCTTTGATTACTTTGGCTAATACATTAAGTACCGTGTTGAATAGAAGTGGCAAGAGTGGTCATCCTTGTCTTATTCCTGAAAAATCTTAGCTTTTACTGTTAGTATGCCCCCCCCTTTTTTTTTTAGCTGTGAGCTTATGATATGTCACTTTTATTATGTTGACCTGCATTCCTTCTGTACCTAATTTGAGTCTTTCTCATGAAAAGATATATTTTGTTAAATGCTTTTCCACCGTCTTTTGAGATCATATTTGGACCCTTCATTCATTAGTGTGATCTATCCCATTTACTGATGTGTGAGCATTAAATCATCCTTGTATCCCAGGGATAAATCCCACTTGAACATGGTGTGTGATCCTTTTAATATGCTGTTGAATTCAGTGTGCTAGTATTTTGTTAGGGATTTTTGCATCTGTGGTCATCAGAGATACTAGTCTGTGATTTTCTTGAAGTGTTCTTGTCTGACTGTGGTATCAGAGCAATCCTGGCCTTGTAGCATAGGTTTGGAAATGTTCTTTCCTCTTCGGTATTTTAGAAGAGTTTGAAAAGGATTGGTATTAATTGTTGTTCAAATATTTGGTAGAGTTCACCTGTGAAGACATCTGGGCCTAGACTTTTGTTTCTTGGGAAGCTTTTTATTACTGATTCAACGTCCTTCCTTATTATTGATCAGATTTTCTGTTTCTTCATGATTCAGTCTTGGTTAAGTCCTAGGTTTCTAGAAATTTAGTTATTTGGCTTCTAATTGTTGCTCTGGTGGTTCCAGGATCTGAGGTAGAGTCATGTGAGGATCACCCCATGGAGCTGGAGTCTGGGTCTCTGGAGCTTGCCACAGTGACTCCGGCCTGGGAATGGGGGGGAGTGCAGGAGATGCAGAGGTGTGGGCCCAGGGATAACAGGGTGCAGTAGTAGTCTGGGCCTTCAGGATGGGGCACACTGGCAGCACAGCCCCTGGAATGGGAGGTTGCAGTTGTGACTCAGGCCCTAGAGCTCAGGGCACTTAGCAGTGGCAGCATGGCCTCAGTAATAAGGGTCAAAGTCATGACCTGGTAACTAGGGGACAGTGTGCATCAACAGTCACAGCTCCTCAGGGTGCTTGGGTGGCTCAGTTGGTTAAGCGGCTGCCTTCAGCTCAGGTCATGATTTCATGGGTCCTGGGATCGAGCCCACATTGAACTCCCTACTCAGTGGGGGAGTCTGCTTCTCCCTCTGCCTCTCCCTCCCCCCAACACCCCTTCCCAGCTCATGCTCTCTCTCTGTGTCTGTCAAATAAAATCTTTAAAAAAACAAAACAAAACAAAAACCCCCAAACAGTGGCAACTCCTGCCTCATAGATGGTGAAGCGCTGTGGCATCCCGATCTTGGAGAGAAGGGCGTACCCCCAACTCAGTCCTCTGGGGCAGATCTCAGTGGAGGAGTAGCTATAGCCCTGGGGAGGGAACCAAAGTGGTGTGGACTCCAGGAAGTTTTATCAACTGGGTTCAGCATTAGAGAATACTGCGGGGTTCCTTGGTAGAAGAAGCTATAGATGTCCGTGGTGATGATGAAGATTGCTAAGGTTGTTTTGCTTTTCTGTCCTCTGTAAGGTGAAATCTCTCCAGGGGGATCCCTCTTGGGTCCAGGGTGCTCCAAGGGGGGTGGGATGTAGGTAAATTTCTTCTATCTTTTCTGTGTGACCAATCTCAGGTTTTGTGATCCAGTTTGTCCTGCTTCATTGCAGTTCAGAGTTTTCCCAGACTTATTTTCAATCAGTTTATAGTTTATTCATTGCTTTTGTTTTTGTGGGGGAGATGAGCATGACTGCCTAGTCTGGCATCTTGCTGATGTCGCTAAGCTTCATTCATTCATTTGTGTTTTTTTGTTTGTTTTTGTTTTCTTAAATATGTCATAGTTTATTTTTTTAAGATTTAAAAAATTTTTTTATTATGTTAGTCACCATACAGTACATCATTAGTTCTTGATGTAGTGTTCCATGATTCATTGTTTGTGTATAACACCCAGTGCTCCATATTTATTTGACAGAGAGAGACAGGGAACACAAGCAGGGGGAGTGGGAGAGGGAGAAGCAGGCTTCCTGCTAAGCAGGGAGCCTGATGAGGGGCTTGTTCCCAGGACCCTGGGATCATGACCTGAACCAAAGGCAGACGCTTAACGACTGAGCCACCCAGGTGCCCCCATTCATTCGTTTTTTACTGCCTTATTCCACTGGCTAGGACTCCACTGTAATGTTGAATACAAGTCATGAAAATGGACATTCTTCATGTTAATGATCTTAGCAGGAACACATTCTGTTTTCAACATTAAATATGTTAGCTGTGAGGTTTTTGTAGATGTCCTTTGTCAAGTCCTCATCTGTTCCTAGTTTGCTTACAGATTTTATTAAGAAAGTTGGTTAGATTTTGTCAAATGTGTTTTGTCTACTGTGAAATCATGGTTTTTTGAGTATTTTTTAATGTGAGCTACATTGATATTTGAATATTAAACTATTCATGCATTTTAGGTAAGATATTGATCATGATGTATTATTCCTTTCATATATTGGATTTAATTTCTTAAAATTTTATTTATAATTTTGCATATTTGAGAGACATGGTCTATAGTTTTCCTTATCTCATTCTTATTTTCATACAGGGTCATGCTAACCTCATAGAATAATTTTTTTCATAGAATGAATTTTGAAGTATTCTTCTTTAGTTTTTGAAAGTTTCTGCAGAATTAGTATAATTTTTTCTCTCTATGTGTAAGAATTCAATGTAGAGCCATCTGGGACTGAAGTTTTCTAGTTAGAAAAGTTTTCAGCTTTAAAGTCCATTTCATTAATAGATACAGGGTTATTTGGGTCATAGGTTTCCTCTTTATTGGGTTTTGGTAGTTTGTGTATTTTAAGGATTTTTTTCCCCTATTCTGTTATTTAACTTATTGGCCTAACATTTTCTATAATATTCCCTTTATGTATTTTTATTATATATAGAAACTGTGATTTCATTTCTCATAATCGGTAAACCGCCTTCCCTCCTCCTTTCTTCAGAAGTGTGGCTAGGTTTATCACTTACTGGTGTTTTCAAGGAACCAGCTTTTGTTTCATTGATTTGTCTCTATTTTTCTGTCTGTATTTCATTTATATATACTGTTATCTTTATTTTGGTCATTTGATTCTCTTTTGCTCTTTTTCTGATTTCTTTATAAGCTGTGGTCATTCTTTTGAGAGCTTTCATTTTTTTTCTAATATACAAATTTCTTTCTCTAAACTTACCCCTGATTACTGTTAGGAGCATTGCACAAATTTGGTATATTGGTTTTAACTTTTATTTAGTTTAAAATACTTCATAATTTCATTTTAAAAATCTCCTCTAAACTGTAGGATTACTTAAAAGTTTGTTACTTATTTTCTAAATATTTGGGGGATTCTCCAGAGTCTGTTACTCTATTACCTGTTGATGAGAGAAAATACTTTGTGTGATTTTTTTTAATGCATTTAGATTTGTTTTATGGCCCATAATATCTATTTCGGTAGGTTCCATGTGCCTTTTTACTTTATTTGAGAGAGAGACACACACACACGTACACAGAGTGAGCACAAACAGAGGGAGAGGCAGGCAGAGGGAGAAGCAGACTCCCTGCTGAGCAGGGGGCCTGATATGGGGCTCGATCCCAGGATCCTGAGATCATGACCTGAGCCGAAGGCAGACGCTTAACTGACTGAGCCACCCAGGAACCCAGTTCCATGTGCCCTTGAAAAGGATATGCATTCTGCTATTGTTGGGTAAAGTGTATAATTAGGTTAAGGTTGTTGATTGTGTTGTTCAAATATTCTGTTTTCTTATTGTATCTACTTGTTCTATCATTATTGATGGAGGGGTATTGATATCTCCTATGATTGTAGATTTGTCAGCTACAGAGTTTCATTTTAACATTCTATTACAAACAACAATGTCTATCTATCTGTGTAAGTGATTGTGTAATAGTTTTCTATTGATGCCAAAACAAATGACCCCAAACTCAGCAGTTAAAACAACACCCTTTTATTATCTCAGTTTTTCTAGGTCATAAATCTGGGCATGGCATACTGGGTTCTCTGCTCATTGTATCATAAAGTGGAAGCCAAAGTGTCAGCTGGGCTCAGCTCAGCTCACCTGAGGTCCTATTCCAAGCTTGTTGGCAGAATTTAGTTCCTTATAACTGTTGGACTGAGGTCCCCCCCCTTTGTTTTCCCTGGCTATTCAGGTAGGAATTGCTACTAGACCTACTGAAGGCCACCCTCAGATTCTGGCCATGTTGTCCTCTCACAGCATGGCCATTTCCCTTCTTCTAGAAAGGGCTCAGGACCACTTGTGTAAGGTCATTAGATCAGGCCCACATAGGATAATCTTCCTTTTGATTAACTCAACGTTAGCTGGTTAGACACCTTACTTAGATCAGCAGAGGCCCTTCAAGTGACCATATGATGGAATCTAATTACAAGAGTGGTATTACATCATATTCACTGGTCCTACCCACACCCAGGGAGTGGGAATTATATAAGGACATGTTTCATTGGGGGTCATTTTAGAATCCTGCCTGCCACAGATTGTCTGACCAGAAAAATAATCTGAAATGATACACATCAAGGTCCTAATATTTATTACATTAAAAGTGTGATGGGGTGGGTAGAGTAGATGGGAATGGGAGCAAGATGTTAAAAAAAAAAAAGTGCAGAAAAATAGGAAAAATCTGCAGTAAAAATTAAGTAAACGTGTAGACTATAAAAATTCCCACTTGTATGATCATTGTATGAAACTATAACCTTTTAAATCTGCACATGGACTTAAACTGGAAGTCGTATTAGAAAAATAAAAATACTGTCTTGGACTTCAGGATGGAGAGATGGTTGATGGTCCCCCCCCCCCCTTGAATTTTTACTTCAGTAGAAGCTTTTCACTTTCAACAACAAAACATTTTAAAACCCAGCATCAATCCTAAAATCTTGGTTCCTTTTAGAGATCTTAGAGACAGTAGCAGTTCATGGGAAAAATTTATTTTTTGTTTCAAGTGCTTTCCTTATACAGAGAAAGAAAGTTTATCAAGGCAGGTAAGGGACAGTTTCATGATGGCAAAGAGGTAAAGGATCCTTGTGAGAAATCAGTTTCTGAACAATAACAACACAGCCTGCCTTTGTTTTTTCCATAGGATGACGCAATTTGAAATAATCTAATTCACCTCATTCACTAATGCTTGAGTGAAGGTAGATACTAAAGCACCTTAAGTTAAAGAGTTATTTGAAGATGCATTTGTTCTGTATGGCTGTCCTTGGGCACATGGAAGCCCTGATTTTTGAGCAAGAATTTTTCCCTTTTCTCCTCCACACACAATACATTAAGCTGTCATTCACAGCCACAGCAGGAATTTAAGACTGTCTTGGAAAAACTTGGATGACAGAAGCTCTCTCACGGTATGTAGCTCTCAAAAAAAAATTGTCATATCACAACAGATCTTTCTTTTGATGTGTTCAGTATTTCCAGATCCATCTTACAAATTAAGACATTTGTACAACTAACTCTGGCATTGGTGTAAATGCAACTGTCCCTGGTCCTGTATAGTTTTTCATTTTGGGGGGATTCATCTTTGATAATACTCTCAAAATGCCCTGAATCCCTTCAAAAGCAACTCACCAACAACTGGTAGTTGAGAATAATCTCTACATTTTCCAGCTCAGTCAGTGTACCTCCCTGTTGAGAGAGGCTTAGGTATGTAGCTGAACTCTGAAGAGTACGGCTATGGAAAATCAAATCCTGGAATTACGACTTTGTAAAACCTATTATATAATAGCTGTGAAACACCATACCATGTAACATAAACTGCAGCTTATGACTAATAATAAAATCAGCTATAAATTTTTTTTGTGACCACAAATATTTGTTTGCCTCTAATTCTATTGTATGTAGAAGTCCACTGTGATTTTTGTTTTATGACAATGGTATACCAACATGGTATTTGGCAAATTTTTTCTTAAATCAGTTCATTAATCAAGCATAGATAATCTGAATTGTACAGAACCCATCCAAAATGCAAATTTACTACCGTGTTGAATGGAACCAAATATATAGAAAAATCTAATGTGTTTCTTATTTGAAATTCTCACTAGAGTTTTTACATTTTCAGAAGTATTTTTTTCCTTTCATGTTAACATGTATTTATTGAATTTCTAATTTGTTGCATGCATTTGCTTAGTATTAGGGAATGAAAGTGAACAATAGGATCTTTGCCTTCATAGAACACACAACCTTCTTATAGGAGACATTTGGCAGCCATAGGGTATATAAGGTATGATCATAAAAAAGTTATGATTTTCTGCTAGCATTTGGTGAGTACCCATTGGTGCATTTCATTGGTCAGGTGGTCAACATTCACTGCCTGATATGTGCCAGGCACCATGCTGAAATTACATAAATACATAAGGAACTAAAAAAGCAGCAAGAAAGAGACCTCTTAAATGTAATTATAGTTCCACGTGGTAAATTCAAGCATTGTAATGTGTAAAATGTAGGGGGTTATTGAAGAAAATAGAGCATATTCTTGCCCGTCTTATGTTTGTATGTGTATGTATTCTATCTTCCTACCTACCCACCCACCCATTTATTTATTGGTGGGAAAAGCAGACAAGATTGAATAAGGAGGATTCCACAGAGGAGAGAACCTTGAACCATACCCATAAAATGGACCCATTTTATATACTGAAGGTTGGGGAAAAAAATGAGTTTCTAGAAACATTCTAGGAGAGAATGTTTAGGTCAGGAAGAGAGTATACATGCCAAGATTAATTATGTGTTGCATATCCCAGGTATAAGACCCATCTTGGCAGCAGATGCTGTGGGTGCTTTACTGTTTCTGCCTTGGTCCTTGCCATTCCCTGTCCAACTTCCACTGTCCAGTACCCCTCTCTCTTCGTTTTAGTGCTTTTTCTACTTAACAGAGCCTACTCTGTCCATGCATGTTGCTGGAAATAAACTTTTAGGATCAGCTTGCAACCAGTGGTAGATGGAGGTTGGTGGGATATATAGCCCAGTTCTCTTACTTCTGGGGTAGGATCAATTTAAGTATGGATTCTAAACTGTTGTCCAGAGTTCCCTAGCAGGATCAAAATCTAATTGTCCACAGTGGTAACCTATTTGATAATGCACCCTGATGGCTGCCTTCCTTTCTCTGTGTCACTTCCCCATTCTCTAGGGGATTTTAGGTCGATTCCTGAATTACTTGCACTTGAGTCTTTGCCCCAGGTTTTGCCTCTGGGAAACCTGACCTAAGATATTACCCATTCCCCATAAGCCACAGTTTCTGACTTTAGGGTGCTGTGCTCCCTGTTACTTCATTCATCTAGTAGTACCCAAACCAAATTCACTGTTTAGAACCAACAAATAAACAGGGCCCCCATTACAAGATTAATATACTCACAAAAGTATAGATTTATATTTCTGAACAGTACTTCAAGGGTGGTTTTTCCAAATCTTTCATTTTTCTACCTTTATAAGAACTTGAATCCAAAGCCCTTAACTTCCAGACTAAGGCTCTCACCAAATAGTGAAGCTATGTCAGAAAGGAAGGTTACCAGAAAATAATCAGGTGCAAAATTGAGATTTCTGATATGGCTGTAGCCATTGTTGCATAACAGATCACCTTGAGAATTAGTGGCTTAAAGCAGTTATCATTTATTATTGACAACAAATCTGAGTCACATGGGTGGTTCTGCTGACCTGGGTGACGTTCATCTGATCTTGGCAAGTCTGCTTATATAGCTTTGGTCAGCTGGTGGGTATGCTAAAGGCTAGCAGTTGGCAGGCTGGGACAATGAGAATGTCTGATCTGCATAGCTTCTCATCTTACAGCGGGTCAGGTTCACATGACAGATAAGGGCACAAGAGAAAAAGTGGAAATATGCAAGGATTTTTGAGCTTCAAGTTCAGAACTAGAAGAACATGACTTATACTGCTTTCTGTTGGTTAAATCAGGTCATAAAACCAACCTAAATTCAACAGGGAGAGAAATAACTCCACCCTTTGAATGGAGTTTTTGCAAAATCATGTTGCAAAAATATGTGGGTACATGAAGGGAAATAATTGCAGCCATTTTTTTTTTTTTTTTTTTTTTAAATTTAGACAACCTATTTCTGGCCAGTGTAGTCCTGAATACATTGTCTGCTTATCAGATGCCTGGACATTTTATTTTGTAAAGAGGGGGAGGGGTGTCACAATAACCACAACATAACTTTATTCAGTCACCCTGCAACCCATTTTTTTCTGTTATTCTACCCCTGGACATTGCCTGTGATAATTTTCTAACTTTCAGAAATTCTGGTGTCTGGTCCACTGTTTTTTTTTTCTTTTTCCTATTTTAGTGTTCTCAAGTTGCGGATTAGTCCCCTAACTTAATTGAACTATGGAGCATTTATTAGAAATATTATGGCATAAAAAACTGTGTTCTCCAATTTTTATAAAAGCTACTCATAGGGGAACCTGCACTTTGTGAAAAGGATTGGGAGGGAAAACAGAAGGGCTGTTAGTGTACAGACAGTCAAGAAGTAGCATCCTTGCCCCCCTGTGGAAGTTTCTGAAATTGCATTATTCCAGCGCACTAAAAATGTGGCTACTGTGCATGTCTTTGTGTAAGTTTCTGTTTTGGGTGCCAGTGAGGGTGAAATGAACTGTGCCCAGTAAAGAGAGACCTCTCCAGGTGCCAGAACTGAATGGAGCCAGTCTGTCCACCTAATTTTGTCATGATTCCAACCCTGCCATCAGCCTCATCTCTGTACTGATGGGTAGATGCTGAGTCTCCTCCCAGGATCCGGATTTTAGAGGCAGAAGAATTCTTTGAGTTCATCTGACTCAACGCTCTGAGCTTTTAGTTAGGTAAACTTTTTTAAAAACGACAGTGTGCGTGCAGAAAGATACAGGGATCATAATTTAGTAGCTCAGTGAGTGCACAAAAGGAGCACGGCATGCAGCCTGCACCCAGATCAGGAAGTAGAAAATTACAAGCATGCCAGAAGCCCCCCTGCATGTTCTTTCCGTCACCATGCCTCCTCCTTTATCTTGACTTGGATCAACATAGATGTGTTTAGCCTTTTTGTGAACTTCTTAGAAGTGGAATTATACCATTCTCTTTTGCATCTGTCTTGCCCACTCGTATCATCTGTGAGATTCATTCTTGTTATATATCCTTGTAGATTATTCATTTTCATCACTGTATAATACATGATTACAAAATTCAGTTCTATAATTTATGGTCACTTGGGTTGTTTGCAGTTCTGTCACAAATTATCCTACTGTGAACATTTTAGTGCACGTCTTTTAGTACACATAAGCTTGTATTTCTATTGTGGACCTGTCCATGAGTAGAATTTTTGGGTCATGTATATGGACGTGTTTGGCTTTAGTAAATTCTACCAGTTTTCCAAAGTGCTTGTACCAAATACAGTCACATTGGAGGTTATGAACTTTGAAGGGACGATTCAGTCCATAATCTTATGGACGCCTGTATTTTTAACTTTTATTTTCAGTGATTTATAGGAAATTGCAAAGACATGTGCAGGGAGGTCCTGTGCACCCTTCACGAACCTCCCCTAACATTAAAGTTGTGCATGCATATATATATATATATATATGCATTTTTTTTTTTTAATTAGCAGACTGAAAGAGGCAAAGTGATGGGGTGAAGCGTCACAGCTAGTGAGTTTACAAGGTTATAAATGAAGTACAGGCTTTCTGATGACTCATAAAAAGCTATACAAAGTTCTGTTTAACATGGTCTTAAGGTTTACAAAATCCTTTTATGTTTTTAAAATTAGGTAGTCTATATGACCTCTCAGTGAAATACAAAGAACATTTACCTATTTTCTAAGATTTGGGGGAGAGGTTAGCCCCGAGCCTGGTATAGGATCAGTGTTCAATAGATGGTAGTTATGTAATACTGATAGCAACAGCATCATTCCATGTGGTGGGCATTTTAATGTCCATTTCTTAGAAGGATGAGGATTTCTTAGAACAGTGAGGGATATGGTTTTACGAGAGACCAAGTTGGTAAGCCACAGAACCTGAACTTGCTGTTGAACCTCTGACCCTGCACTTCAGTAACCGATAGTAATAACTTCCTCGATAATACACACTGTATTGCCTTTCTACCCTTCCCTGTCTTAGTTGTCCACCTCCCTACCCATATCATTTGGCATCATATCCCCAATAAAGTACTTGCAGGAAAACTCTTGCTCAAGATCTGCCCCTGGGAGAATCCAAGCTAAAACACTCATCTACACTAATTTTTCTCGTTTCATCTATCTACTTAATTTCTGTTCTGGTCCAAAAATAACTTGAAAGAATGTTTCTATGTGACCCTTTCAAGACTTCTCCATTGTTGCTGAAATGTTAGCATACGCATGATCAGTTCTTTCTGCAGGATTGGTATTTTCTGTGGCCACCATCCTCATCTCATGGTTTTTATCTAGATTAATTGCTTGAAGGACCCTGGTTTGGAGAAAGGTTGAGTTTTTTACTTGACCTTTTTACCAGGAATATTTGCGTATTACAGGAAAGTCCTCTTTCATTCCTTGACCTCAGGTACTCCAAGAGACAGCCCTCTGTGCTAAAATAAAGGTCATGCCTTCTCCAATTATAGCTAATCCTGAAGCATGAGAGTTTAGCTAATGGTTAAATCCATATTAAATTTAATTACAAATAGATGAGTATATGGCATTCCAATCCATGCCCCAATGATTTGTGGAATACAGACGTGCTGGAATATTGCTGTTTAAGTTCAAAACAGGAGAAGAGGCTCAGCAATCACAAGGACAACTTTAGGACAAAAGCCATTGCTAAGCATTAGTCAGGCAGTTAAGATTAACGTGGGATAGCACAACTCTCCATTAGTTACTCATCAGCAAGCACAGAAAAAAATAAGAGCTAGATTATAGCTCGTTGGTGTATTTTGAAAAATGAGAAAATAGAAAAGTGCAGAGGCTGAGCAAGAACCCAGGGCCATGCAACCAGCGAAGTTGCTGAGCTGTCAAACAGTAAGTTCTCTCAGTCCTAATCCATTGTACAAACAGGCATTGCAAGGAATGAGAAGATGCAAGACACTAATTCAGTCATTTCAAACTTCAGCGTGCATCAGGATCACCTACGGGGCTTGTTAAAACACAGATTGCTGTGCTCCATCACCCAGAATTTCTCATGCAGTAGGGCTGAGATGTGGGCCCTGAGAATTTGCATCTCTAACAAGTTCCCAGGTTATGCTGATGTTGCTAGTCCAGGGAATGATTTTGAGAATGATTGCACTAATGGAATAAACTTATTCTAAGATGGATCTCTGATGGTACTTCTGCAAGGATCTTGGCCCATCTCATGGACAGACTGAAGGAAATGCTGTTGCTGGAAGCACAAGGTTTAACCTTCAGGTCCGGGCAGAGAATGTTAGATAGAGGTGGAATGCCAAGGAGTTAGGTCTCAAAATGAGGCTGCCAGAAGGAATTTGGATTTGTAAAGATCAGAAGGAAGCACAGGCAGAACATGAGAGTGAAGGTTAGAAATGCTGAGCCCAGAAAGGCTGAAGTTCTGAATCACCACTCTTGCTCTTCCATCCAGTTTGCTTTCTACTTGGCTTTTGACAACCTGGGAAGAAGGCAGTTTGTCATCCAAAGTAAATGCTGGACCATGAGGAATAGAGGCACAACATTAAAATAATCTCACTTTTTTTTTTTTTTCTTCAACACATATACCTGGAGTTTCCTCATAATGGGTATTTTGATGAATGCTTGGATATAACCCCACTCCATAAGTGTCCTGGTTTGGCCATGCTCTTCTTCCTCATTTTTAGTAATCCCTTGCATTCTCCTGTTTTCTGTTCCAGACTTTGTTGATTTAACTTATTTGTGAAAAGAAGCTCTTTTCCATCTCTTTTGTTTAAATGTAACACCTCCATTCACTAATACTAGGTAGCAAATTGAATTTAATGCAAATATCTTGGCCTTCAGAATTTTACATAATTGATTTTTAAATCCCAGCTCTGCAATTCACTGGCTTTTGAAATTTGATCAAGTTATTAAAACATCTTGGGCTTGTTTTTATTTATTTTTTTTGCATCTGTTTTACTCAGCTTGGACTGCCACAATATTACGGATGGGGTGGGTTAAGTGACACATTTATTTTCTCACAGTTCTGGAGGCCTTGAAGTTTAAGAACAAGATACTGGTGAATTCAGTTTCTGGTCAGACTCTTCCTGCCTTGCTTGCAGATATCTGCCTCCTCACTGTATCCTTACATGGCCGTTCCTCTACATATAGGTCTTTGCTAAAAGCGAGACCTTTTTTCCTCTTTATTTTACTGTCTTTCTCATTTTGCAAAATGAAATTTTATTAATTTAATCGTTCACCAAACTGAATACTTATAATATGCTGGTTCCATTTCTCAGTGCTGGAAATATAGTTAACTAGCCACATAGGGCTGCTCTTTGGTTGGGAAGACTAATTACGAAAAGTAAAGTAAATATATCTATTTCTATGCTTGTGATAAGTAATGTGCAGAAAGATCCAGCAGGAGGTGATTTATATATGGTGATCATGGAAGATATCTCTGATGAGGTAACATGCATCTGGTGTAAAAGGCTGAACAGTCACTGATCCGGGAAGTGGTGTCTTTCCTTCTGGCAACGCTGACAGTCCTTCTGGCCATGCTGACAGTCTTCCATAAGGATTCCCACTTACTACAGAGGGAAAAGAATGTAAGTTCTTAGGTTATGTTACATCATAGGCAAAGAAGTTTGGTGATTAAGAATGACTGAAGTTGAGTCCAGGTTCTTTCTTCATAAGCTGAGGGACTGAAAAATTAAGTCTTAGGGCCTTGGTTTTCTTACCAGGAAAAAAGGGTTAAAATAGTGTCTTCCTCATATAGCTGTTGCAAGGATTAAGAGAACTCTGCATGAAAAGCACTTGGCGGACACAGGATTCAATAAAATTCTTTTGCATCATCATTTTTACCATTGCTACTGTAAGCTAGTAACTTTCCTAAGACAGCTGTCAAAGTCCTGGTAATGTTTATGGTTTATGTGTGATTTCACTTTTGGAAAACTGGTGATATTTGAATAACGATTACCTATGAGGTTGGAGAAATGTCTTTCACTTTAGGGATTAGAAAACTTAATGAATGGACCCTGGGTGTGTGCATGTATTTATGTCAATTTAAAGTGTTTGGAATTAACTTGGAAAAGATAAAAATGACATTAGTAGAAAATATGGACAGGTGCATATGGTGATTTCTATAATAGCATTGTGCCAGTGTTAATTTTTCAGGTTTTGTAAATGAACTATGGTTGCGTAAGATTTAAACATTAGGAGAAGCTGGGTACAGGGTGTACAAGAACTCTCTGTAACATTTAAATTACCTCAGTTCTTATAAAGTATTAAGAAAAAGCTAGAATGGTAGTGTCTTAGTTTTTAATAGCCTTCTGTAGGACAAATATTTATTCTTTGAAGACACATTTGTTTTTTTCTGGGAATAGCTAAAATGCATCCAGAAACAAGCTGTGGCAGAGAAGTGCTATGTGCTCACTAAAACCAATTTCCTCTTTCCGCTGGGCTCTACCTTAGGCTACATTTCCTAGCGTCACTTGCGGTTAGTTGGTCATGTGACTGCAGGTGGTGAAAGGAATATGATCAGTCACTATGTACGGTCTTCAGGCCTCAACCGTGAAAACCTCCTACAATCCTGTGTGTTCTCTCCTCCCCATCTGACACCCTAGGTGAAAAAAAGTGAGTAAGATGAAAGGAACCTGCGCCCTGAATGAGCATACATCCTGCTCTCCAATCAGACATTCAGTTTGGGCTTCGAGGGAATAGGGAACTTTTGGGGGGATTGAATCACTGAAATTGGTTACGTATCTAACTAATGCAAGAAAAAAGTCTGGGCACCATGCTGTGGACTTTAATTGGACGGTATTTGTTTGGTTAAACATCATTAGGCTCTGAAAAAAATCTCAAAAGGAGGTAAATATTCCCAATATAAAATTCTGTCATATTTTGAAACGAGATACATTTGTTGGATGTGTCCATTCTAGTATTTATATTTTAATGGTTTATATTGACATGTAATTTAAAGACTGTAAGCATCGTGAAGGTAGGGATCATGACAAACTTGCTCTTGGTTGTATTCCCAGAACTTAACACAGTGCCCTGCGTTCAGTAAAATTTAATTGAACCAAGAAAATATGGAAATAACTGAATGACTGATTGCTTGGTTCATACAAGTGAAGAGAGGGTTTTTCATGTATATTTTGAAGTGAATATAGCAGTGAGGCTTTAGTAGTTAAAATATATTATTTTATATCTCCACTGTCTTTGAGTCAATGAGTGATCCTACATAGTGCTTTTTGTCCCATACTGTGTTTTGTCTTGTAGTGTAAAATTTTTGCCTGGCATATAGTAGGTGCTACATAAGTACTTGTTGAATGAATTAATGGATTTTACAAACATTAGTCAACTTTTAGGTTAGGTTTGGGGGATACGTGGAAATGAGGACTACATTTTTTTTTTTAAGGTTTTAATTCCAGTTAACAGTGTTAGTATCAGGTGTACAATAAAGTGATTTAACTATTCCACACATCACCCAGTACTCATTATGACATCCTTAATCCCTATCACCTATTTTAACCCATTCCAAGACCCCCCTCCCTTTTGGTAACCATCAGTTTTTTCACTTAAGATTGTTTCCTGCTTTGTCTAATTTTTTTTTCCTTTTGTTTCTTAAATTCCAAACATGAGTAGAATCATATGATATTTGTCATTCTGACTTATTTCATTGAGCATTATGCTCTCTGGCTCCATCCATGTCATTGCAGATAGCAAGATTTCATTCATTTTTATGGCTGCATAATATTCCTTTGTGTCTATATATCACTTATTTATCCATTTATCAATTGAAGGACCCTTGGGCTGCTTCCATGTCTTGGCTATTGTAAATAATGCTGCTATAAACATAGGGGTGCATGTATCCCTTTGAATTAGTGTTTTGTATTCTTTGGATAAATACCCAGTAGTGTAACTGCTGGATCATAGGGAAGTTCTACTTTTAACTTTCTGAGGAACCTTCATACTGTTTTCCAGAGTGGCTGCACCAGTTTGTATTTCAACCAGTGGTATATGAGTATTCCTTTTTCTCCACATCCTCGCCAACACTTGTTGTTTCTTGTGTTGTTGATTTTAGCCATTCTGACAGGTGTGAGGTGATCTCATTGTGGTTTTGTTTTACTTTTCCCCAATGGTAAGTGATGATGAACATCTTTTCATGTGTCTGTTGGCCATCTGGATGTCATCGTTGGAGAGATGTCTGTTCATGTCTTCTGCCTGTTTTTATTCAGGTTATTTGTTTTTTTGGTTGTTGAGTTGTAAAAGTTCTTTATTTTGGGTGTTAACCCTTTATTGGAAATATCATTTGCAATTATCTTCTCCCATTCTGTAAGTTGTCTTTTAGTTTTGTTGATTGTTTGCTGTGCAGAAGCTTTTTATTTTGATGTTGTCCCAAAACTTAATTTTTCTTTTTTTTCCCCCTTGCCTCAAGAGACCTATCTAGAAAATAGGTGCTATAGCTGATGTCAGAGAGGTTACTGCCTGTGTTCTCTTCTAGGATTTTTATGGTTTCAGGTCTCACATTTAGGTCTTTAATCCATTTTGACTTTTCTGTGTGTATCGTGTAAGAAAGTGGTCCAGTTTCTTTCCTTTGCATGTTGCTGTCCAGTTTCCCCAACAACGTTTGTTGAAGAGACCGTCTTTTTCTCATTGGACATTCTGTCCTGCTTTGTTGAAGATGAATTGACCATATGTTGTGGGTTTTTTTCTGGGTTTTCTATTCTGTTCATTCATCTGTGTGTCTGTGTTTGTGCTAGTACCACATTGTTTAGATTACTACAGCTTTGTAATAGAACTTGAAGTCTGGAATTGTGATGCTCCAGCTTTGCTTTTTCTTTTTCAAGATTGCTTAGGCTATTCAGGGTCTTTTGTGATTCCATACAAATTTTAGGATTGTTTGTTCCAGCTCTGTGAAAAATGCTATTGGTATTTTGATAGGGATTACATTAAATGTGTTGATTACTTTGGGTAGTATAGATATTTAAGCAGCATTTGTTCTTCCAATCCATGAGCATGGAATGTCTTTACATTTCTTTGTGTTGTTTTCAATTTCTTTCATCACTCTTTTATAGTTTTCAGACTACAGCTCTTTCACCTCTTTAGTTAGGTTTATTCCTAAGTATCTTATTATTTTTGGTGCAGTTGTAAATGGGATTGTTTTCCTGATTTCTTTTTATGCCGCTTCATTATTGGTGTATAGAAATGCAGATTTCTGTGCATTGATTTTTGTATCTTGCAACTTTCCTAAGTTCCTTTATCAGTTCTAGCAGTTTTTGGTGGAGTCTTTGGGGTTTTCTTTATATGGTATCACATTAGCGGCAAATAGTGAAAGATTTTACTTCTTTCTTACTAATTTGGATGTCTTTTATTTCCTTTTATTGTCTGATTGTTGAGGCTAGGACTTCTAGTCTATGTTGAATGAAGTAGTGAGAGTGGACATCTTTGTCTTATTCCTGATCTTAGGGGAAAAGCTCTCAGTTTTTCCCCATGGAGGATGATGTTAGCTATGGGTTTTCCATATATGTCCTTTATTCTTCTAAACCTCCTTTGTTGAGGGTTTTTATCATGCATGTTGAGTAGGTTCCTTCTAAATCTACTTTGTTGAAGGTTGTACTTTGTCAAATGCTTCTCCTTGATCTACTGAAATGATCATATGGTTCTTATCTTCTCTTATTGATGTACTGTATTATGTTGATTGATTTAGAAGTACTGAACCACCCTTGCAACCCAGGGATAAATCCCACTTGATCATGGCGAATAATTTTTTTAATGTTGGATTTTATTTGCTGGTATTTTACCGAGGATTTTTGCATCTATGTTCACTGAGGGTGTTGACCTATAGTTCTCTTTTTTAGTGGTGTCTTTATCTGGTTTTGGTATCAGGATAATGCTGGCCTCCTAGGATGAATTTGGGAGTTTTTCTTCCTTTTTTTTTGGAATGGTTTAAGAATAGGTATTAACTCTTTAAATGTTTGGTAGAATTGGCCTTTGAAGCCATCTGGTCCTGGACTTTTGTTTGTTGAGAGTTTGATTACTGACTTGATTTCTTTCTTTCTTTTTTTTTTTTTTTAAAGATTTTATTTATTTATTCGACAGAGATAGAGACAGCCGGCGAGAGAGGAACACAAGCACGGGGAGTGGGAGAGGAAGAAGCAGGCTCACAGCAGAGGAGCCTGATGTGGGGCTCGATCCCGCAGTGCCGGGATCACGCCCTGAGCCGAAGGCAGACGCTCAACCGCTGTGCCACCCAGGCGCCCCACTGACTTGATTTCTTTGCTGGTTATTGGTATATTCAAATTTTCTATTTCTTCCTGTTTTGGTTTTGTTAGTTTATATATTTCTAGGAATTTATCTATTTCTTCTAGGTTGTCCAATTTGTTGGCATATCGTTTTTTATAATCTCTTATAATTATTTGTATTTCTGTGGTGTTGGTTATTATTTCTCTTTCTCTCTCTCTCTCTCTCTTTTTTTTTTTTTTTTGGTAAGTCTGGCTAGAGGTCTATCAATTCTTTTTTTAAAAGAATCAGTTCATGATTTCATTGATCTGTTTTTGTGTGTTTTTATGTATCTTTTTTTCCCCCCAAAGATTTTATCTATTTGAGAGAGAGTGTGCACAAACATGAGTGGAGAGAGGCAGAGGGAGAGGAAGAAGCAGACTCCCCACTGAGCAGGGGGCTGGACGCGGGGCTCAATCCCAGGGTCCTGAGATCACAACCTGAGCAGAAGGCAGACACTCAACCGACAGAGCCACCTAGGTGCCCCTGTATCATTTATTTCTGCTCTAATCTTTATTATTTTCTTTCCTTCTGCTGGTTTTGGGTTTTGATCTTTTTCTAGCTCCTTTAAGTGTGGGTTTAGGTTGTTTGGATTTTTCTTGCTTCTTGAGGAAGGCCTGTCTTTCTGTAAACTTCCCTCTTCGAACTGCTTTTGCTGTATCACAAAGGTTTTGAACAGTTGTGTTTTCATTTTCATTTGTTTCCATGTATTTTTTTACTTCTTTGATTTCCTGGTTGACCCATTCATTGCTGAGTAGCATGTTATTTAAGCTCCATGTATTTGTGATCTTTCCAGATTTTTCCTTGTGGTTGACTTCTTTTTTCCTAGTGCTGTGGTCACAAAAGATGCATGGTATGACTTTGATCTTCTTGAATTTGTTGGGGCTGGTTTTGTGGGCTAAAAGGTGATCTATTTTGGAGAATGCTCCATGTGCACTTGAAAAGAATGTGTATTCTGTTTTAGGATGAGATGTTATGAATATACCTGCCAAAGCCATCTGTTGCAGTGTGTCATTCAAAGCCATTATTTCCTTGTTGATTTTATGTTTAGATGATCTGTCCATTGATGTAAATGGGGTGTTAAAGTCCCCTACTATTACTGTATTATCACTTAGTTCCTTTATGTTATTAACTGCTTTATGTATTTGGGTACTCCTATGTTTAGGGTGCATGAATATTTACAATTATTGTATCTTGTTGGATTGTCCCCTTTATTATTGTAGTGTTCTTCTTTGTCTCTTGTTAACAGTCTTTGTTTTAAAGTCTGTTTTGTCCGATAGAAGTATTGCTACTCTGACTTTCTTTTAATATCCATTTGCCTTATAGATGTTTCTCCATCCCCTCACTTACAATCTGCAGGTGTCTTTAGGTCTAAAATGAGTGTCTTATAAGATACAAGTGGGTCTTGTTTTTTTTTTTTTTTTTAATCCATTCTGTCACCCCATGTCTTCTGACTGGAATGTTTATTCCATTTACATTCAGAGTAACTATTGATATGTATCTATTGTCATTTTATTAACTGTGTTATGGTTGTTTGGAAGATTTTCTCTGGTCCTTTCTCTCTTGTTTTGCTGATCTTTCTTTTGTGATATTATTTGGATTTCCTTTTTTATTTGCATATTAGTGGTTTTTGATACATGGTTACCAACAGGTTTGTATATAACCTCTTCTGCATATAACTGAAGACTACTCTTTTATTACTTTAGATCATGATGATAACTGAAGTTAGTTACGTACCTTAGAGACCTGTGTGTATCATATAGATGTATATTATATATACAGGTACGTTATAGATCCTACATATAAAATTTAATTAGTGGTTGACATAGGGTAGCATTGGAGAAAAGTTTAGCTCTTGTTTTGACTGAAGAAAATTTCCAGCATTTCATATATTAGTAATTAAAGGACTAAGAATGAAAAAAAAAAGCATGCAGGTTTAAGAATGAATTAAAGTTTTCCTCTACCATAAATCCAGTTATTGCAAGAAGATTGAAATGTGCTCTCATTTTTTAGTGCTCTGTAGTTTATTCTGAAAGAAATTAAAAAGCTGTGAGGTATCCTCTTGTGAGATCTTGACATTCTAGTTTTTGCTGTGTGTGGGGTTTCTCAGAAGCTGCTAAAATTAATTTCTGAAGTCTACCTTCAGAGTGAAACTGCTGAGAGGAAAAAGAAAGGAAATAGACAATAGAAATGTATATTATAACTAACGAAAAAGAACATATCTTTATTAATAAAGCTTTCTAATTAACAGTTCCACTGAATAAAATAATATGGAATGGAAGAAATGGAAGCACATAAAATAATTTCATTCTGAAGCTGACATAAAATATAGTAAAATAAATAGGTTAGTGACAGGATAATTACAGATTTATTAATTTGTGCTTTGAATCCACTGCTATGTAATAAGCAAACAGAATGAAGGCCATTAGCATTTTGCACTGTGTATTCCCACCCAACACACTCCCTTTTGGAGTAAGTAGACCTCTTTTCCCCCCTCTTTCTTTGCCTCAGCTGAAACCTTTGTTTTTGAGCAAAAAACAAACCCCTTGGAGAAAATGTTTTGCTCTGTGTTTTAAAGGCTAAGATTTAATAAGATTATGCAAGATACCCCCAAGAAAGTAGCCAGATATTTCAGTTTGAGGAGACAAAAACTCAGCAGCACGATAGAGATGATAACTGTGTGGTGCCTCTAGGAGGTTGGATGGAGTGGATGGAATTCCACAGCTCATGCAGATTCTTGTCCCGAGGTGTCTGGAAAATTGCAGAGCTATCAGGTTTTAGGGACTAGGTTAGCTGGAAGATGAAGAATTTACTGGTTACTCGTGTGTGCTGGAGATCAGCATATACTCCCCAAGCGTTTTGTTCTGCCTAAGATTCCTAGATCCCTAGTACCATTCAAGGCATTGCCAAGTGAGGGTGGAGGAAATGAGGCAGGGTGAAGAGAGAGTTATGGGATAGCTCCTAATAATGAGTAAGATTTAATTTCCCTCTAGATTTGAAGTTAGATTTAATGTGATTGAAAGAATATAAAGAAATGTAACATTTCTTTGACTTTGAATTGCAGTGGTAGCAAATTCATACCTCCCACACATTTTCAAGATTATCTATACTGTATGGCATATTAGACAGTAATGCATCTTACTTGAACTAAAGACTGTTTTTGATCTCAGAGGCAGTTCTTAAAACAGAAAATGCATGCTTGAACAGAAATTTTCTTTCAATAATAAATTGATATCAAAGCTGTTTCCAGTTATTGGTGCCATTTACAAATTAAACAGCTTTTTTGGTGATTGTAATTCAGCTGAACAGAAGAAAAAGGGGTAGAAATGTATTTTCTGTATTGCCATATGAAGTATATACTACCTAGGCATTTAATTATAATGCCATATTTCTTTTCAAGTAACCCATAGCCTTGAATGTATCTAAAATCATGGATGGATTTATATATATATATTCTTTGATGATGAAACAGCATCTCGGAATTGAGATACTTGTCTTAGTTCTAGTGAACTCCAAAACTTCTGCTTGCCATTCATTAATTTCCCAATCGCAGGTGTTATAGCTCCCCATGACCGACCCCTTCCTGGAATCCTACTCTTTATGCATTTATAGCTTTTCCCACTGCAGTGGGTAGAGTTTATTTCCCTAGCCCGTTGATGTTGAGCTTGACTGTGTGAAGTACTTCAGCCAGTGGAATGTTCATAGATCTTCTGCATGAAGAAGTTTAGTGTGCCCTGTGGCTGAGCTTGACTCCTTGTGCTCTTGTCTTTTATCATGAGAAGAGTCTGTCTCTAATAGCCACTGGTCCCTGAAGGATGGGAGCCATGTAGATCAGATCTGAACCAAACTGCCTGGATCCAAGTATGGTTGAGCCCAGCCTAGTTCAGTCAAACCCCGGATTACCTGAAAACATGTGAACAAGGAATAAATGTGTGTTGTAACCCACTGAATTTGGGATAGTTTGTTGTACAACATTATATTATACAGAGCAGACAGATGCGTTTTTCCATTCTTTTCAGTAGATCTCCAGGCTGCTTGTGGTGCCTTGAATTTTTAGGTTAGTTAGCTTTTGAAATTTATTCCTTATTTAGAACTAAAGGAAACTTATACACTGTGGCTCCAATTTAGCATGGAATAAGCTTTCATTTGTGACTGTGCTTCAGTATTTAAATTCACTTTATTTCAAGAAAGATTTTATGGCACTGTGGGATGGAGAAAGACTTGAGCATTAGACACTATTCCAAAGGTTATACAGGTAGACAATTATAAAAAAAATGCAGAAAGGTAACATGCTTCTGGAGAGATACAAATAATATATTGTGATTGTCACTTAAACTGACTTTTACAAAAACACAAAAATTAAAAGATGGAAGAGTGGTGATCTTTTCACTGGGAAAAGCATTAATCCCGTTTTTATTCTCAACACGTTTTAAAAGCACTTAAAAAAAACCCACAAAACTTGAGGAACCAGCTGTTAGTGATACAGTGGTGAAGAACACAATCATAACATCAGGTTACTGGCCATGGCGGGAGGAAGAAACAGACTGGGAAGTGGAATAGATGTCAGATCCTCCGGATGGTACAGGGCCAGTTTAAGAACAGGAGCTGAGTAGTGGACAACATTGTGTCCACAGGCCTTTCCAGCTTTGGAGAGAATCAGGAAACCATTGCAGTTGTGTGATCTGAACCAGAACCGGTCCTAGACAGTTGTCCAACCCAGAAGTCAGGCTGGATATAAGCTGATCTAAGAGGACTCTTCCTGTGGCTTTTTCCCCTGGAAAAAGGCATGGGAAGTGCATTCATCCCGCAGATCCACAGGACATTTTGGATTGCTGATTGATTAGACTTGTGTTGGAGTACTGGGAGAGAAGGGAGTTAAAATGGACAAAGAGGTTTTAATTTTGATTTTTGGTGAATAACATTGGACAAAATAGTTAAACTTTACAGTCCTTTCCCCCAACTCCTTTATCTATTTTTACAATGATGTTGTAGAACAGCCCTAAAACTTAGTAGCTTAAAAGAATAACCATTAACTGCTTTTCAAGAGTGTGAAGATCAGATGTGAGGCACTGATGAGGGCCAGACTGACTGATCTTGGCTGGGTTTCCTCACAACTTTGTTGATAGCTGCAGGTCAACAAGGCTGATTTGCTGGCTTACTCTGAACTATGCATAAATCTGAAGCCTTCACCAGGGTAATGGCTGACTCAGCTTTGCTCCACGAAGTCTCTCTCATCTACCAGGCAAGTTCAGACTTACTCATATGACAACTTGGCAGGGATCTAGGAGAGTGACTAGAAGCTCATAGGGCTTCTTGAGGCCAAGTATCAGAACTGGTTTCCATCACATTTGCTATATGTTTTGGCCACTTCAAATCTGACCATCGAGATTGAGGAGTTGGAGGGGAGGAATGCAAAGTCACATTGTATAGAGGTGCTGTGGGCTGAATTGCGTCCCCACTCAGATTCAGATGTTGAAGGGCCCTGATCTCAGACCTACAACCTCCAGAGCTGTGAGAAAATTTTCTGTTGTTCAAGCCACCCAGACTAAGGTGTTTTGTTATGACAGCCCGAGCTGACTAATACAAGCGGCAGAGCTGACTAATACAGGAACGGGTGGAGAGCTAGGGCTCCTTTTGCAGTCATCTACTGCAGTGACCATTTTCAGTTTCCCATTTCATGGCTGACACTGTGTTAGGAACTTTGCCAACTTGATCTCATTAATGATCATAGCGGTTCTCCTAGATGAGGAAAATGAATCTTGGGGATGCCAAACTTGTGTACGAGCACACAGATATTAGGTGGTAGAATTAGGATGGTAGTTCTGATTCTCTAAAGTATAAACGCTTTCTGCTTCCTCCACACTGCTTCTCTGAATCACTAGCTCCCAATTTTCCCCCAGATAGTTTACCAGTTGAAACAATCAATTCTACCACAGCAGGAATCTGAAGAGTGAGATGAGAAGGCTGTGTGTTCTGAAATTGGCATAGTTGGCCTGGCCCATGCTGGCAATGCTTGACAGAAATGAAGGGTCATCTGAAATTGACTGAGGGAAATTAACCTTTTGCAAGTGAGTAATTACCATTTGAGGGGCCAGAATTCCAAATCTTCTTATCCATGGAGGCCTAACGAATTCTGGTTCCCAGGGGTCAGTATCTATAAGAGAATGGGAGGTGAGAATGTTACTTCTAGGCAGGAACAGTCCTTGCCCTCTAGTGGAATGTCTGTATCCTATCATAATGCTATCTGGTTGATGACAAGAATGGCGAAAATAGAATGTACCCCAGGGAAAGGGGTTGCAGGCATGAGGCTAGAGGTTAGTTCCCCCAAGTAACTGGGATTCTGGAATGGCAGAGAGAATTATAAGTTGATGCAAGCATTTTATATTCTCTTCTTCACTCTGCTGCCAACACCTTGAGCAATGTCTGGTGCTTGCAGGCATGAAGTAAATATTTATTGAATTGTGAAGATGAGGATGTAATCCCATGGAAGGGGCACCCAGAGGACTAAATTACTACAAGTTTATGGGACACTAAAAAGGAAAACTTCAGATATTTTCTAGACCCTGGTTGGTAACAGGGAAAGAAAGTTCCAACTGTACGTCAACGTTCTCACTGATTTAGAGACCAGCACTAATTTCTTAAAGTGTGGTCTGCAAACTGCCAGACAAATGAGAACTTACGGTGTTGACATTCTGCAGCTTCCATTTCAAGCAAGCTCTTGCATGATGTCTGTTAAAGATTTAGACCTTCTGTCTTCAGCAAAACTGAACTTGCCAATAGATAAGAAGTTATTATTTCTATAAAATAGACCAGTGCTGCTCAAGGTGAAGTTCTGGATTGGGAGATTCAGCATTACCTGGTTCCTTAGTAGAAATCCAAATTCTTTGGCCCTGCCCCGAACCTATTGAATCAGAATTTCTGAGGATGAGGCCCAGGATCTGATTTTTAATGAGCCTTCTAGATAACTCTTACGGGGTGCTAATGTTTCAGAAGCATTGAACTTAAAGAGGCTGAAGCGGTTTCAGTGATATCATTAGTAGTGTATCAGATTCCTTTGTCCTCTGCTCTTGTGTCATATAGCACATATATGTGTCCGATAACCTGCAATTGATCGTCTGTGGCATAAACATTCATTTTTGACTAAAGAGTAAAGAGAAATTGGCACATATCTGAAGAGATTGTGAACGTGTTCTTGGTCACCATCAGAAAACTCCTCTCTTTGTATGAACTTTCTTTGAATCACTGTGAGGAAATTGAAGAACATTCATTGGGGTTGTATAAAATAACGGTTCACAGCATGGACTTGGGTCCCAGAAAGATCTGGTGTTAATTTCCACTCCACTGTTTACAAACCAGGAGACCTTGGGCAAGTTCATCTCTTTAGTGTCAGTTTATTTACCTATGAAGTAAACAGCATTTACCTCACGTGATTGTTGAAAGGATTTAAAAGAAAAACGGAATGCATATTATTACACATAGTACCAAGCTCCTTCCATGCTAAGTGCCCAATCAATGTTAGTTGCTATCAGTAATACTACTGTAGCTACAGTAAATATTGATTTACTGCCCCAAGAAATTTTTCAGTTATACAGTGAATCTGTTTAAGTTCATAGCACAGTAAATACTTTTTTAAAGAAGGATCGCAGATTTGGATCATTAAACATAAAAATCATATATCCTTTCATTGTGTGCGTCAAATTTTGCATTCGCCATATAGTTTGAACTTAGTCTCTTGATTCCCTCTTTGGGCTCAGCAACATTTGTGGGCAGGAATTTCTTTCTGATATGTCTTCAATATGATACAGGAGATCAAACAAATGACTAATAAAAAAAATCACTGCATGAAAAGTGACAAAGGATACATTTGTTAATGAGTTGATGAATGTTATTCAGCCCTGAGAAGAAATAGCACATGGAGCAAAGCAATGGCTTTTGAAAACTCAGCATACTCCTTTAAAATATTTTCTTTCAGCTCCCACGTTTTAAAGGCGCGATTTGTGTGCACAGTGAAAGAAAAGGCACAAGCCAAGTAGGGTAAAGATGAATCCCACTGATGGGCCTTCTTTTCCTTCTCCTTCCCGTCCTGGTCTCACTGATGGTTTAAGAAAGAAAGCAGATGCTGCCTTGCTGGGAAATAGAATCCTTGCCCCAGGCAGTTCTTCTGTCAGGAGAGGTCGAGGTCAGCCCTCAGGAACATCAAAGTGAAGAAAGGTCTTTGGGGTAGAAAGGATTGCATCCCTGTGGAGAATAAAGAGAGGGGAAGCCAGAGTCCATATTCTGTTGTTTTCTCGTGAGAAAAACACTGCAGATTTTCCCAGAAATAAGATTGACTTGTTTTCGTCCTATTTGTATTATCTGAAATCTCTTTATCTTTATTATTGAGGTGTGTACATCAGTACAGGAAATAAACCTCTGAGCATCTTTATAAACACTTGTACTCATCAATTATTTTGACACTTTCCTAAAAATACCAAAATGGGGTCATTTAGATTCAGATTTCCACCTTTTTGAAATAAATGCATCCCAAAACATCATTTGTAACTATCTGATATAGCATGTGGTTAATGAGAGGGATCCATACCTGATTGTAGTCTTTAAGTTTTGTTGTGATTTTTGGTGATAGGATGAATATAGAATAAACCTATGGTCCTATATTACTAGTTAGAGTTTAGTATGGAAGAAGGAAATGTTGGAAAGTTTGGTCTAATAATCTCATAAGTTCTCCTGCCAATTTTCTCTTCTTTTTTGATAGTTTTTTTATTTTAACAGTTATGGGAAAGTTATAAAATCCTACCAATTTTCTTAACGGTGAGGCTCTTTTTTGAAAATGATCAACCTCTGGGTACCATGTGTTCAGAACATTCAGTATTTTATTTCTGTATGAAGTTTTTTTCTTAATAGACTATCCTTTTGATTTTTTTTCTAGCCATGAGGGAGGGAAAGTTAATTTGTATTTGTCAATCCGATGCTTTATTTTAGAAACTCCTTGGATTCTTGTGGGGAAATGGCTTCATATATAGCTATCATTTAGAATTTGAATGATTTCTTCCTTAAAATTATGATAAATAATAGCTAGCATTGATGCCATACTAGTATATAACCTTTTGGGTTTGACAGAATGAATATATTTATTGTGATACAGCATTTAAGTAGGTCTATTTATATACAATAGTCTATATAAAGCCAGATTCTTTTGGAACCCACATATTTTTACATATTTGTGTTGACTCTTGAAAGAGACCACTGATACTGTGTTTCAAGACCTATGCTCTCTGGTGTTTGGTGGAAGGTCATGTCACAGCTCTTTGTGGTGTACTCCAGGAGCAACAAAAGATAGGCCAGAGTTGCCTGGTAACCAGGATTTCAGTTGTTAATTTTCAGTATCCTTAGGAATTGCCATTGGTTGAAGAAGGCAGAATTGGGTTCATGGGGGAAAAGGTGATTCTTTACCTTCCTGATGAGTTTAGAGCATTTTTTATAACTTGCCATTTTGAGTAACTTATTATTAGATAGACTAGGAGAAAATTTACAGGATCCTAGAGAAAACAATATGTTCACATCCCAAAGCAGAGCATTCAGAAAGAAAAAAGACATTGAGAAGTGGAGATGAGAGAAAGAAATATTTTCACTGGCTCTGTGTTTTTGTAGAAGTTAAGCAGCCTGTCTACATCTTCATTTCCCCTGCTTGCTTCGTGTGGCAGCCATGAAAATGAGTCTTTCAGATTTCTGACTGTGTGTTCAATGAGACCTCTCCTGGGCTGCTCCCAGTCAATGAGTGAGAACAGCAGGAATATTAAGGAAGATGCAGGGATGTTCTTAAAGATGATTGAGCTTGAAGACTCTGTGGTAAACGGAATAATGGCTCCTCTTAAAGATGTCCACATCTTAATATTCAGGGCCTGTGAATGTTAAACATGGCAAAGGGAATGTTGCAAGTGTGATTAAGGGTAACAAGATAGGAAGATTATCCTGGATTATCTTGGTGGGCCAGTGTAATGACAAGGGTCTTTTTAAGAGGGAGGTAAGAGGGCCAAAGTCAGAAGAAGGAGATGGGATGACAGAACAGAGGTCAGAGATAGTGCAGAGAGGGATGGATTTAAAGATGCTACCCTGCTGGTCTTGAACATGGGGAGCTACAAGCCAGGAAATCCAGGTGGCTTCTAAAAGCTAGAGAAGACAAGGGTATGAATTTTCTCCTAAGTCCTTCACCGGGCAGACAAAGACCCATCCACTAAATCTTCATATCTTTCCTCTCTCCTTTACCTGGGTTATGATGGCTCTCTCATTCTCCTCTGACTCCTAATTTTCTATCATAGGAATTTCCCCTAATAAATTGCTTGCACATCTAATCCCATTTTGGTGTCTTCTTCTTAGAGGACCTGGACTAATTCACCTCATAAATCTGATTTGATGATTAAAGGCATGTAAGGTGCCTACCACCTGGTTTGTGTGTTCAAAACTGTTAGCGGTTGTGATTATTAGTTACAGTAGTGCCAGTAATGTAGGGAAAAATGCAGTTAACCTGTTCCTTGGACAAAATCTTAGCCTCATAGTTTACTTGCTTACATTCAAGCAATTAAATTTTCTCCAATTATTTTAGCCTCTTGCATGCCTTGTTCAGTAGTTAGCATGTCCAGTACAGCATGAGAGTAAACTCCAAACTTCCTTTGGAGTTAATGCTGCGATTGTTCAGAATTGCTCTGGATAGGTTGGCAGGTCTAATTTTGGGGCTTGAAGTTTGGAAGCCCTTTGTTGCTAAACATCTAGTTGTGTACTTTAATCTAGCTTTTATCCAGCAAGAAAGCTGGTATTTTGAGATCCATCTACTTCAGTTTTTTCTCTAGTCAGTCCCAAACTCAGGGAAGAGACTATTTGAATGGGCATTAGAGGAAAATAATAGTTCTTGTCTGCTGTTGCCTCATAAGTTTTACTTAATCTGTATAATTGCTAAATATGAAGAAGTACCATCACAAGTCACTGAAATGATGATGAATGCTATTGGAAAGATTGGTTATATGTATCAAAAGACATGAAATTAGTTCACACCATATACAGAAATCAATTTCAGTTGGATTAGATACCTTAAATGTGAAAAACTCTAATTTAAAAGAAAACATGGATAAATATCTTTATGTAATCAGAATGGGAGGATATCTTATTTAAGATATTAAAAATATAGAATTTGAATTAAAATATTGATAAATACATTATATTTATAGTAAGTAGCTTGCAAATTCTTCTTATCCTGGCATGACTCCTCTTTGCAGTGTGATGTTAATGCTTTGCCCGTCAGAAGGCTGTGACTCTACTGTCTTGAATCTGAGCTGGTTTTGTGGCTTGCTTTGAGCAATAAAAAAGCAGTGGGACTGATGTTGATGACTTCCAGGCTGAGGCCTCAAGAGACACAAGGCTTGTAACTCCACTGTCTTGGAGCCAGTGTGCCACGTGAGGAAGTCTGAGCTAGACATGGCTAGAGACCATGTAGAGGAGGACCAGATTTCCCCATCCAAAAGTCTCAGCTAATTGCTAGACATATGAGTGAGGCCATTTGGGACCAACTGTTCCCCAGCAGACCTGCCAATAGCCACAAACACATGAGTGAAACCAGCCAAACCACAGAGAGCAGAGATGAGCCCTGCCCAAATTGCCAGTCCACAGAATTTTAGCAAACAAGTGAGTGTGGTTTCACTATACTGAATTTTGGGAGGATTTGTGTAGAAATGACACCATAAATAAAAATTTCTGTGTTTCATAAGATGTTCTGTGCAAAGTAAAAGATAAACCACAGACTGAGACACTATTTAAATCTATCTAAATTGTCAAAGACTTACTATCAAAGATATATATATAGATATATAGATATATCTATATATATATGACAACTATATAAGAAAAAGGTTAAATTAAGCATTAAGAAAGGTTATGAACAAACAATTCATAGGCAAGGAAAAAGTAATGTCCAATAAATATATGAAAATGCCTAATCTTAGATGTGATCTAGGAAATTAAAATTAAAACAGATATGAAAAATAATTTTATACCAATCAGTACAGTAAAGTAGAATATGACCTTTTAAAAAAGAAGATGGGATAATTGAGTGTCTCCTACAGTAATTGTAGTAGGACCATCACTTTGGAAAACTTTGGTAATAAGGTAAAATTGGCAATACCTGTTCTAGAAAGTGTATTGTCAATGAGCACAAAGAGATAGATATAAGAATTATTATTGGTGCATTATCTACCAAAACAAAAAAATGGAAAAGACCTCAATGTGTTCATTAAGAGAATGAATTTTATGAATAAGCACTATATAGAAATGGAAATGAATAAATGAGTATTGGGTGTAGCGGTGTGAGAAAGTACAGAATCATGTTTAAGGAAAATAGCATATGTGATGTCACTAACATTCAAAAGCATAAAGTAGAATTCTCTGTGTTGTCATTACATAGGTAGGAAAATGACTTAAAATGAGTAGGTATGATAAACATCACTAGCTAGTAGTTGGTTTGGAGGAAGGAATGCATAAAGGGATGAGGGATGGGATAGTTTAAGTTGGTTGGTGGACGTATAAGGGTCCATCAACTTATTCTGTATAAATTCTGTCTTCTGAATTATTTAGTAATTAAAAATAGAGAAAAACAAACAACCCAACACAAAAACAAAGACTTGCCTTAGTTTGTGGGAAAGCTGATACCGAAGAAGGCATGGAAAAACAGTATAGAAACTCCTGCCAACAAGTCTACTCATCTCAGGTCCAACAGGCATTTTCCTGACTACCCATCTGGACCAAGACAGGAGAATCCTTTAAAATCTTCAATAGATTCAAGAGTCAAAAATCCAGTGGGTTTTTTTTGTTTGTTTTGTTTTTTTTGTTTTGTTTTGTTTTTAATCCATATCTAAAAACCTTTGAAGCCAGTTAACTCACTTGACCTTGGTTCTGGAAACCACTTCCTAGGCTTTTGTTATTGCATGAATGTAAATACACAGGAAAATAGTTTAAAGATGTTTATTTCTATGACTGATGGGCATAACTAAGAGCTATGAAACCTGACAGTGTGGAAAACGTGTCTCTCTTTTCTATTTTCCACACCAATAAAAAAAAAAAAAAGCAATCAAAATTTTTCACCTGAAGATGAGCAAGAGATCGCATAAAGAACATGAAGCATTTGATGTAAATACATGAGATTATCTTTCATTTTCACCCAGAGTCAAAGAAATAGATTTTCATAAATTAGAGCAGCTCTTTGATTTAAAGCAAGCATTCTTATTCAAGGCGACAGAGTTGGGGAGAGAGATAGGAACGCATTTGGTGGGTGGATGCTGGCTTAGCAATTTATGTAACTTGGTTATTATTAGTCGGACGGGGCTTGGTGGGGGGCATCTGGGATTTTGGAATATGGAGGACAAGTACTGTAAGGGAGTGAAGGAAGTGGGAGAAAAAGCTTAAAAAAGGGGAGGGGCAGTTTTAGCTGAAGTCTAGCCTCACTGTAATCCCAGGAATTGCGGTTGAAAGTAAATGGTGCCACAGACTTCTTTAATCTTGAGGCAAGGGGGCTGGGTTGTACCTCGAATCAGTCAATTATTGCCTGTAGGCTGTTTCTTAGAGTCATGGGTAGAGGAGTGTACAATCTCAGGAGGGGCATCTTCTATCAAATGAAGAAGGGGGCACCTGTGAGTTTAGCAAACAAGACCCAGCAGCTTAGGATAGGGGTACCTGCTGGTGGAGGGGATCTGAGCAGGGCACCAGCAGTATTGCACGTGATCTGATAAATCAGTGGGTGCTACCCTCCAACCCCTGGTATCTCCCCATAGGCAGGAAAAAGCTCAGGGCCCTCTCATAGTTTAATATCCAACTCTCTTATTTCCTTTTCTTGGTTCTTAATCCTACCACAACAATTCCCATTAAACCTAGCTCAGGAAATCACTTTTACATTTTTGTGTGTTCCTTCCTATGCTACAGCTTATGGTATAAATGTTATGCTCTGCCTCCAGCCTCCTTGGCTCTTAATATTCAAATCCAGGCTTTGGACTCAAAAGGTCTGTTTTTCTCTCAGAAATATAGTTCTTGTCATCAGATGTCTCCCACTTCCAATACTTTAATCTGCACAATCCTTTGTAAAAAAAAAATTCTAGTCAGAAACTCACTTCTTTCAAAAAATCAACTCTGTCTTTCCTGTTCTTTTCAGGCAATAAATACCATTCCTTTATGAGTGGTGAGCCACCAAGAGGTATCTGAAAGAATGGTACCAATCTATCAGAGGTGATTATTTCCTGGAAGTGATTTGCAGGATGAAAAAATGAGTTTTAATTGTTACACTTTAGTTCTATCTGAGTGAATTTATAAAGAGTACAATTGAAAAAGAAAAGGTTTGGAGATGAGAGAAAGCATGGGATTTCCAGAAGACCTGCATTCACGGGAAACGTGGTACAAAGGATAGCCCTGGGCCATGTGAATTCAGTATCACAAACATGATTGGATTTTGAGGTTGCTCCATGCTGCTTTGTCTGCGTTGATGGCTGTTCACCATCCCCCAAACCTGAGGATGAATGTGGCGTGGAAAGGGAGAGACTAGAGAATGCAGAGTCCAGATTGGAGGCCAGTGGCAGAATTAATGGTCAGTAGTAGTCATTCCCAGACTGTACCAGGCAGGAAAACAATTCAGAGGCTTCTGATGACCCATAGGAGAACATGTGGTTCCTAGGACACTCTACAGGATTGCAACTGAATTATATCTAGAATCTTCCCCGATACTTAGAAACTCTTTTAGAAAAGAAGGTGTTGAGACCATTATAGGGACTGTGGAAAAGACAGAAGACTCTATTTAAACCAGGAAATGGATTACAATGAAATGGCAAATCTCTCCATTTTTGCCATTAGTAAAAGTTGGAATTAGAGAATAGTTACAGGAAATGAAGAATGTGATACTTTTATATTGTTGAAATTTTAGGTTTCTTACAAGGAGAGACATCCTAGATTGCCAGTTCCTTATGGGGAGAGTTCATGATTTCCCTAGCTTTACTGAGTCATTATGGGCATATAACATTAAGTTTAAGATGTACAGTGTGATGATTTGATGCATGTATATATTGCAAAATAATTACCACAATAAGGTTAACACCTTCATCCCTTTATATAATTACCATTTTTTCTGTGTATGGTGGGAACATTTAAGATCCATTCTTAACAACTTTCAGGTATATAATACAATGTTTATTGTAATTACTATGCTGTACATTAGATCCCCAGAACTTATTAACCTTATAGATGTCAGTTTATACCTTTGACCAACCCACTGTTCCCTCCCTCCCTCTATTCCCAGCAAACACCATTCTCTTTCCCATTTTTACGAGTTTGGCCTTTTTTTTTTTTTTTAAGATTCCACATGCAAGTGAGAACATACAATGTTTCTTTTTGATATTTCACTTAGCATAATGCCCTCAGTGTCCATCCATATTCTTGCAAAAGGCAGGGTTCCTTCTTTTTACGGTTGAATAATATTCCATTGTATGTACATTTCTTTATCCATTAACCATCCGTGAACGCTTAAATCGTTACCTTGACTATTGTGAATAATGCTGCAGTGAACGTAAGGATGCAGATATCTCTTCAAGATAGTAATTTCATTTCCTTCAGATATATATCCAGGATTGGAGTTACTGGATCATATGGTTGTTTTGTTTTAAATTTTTTGAAGAACCTCCATACTGTTTCCCATTATGTCTGTACCAGTTTACATTCCCACCAATAGTGTACAATGGTTCCCTTTTCTCCACTGCTTTGCCAACACTTGTTGTGTCTTGTCTTTTTGGTAATAGCCATTCTAATAGGTATGAGATGATATTTTATTGTAGTTTTTCTTTGCATTTCCCTGATGATTAGTGATGTTGAATATCTTTTCTTGTACCCTTGCAATTTCTATGTCTTTGGAAAAATGTCTATTCAAGTTCTCTGCCCACTTGTTAGATTGTTATATTGCTATTGAGTTGGAGTTCCTTATGTATTTTGTAGATCAACCCCTTATCAGATAGATGGATTGCAAATATTTTCTCCCATTCTGTAGGTTTGCAGTAATTTCTCTCCTTCTGTATATTGCCTTTTCATTTCACTGATTCTTTTCTTTTGCTGTTTGGAAGCTTTTTAGTTTAATATAATCTCACTTGATGATTTTAGTTTTTATTCCTTGTGGTTTTGGTGTCATATCAAAAAAAAAAAAAAAAAAAACCAAACAAAAAAACCCAAAAAACAACCTTGCCAAGATTTATTTAAAGGAGGTTCTGCCCTCTGTTTTCTTCTTTTAAGTTTTGAAATCCATTTTTTTTAAAGATCTTATTTATTTGACAGGGAGAGCACAAGCAGGAAGAGCAGCAAAGGGAGAGGGAAAAGCAGGCTCTCTGCTGAGCAGGGAGCCTGATATGGGCTCGATCCCAGGACCCTGGGATCATGACCTGAGCCGAAGGCAGATGCTTAACCTACTGAGCCATCCAGGTGCCCCTTTGAAATCCATTTCAAGTTAATTTTTGTTAGTGGTGTAAAATAGGGTTACAATTTTACGTGTGTGTGTGTGTGTGTGTGTGTGTGTGAATGTCCAGTTTTCCCAACATCTGTTGAAGAGACTGTCCTTTCCCCACTGAGTATTCTTAGCTTCCTTGTCAAATATAGTTGACTGAGTATGTGTGGGTTCATTTCTGTTCCATTGGTCTGTGTGTCTGATTTTATGCCAGTACCATATTATTGTGATTACTATATAGCTTTTTAATAAAGTTTGCAATCAGAAATTGTGATGTGTCCAGCTTTGTTATTCTTTGGCTGTTTGGGATCTTTTGTGGTTCCATATATAAATGTTAGGGTTTCTTTTCTCTTTCTTTGAAAAATGCCATTGGAATTTTGATAGGGATTGTATTGATTCAGTAGATGTATTTGGTTAATAAGGACATTTTAACAGTATTCTTCCAATTCATGAACAATTCATGAACAGAATTCTTCCAATTCCAATTAACTTTCTATTTCCATTGTCTTCAGTTTCTTTCATCAGTGTCTTATCATTTTCAGCATACAGGTTTTTCATCTCCTTGATTAATTTTTTTCTAAGCATTATTTTTATGCTATTATAAATGGGATGGTATTCTTTCTTTCTTTTTTTTTTTTTCAAGATTATTAGAGTACGAGTGGGGGCGGGGGGTGGGGAGAGCAGAGGGAGAGGGAGAAGCAGACTCCCAGCTGAGCAGGGAGCTCGATGTGGGGCTTAATCCCAGGACCTTGAGATCATGACCTGAGTTTGAAAGCAGATGCTTAACCGACTGAGCCACCCTGGTGCACTGGATAGTATTCTTTATTTTTCAGATAGTTCATCGTTAGTGTATAAAAACACAACTGATTTTTGTATATTGATTGTATCCCGAAACTTTACTGTATTTATTTATTCTAACAGGTTTCTTTTGGGGAGGGCATTGGTGGAGTCTTTAGAATTTTGTAGATACAAGACTATATCATATGCAAGCACAGTTTTATTTCTTCCTTCCAATTTGGATGTCTTTTATTTCTTTTTCTTTCTTAATTGCTCTGGTAAGGACTTCCAGTACTCTGTTGAAGTGTATGCACCTTTTGTATTTTTCTGGATTTTAGCAGGAAATATTTAAGTTTTTCAGTACTGAGTATGATATTAGCTGTGGTTTGTCATATATGGCCTTTAATTATATTGAGGTACATTATTTTCATATCCAACTTGTTGAGACCTTTTTTTTTTTAAATCATGAAAGGATTTTGAATTTGGTCAAATGCTTTCTCTGTATCTATTGAGATGGTCATGATTTTTGTCTTTCATTATATTAATGTATATTACATTTATTGATTTGCATATATTGAATTAACCTTGCATGTCAAGATGCAAGGGGAATAAATCCCACTTGATCATCATGTATAATCCTTCTAATGTGGTGTTGAATTTGGTTTGCTAGTATTTTGTTGAGAAATTTTGCATCTATACGCATTAGAGATACTGGTCTTCAGTTTCTTGTAGTATCCTTATCTGGCTTTGGTATCAGGTTAATTCTGGCTTTATAAAATGAGTTTGGGAGTATTCCCTCTTAAGTTTAAAAAAAAAAAGAGTTTCAGAGGGAATGGTGTTAATTCTTTAAACATTTAGTAGAATTTACCAGTGAAGCCATTTGGTCCTGGACTTTTCTTTGACCATCTCAGGGACTTCACTCTCTCCAGGACATACCCAGCCACTTTTGAGGGCAAAGGGCAGCACAATGTCTGGGAGACTCTTGAATTAATCATTGGTTTCATCTTTTGAATGGCTGTGTTATAGTTTCCTGTTGTCATATTCAAAGTAACAGATGTGAGTAGCTCTTGTCCATCAAAGATATCACCATCACTGATCCCTGGGGAAATTTTCACTACTGACTGTTGGTACTCATAGATGTTTGTCCTATCTTGTGGATCATCCATATTTAGAGAGCTGATGCTGTGTTAGACCCTCTATCCCATCATTGCTGAACTATTAACAGGTCATCTCATTACAGAAGACGCTGAAACTGATGCTGTTGAGTGATTAAAATCTTAATTGTTACTTTCATTTTTGGCTTGTTGCTTTAATTGGCTACTTTAATTTGGATGAAGAGCAGTAGGAGATAGGAAATACAGCCTTGTGTGCTATAAACCTTCTCTTTTGAAAAACCCATGCACACACACAGGTTTGTGTGCAATCTCAAGGGCTCAGTCAGATATATCAAATATGTTTTGCTGCAATAATGTTCCAAAATTCAACAGGTTAAAAAAAAGTTCATCACTACGCATGGTATTTATTGCTACTTGGCTACAGGTAGGCTGGGTGATTTTGCTAATGTTGGCTAAGCTTGGCTGGGCAGGTCTTCGGGTTTTGGATAAGGCTTATTTACATATTGGACAGTCAGTAAGGCTGCTGCCTGATGTGGGATGGCCTTGGCTAGGATGATTGGCTCAACTGTACATATTTCATCCTAGCATAGGCAGATTCTTAGGGCATTGCAGAGGTCTATCAGAGGAAGAAAAAGTGCATAAGCACTTAGTCATCTCTGCGCACATCAAGTCTGTCTATTTCTCTTTCTCAATTCACGTGACCAGGGTCAATCAATTTGAGAGGACACTGCCAAATGGCAGGGTTGCAGAGAGGCAACCTGGGAATACAACTAGACTCCTTGGGGGAATTCTAGGTTAGTGACTGGCTGTATCATAGAACTTTCTTCTAAGGAAGCTTTTAAACTTTTGAATTGGAACATAATTTAAACGTACACTGTGTGCCGTTCTACCACTCATATAGAATGCAGGCTTTGTAACACTGCTCTCTCCTTTTCTGCTCTCTGAGGAAAAAAATGCCCTGTTGAGCATGCTCAAGGAACAAAAATGTGTCCAGCCATGGAAGAACTGCTCAGCATCAATAACACAATTTTAGGAAGGTAGAGGTAGGAAGAAAGTTCCCATAATCAGGAGTTCAAAAATGGCATGAAACGTTGAGAGCTGAAAAGGAATCTGACTTTCCAGAATTTGGACCCTGTGAAAAAGTAATTCTCAATTTTTTGAGGGATATTGACCGCTTTGAGAAGTGTAATACAAACTTGGAACCTCTTTTCTTAAAAATTCACACATTCACAGCATTTTGCATACCATTTCAAGCATTTCCATGCTCTCCCTAAATGACTTAATCTCTAGTGGGGAAAACAGAAACCTCTCTAAATATTTCAAGTTGAGAGAATTTAATGAAGATAATTGATTACACAGATTCTGGAAGGGATAGAAATGCAAAATGAAAGAGGGCCTGGGTGAGCTGAAAGGCGGAGGAGTAATAGAAATGAGAAACTATTAAGGGCCGTGGGGTGGAGCCCAGTGAGCTTTTACAGAGTGTGTGTTGGAGTGTGTGGTTGGAGAGCCTGGGCTTTTGGTTCTACTGCTATTGGAGACACACACAGAAGTCAGAAGCCAGAAGACCTTTATCTGTTTATTCCTCTGGATTCTGAATATCTCACCAAGGTCTTCCCCATCAGTGGAAACTGGTCAGTTACCACTGTCAAGGAAGCCTGAAAAAGGTAGTTTGAAGATTCTAATGTGCCTACAATGCAGAGTAGAACAGAGATGGGTGGAAAATGGGGATTGAGAATAGGCAAATGACCATCACAGTAGCTAAAGCACAAACAGATTTAAATAAGGATATGTGAGTATTTAACAAAATTCAAGGACATGAGTAATACCAAAGTGTGTGTGTGTGTGTGTGTGTGTGTGTGTGTGTGTCTAAATTCCACAATATGCTCCTTTCTGGTGATTGATAGAATACTAACACTTAATGAATACCTGTTATGTGCCAGACACAGACTTGAGTGCATTACTGATATATTCACTACTGTTGTAGCCAAACGACTTCTTATTTTACTGAAAATCCAAATATTAGTATCTTTGGAATGAGACATTTGTTTGCATTCCCAAATGAACTATTTACTTAAATTAGGGAAGTTGCTTGACCTCTGTCTCAGTTACCTTGGACAATGCTATCCACCTGTGGTATTTTTAATGACAGTTTTTTATTTAAGACCATTGAGGGGCGCCCGGGTGGCACAGTGGGTTGAGCTTCCAACTCTTGATTTCAACTCAGCTCATGATCTCAGGGTCCTGAGATGGAGCCCCGCAATGGGCTCTGTGCTCAGCAAAAGTCTGCTTGAGTTTCTCTTTCCCTCGCCTTCTGCCCTTTCCCCTCGCTTGCATCCCCCACCGCCCCACCCCATTAAATAAATCTTTTAAAAAAAGACCATTGAAACAAACTAGTAGAGCATCTGGTGCATGTTTGGTGTAATAATTATTGCTTTTCCTTTAATATCAGGTAAGGAGCTTGGTGAATTTGGAATACTGATTGCAGTAATGGTTAATCTTTCTTCTTCCCAATGTATATGCCCTTTGTAATGTGACTTTGCAGCTTCTCCTGTAAAGAGGTAGAGTCTACGTTCCTACACTTGGAATGTGGCAGAGTGACAGTGTGCCCATTCGGAGCTTTGGCCTCAAGCAGTCTTGCATTTTTACACTCAGATTTTTGGAACCTTTTTTTAGCCACCATGAGAAGCATCCTAGGTAGGAGGTTGAGAGACTGCCATGGAGCTTAGTCACCCTGATTCAACCCAGCTGAGGCCACAGACGTGTGGAGACCCCTGCCAAGATCAGAAAGCCAACACGTTGCTGACCAGCCAGCTGACCACAGTTATATGAACAAGGCTGTCCTAGCACAGCCAGCTTCCAGCCATCTTCTGTATTGCTTCTCGAAATAAATGTTCTATGTTTATGTCACTAAATTTTGATGTGATTTGTTATGTGGCAGTAATAGTTCACTGAATCAATGGGCTATTAATACTAAATAGTATTAATACTATATTAGTAATACTGATACTAGTAGCTCAGATCATATACTGTTTCAAACGTGGTAGGTGACATATCTCTATAACTAACCAAAAGAGCTAGCCACAATATAACTTCTGGAATTTCCCCATCTCCTCTTTATCTTTCTCAGACCATGTGCCAAACTGAGGCAGTTCCCCAGCAAAGTCGTAGTGTTTGCCTTGTAACTGGAGCTTGCTATATGTGGCTGATAAGCAGGATCTTTATAGTGATTCAGGAACTTTCAAATTGCTTGGCAATGGCTTGGCGGGACCTGGGCACTGCCTAGACTTCCAACAGTAGAGCTTACTAAAATCCCAAGTTCTTGTTCCTCCTTTGGTATTCTCCTATTCAGTGCTGCTAAAGCTGCTCGTAAGCCCCTAAGATTTCCAGGACCCAGGAGGCTGTCTGCCCTAGACCACATATATTAATCTGAATGCTTGTTATTAGTCATCTGAAGGCTTGATTAGGGCTGGATAATTCATGTCTGAAGTCCATCCACAGGGCTGGCAGGTTGGGTCTGGTTGACAGTAGGCCTCAGTTCCTCTCCATACGAACCTTCCCACAGACTCCCTAGATAGTCTCACAACACAGGAGCTAGTTTCTCCCAGAGTGAGAGAAGGAGCAAGGCGGAAGCTTCAGGGCTTTCTATGCCCTAACCTCATACATCCTCATTTCACCCCCCCCCCCCCCCCCGCTAGGAGTGAGTCACTAAGTCTGAGAATGAGTTTCATTAGGCTTCACGTTTTGAAGGAAGTGACAATCAGTGGACTTATTTTTTGAAAGAAGTGACAATTAATGGACTTAATTTAAAACTCTCACATCCTGTAAATTCAGATGACTTCATGCATGAATCCCCAGTTTTTTCTTCCCCACATACAAGTCCACTCTCATGCTGGTACCGTAAGAGGGTGGAGTAGCAGAAGTGCATACTGTCCCTCCCTGTGAGATAATGGGAGGACAGAGGATCATACACTTTTTCTTGACCCTTAGCTTTTATATATACCCAGTTACTAGCCCTGTCCTTTGCTCTATGAGTAGGATGTCATAGTTATGCCTTGTCCCATCTTAGTACTTATCAAAAATACATCAAAAACACAACACTGGTTCTCTAGAAGTACTTCTTACTTGTTCTAGTGAGACTTTGCATGTGGCAGCAGGTGGGGGCACCGATATTGTTCGGTGATGTCCCAGCCACGAGGAAGCGGCAGTGACAGAAAATGTAGCTTTTTCTCCTGTTTACCTCTCTCCTCACCCACATCCTTCTTTCCGTCCCCCGTCAGTCAGTGCTTGAGCACTGTCGGTGCCAGCTGCTGGGAAGGTAGAGCGGTGGCTTAGTCACTGCTTTTCAGGTATTGACTGTCTGAAGTTTTGTCCCTGAAAAATTTCCAGGTTCTTTATTTAAAAGGAAGATTCATGGAAGCCATTCTAGAACTATTGAATTAAATCTCTTAGGTGGCTGTCAGAAGCCACATTTAGTCATTTTGAGAACCGCTTGTTCTTGTTTGGTAAAATTTGGTCATTGTTACCATGATGATGGCTTTTGACTTGTATTTAATGAAATCAGTGGATCTCAAACTTTGGCAGGCATCCGATTCCTGGCCCCCGTCCCCAGAGTTTCTGATGAAGTAGGTCTAGGGTGGAGCTGATAATCTGTAGTTGCAAAAAGTCCTCAGCTGATGTTGATATTGCTGCTTCAAGGGTCACATTTGAGAACCAATCAATATAAATACTAATTAATATTTTTCAAAAGTAGATATATGTTTCTTCTAATCAGGCCTAACTAAAACTCCCAGAAACACAGTATTTTGGAGATCATGCTGCCAGACTCCTCCTTTAGATGTTTGAATTAAAAGTTCAGGGACTTCATTTAGATTGTTAAGCAAGTTAAAGCAGACATAGAAAGATAGGGTTTTCTGACTCCTAGTCCAGTATGTTCTCCATTGATCACTCAACTTTGGAACATGTATTTTTGTGTTTCTGGTGCCAAATTGTCAGTGGGTTATAAAGGATAATCATCTCAGCTTAAATCAAAGGTCAGAGAGGATGGTGACATTAGAGGTTCTTCTAAAACTGAATACAGAGCAAGAGGTCATGTGCCTCACAGTTAAAGAGGATATTGTTTTGCCTTTTTAGGTGTCTTAATCATCAGAGAAGCATTTTCTTTTTATGAAGGATATTAAAAAAAGGACTGAAATGTGAAACTGTTGTAAACAAAGGCTATAGTTTTGGTTGCAGAACCTGAGTCCAACTGCCAAGAAAAATATTAACATAGAAGCAGATAGTCTGAGAGTATATGAATAGTGACATTTCAGATAAATATTCAGCACATGACCCCATGAGGCAAAAACAAAAGATAACTTTATAAAATGTGTGGCTGCACAGACCCAAGGGCAATATGGTGACCGTGTCCAGCTTGTTGTTGACTAAATAAAAAGAAGTTTGATTCATCACAGATGAGCAGTAATTGTCCTCATAACTAATTATTTATATCATAAGGCCATCTGTGATGTTTTCATGATTTCCAAAAGTGAATGCGCTCAGCTTGAAAGGGAGGAGATCTTGCCAGTTTAGAAATGACATCTGGAAGGGTTTGGAATTGAAAGGCTTAGCAAGAAAAAGTAGAGCTGCTTACAGATGCCAAAGCCGGAGCAGGTCTCTGAGTAAATGCATCCGTTCTAGACCCCTGAGGCAGCTTGGGTTCCTCAGAAGTGAACCCAAGGCAGGGATGCATACCTATTTTAAATAGGTAGTGCTCCCAGGGGGAAGCCAGTAAAGGGGAAGGGGAAGCAGAGCAGATGGAAGGAAGTTGAGCAACAGGAAAGTCCCAAGGAGGGAAGATTCACCTAACCCCACAGGGGAACTGGCATCTCTAAGTTCTGCCTCAAAGTTGTCCTGAATCTGAAAAAGTTGGGCTTTCATTCCCTTTACCATCAGCCATTGACCAAAGGCTGCCCCAGGCACTTCTAACTCTGCAAGAATGTGCAAAGTGCTCTGATAGCCTGGGGAAGTACTCTGGAGAGGAGGCACGGTTTCTGAGAGTTAGAAATCATATTAAAGCTGGGGGAGGGACACACAAAGCCTGTCACAAGTGTTCTGAATGGAACGTATCATGTCCACTTTGAGACTCAAACTCCCCCTTGGTGTTAGGGTTGTTTAAAGGAATAAATTTTTGGAGAATTATTAGCAAGTCTGTTAACTCACACAGAGGTTTTATTTCAAATGCAGCCTTCCTGGTAATAGAACCGATATTTTGATCTCCATCTGATTGATCCTTACACATTTTTCTCATTTTTGTTTGTTTTTGATTCTCCTTAAACTCTTTTAGATATGTATCAGGGTTCTTTTATCTTTTGAGCTTTCTATAATGAAACATGTCTTCTTACAAAATGTCCCTAGATGACTGACACTGGCAGGTACACAACACTGGGATATCTCCTGACAGCTCCACCTACTTATCTTGCAGTCACACCTCACTTCAGCACAGTGAGGAACCAGGAGCAGATTGCTGGAGATCAGTGCAGCTGTCTACCAGCCCGACAAAATGCCTCGCTCCCTGATGATTTAATGTAGAGCTCTGGTATCCAGATGTAACATTCTGATACCCCACGTAGGCAGGACAGGAAATAATTTCTACATTATAGGACATGCATTTGTCAGTCTATGAAGAGACATTTGAATCATTTGTCAAAGTGTTGTGTTATTGTAAACTTGAAATTATTTTTCCAACTGCGGTGGAAATGGGAAACAGAGAAAGGTATGAGAGCCATCTTCTGGAGAGATCTGTTAACAGCCGTACTGGATTGCGCACCTCTTTACTGTATTCCTCCTCCTGCACCTCTGCCAGAACTGAACCACGATCCCTTTAACCAGGCCTGCTCCTCCATATGTGATATACGTCAGTGAAAGGAGAACCATCCATGCAGTTGCTCAGCCCAAAATTCTTGGAATCCTTTCCAGTTCCTGTGTCTCACTGATCCATCCATATATTCTGCTATTTATATCTTTGGCCGCTTCTCTTCTTCCTGTACCACCCTGTGCCTCTATATACTTTCTCACCAGTAACTATGTGAACTATTGGCCAAGCCTGCTGTAAGGTCTCCCTCCTCTAGTATTAACAGCATCTAATCTGTATTAATAATGCCATAGAGTTCTTATTTTCTCTAAACATAAATTTGATCATGCTGATTCTGATTTAAATGATCGCATGCATTTCCACTTGGAAGGCTGATTATGGCTCCCACAATATGCCACATCCTAATCTCTGGAACCTGTGATATTACCTTATTTGGAAAAAGGGTCTTTGCAACTGTAAATGAAGGATCGTGAGAGGAGAATATTATTCCAGATTATCCAGGTGGATCATAAATGCCATCACAAGTGTCTTTCTAAGAGAAAGGCAGAGAGAAACACTCAGAGGAGATGATACGAAGCAGAGCAGAGAGCGGCGAGGCTGCAGCCACGTTGCCAACAGCTCCTAGAAGCTGGAATTGGCAAGGGACGGGTTCTCTCCTAAAGCTTCCAGAGAAAGCATGGCCCTGCCTATACCTTGATTTCAGACTCCCAGCCTCTATAACTGTGAGAGAATAAATTATTATTGTTTTAAGTCACCCAGTTTGTGGTAATTTGTTACAGCAGCTCCAGGAAACTATTAGACCCATTGTCCTTAAGATAATGATCAAACTATTTTTATATTATTCAAAGCCTTTTGTGATCTGGGCTCTGCCTTCATTTCCTAACCTAATCTCCCATCATTTCCCCAAATGAATTCTGTGTTCTAGTGAATGGGAATGACTGGAAGGTCTTGAATTGTGCCATTTCCTTCCTGTACTTCCTGTAATTACGTATGCGCTTGTATTTCTCTAGAACTCCCAAACTCTTCTTAATGTACAACAGTCTGTTTAAGTGCACTAAAAAGTCTATGTGGTAGGTGAGTGAGACAGAAAGAGGATGTGGATATGCCAATCTGAACTTCTAAAAATGAAATTAATTATATGGGTAATTTGTGTAAAAATGCATTGACAGACGTGTGACTTATTGTCACTCAAACATGAATGAAAAATTATCCTAAATTTATCTTCTACTTACCAGATCTGTAATTATAGTGCTAAGTTCTTCCAAGGATGATGGTTGAGGTTTCAGAAAGAGGACTTTTCACATTTTTAAGGCTTAATCCGTGCACATCCATGGCCATTGTAATAGATTATGTTGTTGTCTAATCCAGATCCTGTCCCGTTTACTGGGCTTTGTAATGGGGCCCCAGCAGCTGAGAGTATTTGATGTTTTTTTTCCCCCTAACTTTGAGATAAAATGGATATATAACATTGTATAATTTTAAGGTATGCAACTTGTTGATTTAATATACTTGTGTATTGCAGTATGATTACCACCATAGTCTTATTAGCTAATACCTTCATCACAACACATCATTACTCTGTTTTTTATGGTGATACTATTTGAGATCCACTCTTAGCAGCTTTCAAGTATATGGTACAGTATTATCTAACATCAGAGTGCTGTATATTAGCTATCCAGACGTACGTGTCTTCTAACTGGAAGTTCACGCTCTTTGACCAACAGCTCTTCCATTTCTTTCACCACCCCCAATCTCCTGGTAACCACTATTCTGCACTCTCTAATTCAGTGAGTTCGGCTTTTCAGGATTCCACATATAAATGAGATCATATATATATTTGACTTTTTTCACTTAGCATAATGTCCTCAGGGACCATCCGCATTATCACAGATGGCAGGATTTTGTTCCTTCTCATGGCTTAATATTACATTGTGTGTGTGTGTGTGTGTGTGTGTACATACATATGTATGTATATGTATACATATCAACACAAATATACACATATACACATCCTCTTTATCCATTCTACTGATGGACACTTAGGTTGTTTATAGATCTTGGATATTGTGAATAATACTGCTATAAACGTGGGAGTGCAGAAAACTCTTTGGTACACAGTTTTCCTTTCCTTTCTAATTAAAAAAATGGGCAAAGGACCTGAGTAGGCATTTTTCCAGAGAAGACATACAAATGGTGCATGAAAAGGTGCTCTGCATCCCTAATTGTCAGGGAAATGCAAATCAAAATCACAATGAGATACCGCCTCACACCTGTTAGAATGGCTGTTATTGAAAAGACTGGAGAGAATGAGTGTTAATGAGGATGTGGAGAACAGAGAACTTTTGTGTATTTTGGTGGAAATGTAAATTGGTGCAGTCAGTGTGGAAGGTACTATAGTGGTTCCTCAAAAAATTAAAAATAGAGTATTGGCTATTAAATGTTCTTCGCTGCCCTTTCTACCCCAGTAGCTTGCATCTATAGACTTCCCGACAAGGAGGTACAACAGATCAATACCAGTGCCTCAGGTGAGACCAGTCCCGTGGTGCAGTGCAGTTCAGGGCCACCTCTGTATCAGCTGATGGTTTCCACCTAAGACCACACCCTTGTTCAGATCCTTCCTCTGCCCCATCTACTCCCCTCATTCCATTTCTCTTGAGAGTACTGCCTTAAGAAGTTACTTACACTCCAATTCCCACCTCAGACTCTGCCTCTAGGAAATGTGACCCAAGACAGGCAGAATTCCAAACTTTATTACTACCAGTCCTTACAGCCCAAGTCAAAACTCAGCCAAGAATTGAAGGAAAACCTCAGTTATCTAACACTGTCATGGGAACCATGGTAATAAATACAAAGGTTCAAAGAGTTTGAATCACTTAGGAAGTAAAAAGTTCTTTCTGCACAGCTTTTTATGGAATGCCATCAGTGAGTCCATAAACGAGTAAGTGAATGTTCTAGAAATATAAATGGACTGTAATAACCTGCAGTGGTGGTTTCCCAAAAGTATGCACAAGTGCTGCTCCTCCTTGGTGAAAGTGCATCATGAAACAGAGTTTGAAATTCAGCATCTCCCTCACCTAAGTGACCTACTGCAACAGCAAGGCTGAACTCCACTGCCTCTTCCATGAAGCTGCTTCTAGAAATTGGCTAAATCCCCCAGAAGGAATCTTGCTTCCCACTAAACGCTGTGTTGTTTGAATAACTTGTCTTTTATCAAATACCTGATGAAGAGATCAAAGTTACTCTGCTGAAATAAGAGTGTTTTGAATGTTGCAGACAAAGCAAAATGATAATAACATGAAAACAGTACCATTGTTAAAGGCAAAACAGTCCTTGGGGGAAATTGCTGCTACAGAATTTGAATGGAGAAAGGGGAAGGTGGGGAGTTCTGAGTAAGTACTGGGCCTGCCATTTGTAGTTTGTGTAACCTTGAGTAGGTTAGTTGATGACATCACAGTGTCACTGGGAGGAATAAATGGCATAATGCTTGTGCATTGTGAAAGCATTATAAAGTGCTGAGAGCTCTACAGATGTTTATTATTATTTCTGCTCTCTTTCATGGCCCAGAGGGTTATTCATCTTTCATTCATTATATTTACATGAATCAAATTTCAAGATAGCAAGCGAATATTGTGGATGTGTTAAAATTAATTTCTATTATAGGTCTTGGATTTAATATAAATTCATCCCGCTATTCTACACTGAATAAGCAATAAAATTTCCATGTTAGTAATTTTGTTATTTAACTTGAAAATAAAATTATATTTATCAACCTCTGTAGTCCATTGCATATAGAAAAATGATGTCCTGTGTACCGAGCACTACCGTAGGCCATCCTAAGATGCCACACATCATGCGTCTTCTTGTGGAGAAGGAAGGAGAGGCATTATACTGACATATACGGAAAGGATTATGCGTTTACAAATTGTGCCAGCTTCTAAGAAAGAACAGCATGGATGCCTTGAGAGAGAAAAGCAGGACCTTCCGATAAAAGGTGGTCAGAGAAGGTCTCTGAGGAACCGATACTAGCTGCGGTCTGCATGATTAGTAGCAATTGACCAGATGAAGCTCTGGGAGAGAAATGACCAAACAGAACAACTTCTGGGATGGCCCGGATTTTGGAAAAGCTATGTGCTAATGGAGAGGCAAGGCAGAGTCGGAGTGTCTGTTCTAGGGTAGGTAATTGTGGTAGCATTTGAGAAGAGTAATCAAATCATTTTGGGTAAGATATTAAGCCTCTCAATGTCCCAGTTTTCTTATTTGTAAAATTGAGCTAATAATGTTTACCATTAGGTTGACGTCAGTTAACCTAACCACAACTTAGATTTTGCCCTGCACATAGTGAATGATTTTACAAATAATTATTTTTTAAAGATTTTATTTGAGAGCAAGAGTGAGAGAGCGTGAGGGAGCACGAGCAGGGGAAGGTGCAGGGGGAGAGGGAGAAGCAGGCTCCCTGCTGAGCAGGGAACCCTATGCAGGGCTTCATCCCAGAATCCTGGAATAGAACCTGAGCCAAAGGTAGACGCTTAACCGACTGAGCCACCCAGGCACCCCTATTATTTTTCTTATATTCTTATAAACACAATGTGTTATTTTCAAGTTGTTGATTCACCATTAATGACCACTCAGCATTTAATTAGGTTTAAAAGCATAATGCAGATCTTAACCTTGGGCACATACAGCACATACAGAAATAGATAGAAAAGAAGGGGGAAGAAATGCAGGGAAAGTAGCAGACTTACTCTCACAAAGTGAGAGTCAAAGGCTAAAACTGATAGAAAAGGAGAGTTAATGAAGCTACTTAAAGTTCCCTAAATAACCACAAGGAACATTAAGAAGAGTGATAACTGTTGAAGGGGTGGGAAAGGAGGACGGCAATGGGAAGGAAGTGGGCTAAGTCTCACGTAGCTGAGAACACCTGCATCAGTATTACCCAGCTAGTAGGACAAAAGCTGAGGCAACCTGTGTCAACGTGATTTAGTTGTTTGTACCAGAAAAACTGCCTGAGAAAGATAAGATTATTCATCAATAAATAACTTGACTATTGCCTTCAGGAAATTCCAGCAAATCAATATTTCTGAGATAACAGCTCATCTGGGAAAACATGACACTTGTCAAACATTTTCTTATCCAGACTCATTTTAAGACGTTTACCTCACCATTTAACAATTAATGTCCAGTCTCAGTTGCTTGAACCATTCAGGTGTAGACCTCAAGAGCCTATAAAGATAAATTCTGACCTTCCCCTCTGAGACACTGCTAAAACTCTGTCAAGATGGTGTTCTCTCTCATTGAACTAGTTTTTAGTAAATTCAGCTTTGCTTTATTTACAGGTCATCTAATTCAACAAAGCAGAAAGTCGAAAGCTAAGGTTGAATTGATAGGTCAACAGACATTGGTAGAAATATAGTATTCGGAGATTGGAATGAAACACCAGTAAAAGGACAACAGAAATGTATAGAAATAGTCACCTCAGAAAAGAAGCTTTGAAGTGGTCTCCTCAAGAACAGAATTAAGAGGCTTGCTTTCATTCAAATTTTATGCGTTGTTTCAGTTAACAAAAGGATTCTGCTTTGACAAAAATTAAAGTTACACTACATGAGAAGATAGAAATGACTGGAAGCGCAAAAATCACTAAAATATTCAGTTTTCTAGAAAGTGACACCCTATTGTCCTTTCAAGATTTTGTCTGGTTTAACTTGCTTCTGAACCAGCTGAGGATCTGAACCATAGTAGATATGCAGATTGATTAAACATTGAGAAATTGAGCTTACACTTGGATCACACAGCAGTTAAAAATCTTAGATATTTCTAGTGGATGCTGTTGCTTGGGCACCTGGGTGGCTCAGTTGGTTAAGGGGCTTCCTTCACTCAGGTCATGATCTCAGGGTCCTGGGATAGAGCCCTGCATCGGGCTCCCTGCCAGGTGGGGAGCCTGCTTCTCCAGCTCCCTCTGCTCTTTCCTCTGCTTGTGCTCTCTGGCTCGCTTGCACATGCACTCACGCACTCTCTCTCTTTGTCAAATCTTTTAAAAAATGCTATTTCTTGATTGGTCTGTTGATTTAAGTTTTAATGGAATCAGCTGTCAAACTAGGGGCTTTGTTTGGAGACCCACCTTTGGGATCAGGAATAAAGTAGCTATGGAAGAGAAATGGAGGGAATTAAACTACTTAGGTGTCTTTTTAAGTTCACTCTTAAGCAGATGTTTGCCTTCCCTTTCTGAGGGGTAGAAGTGTGTCCCATGGCCCCTTCTCCTTTCACTTCTTCCAAGAAACTTGGAAGCCCTTATGAAATTTTCCTGAAGAAGTGGAGAGGTAGGGCTCTTGATGTGCCATGCTTCCTTTTCTGGTCAGTTCCTCAAATGATCAAATTCACACAAAAATGATGGACATTGGACAGCTGCTTTGTATTTTAGTAAAAAAAAATTGTATTGGTTATAACGTTCCCTCTTTAACTTCTGATTTTAGTCATTTGAGTCCTTTTTTCTTTGTTCGTCTAGCTGATGGTTTGTCTATTTTTTGATCCTTTCACAAAACCAGCTCTTCGTTTTTTTTCTATTTTAGTTAATTTCTAAAGAGAAGGAGCCTATGCATCAGTAGATTGGTGAGCCCAGGTTCCATGCAGAAGCACAGCTTACATGACATGGATTATAGGGAAGAAAGAGCCCTGTGTGTGAGGTGTAGACAGGGTTTGTACCACCCTGATTGTTGGGGACCTGGTTGTCACATGTCCCTCATCACAAAGGGCTTGCTGCCCATTGCAGGGTAGCCTCGTGAAGCCACAGTAGCTAGCTCCCTCAAGATCTGCCTCACCAAGTTCATGACTTCCAGTGGAGCCCCACAGTCAGACTGAGTGAGGCAGGGGCATGAAGGCCTGGCTGTGTTCACGCATTGGGCACAACTCTGATGGACAGTAGTTCATAGATTCCCGTTGAGTTGATGCAGCTTCCCTGGGTCTTCCTCACAGTTCAGTGTTCCCTCAACCTTCCACAGGTGTTGATCACAAATAAATATCTTACGCCCCAGACTCTGTTTTGGCATCTTATTCCAGAGAATGCAACCTGCAACAGTCAGCATAAATGTGAAAGAAAGGAAAAACAAATAGAAAATGTAAATGAATTCAAAGAAAAGGAATTTGTAGCATGTGGGGAAATAAAAGTAAGATATAGGTGAGTTGGTTTCTCCAGAAACATTTTATAACCTTGGAAGCTACTTTGAATTGTTAGTGTATGCAGGGCTACAGAACAGACAGTTGGCCCACAGAGTCCAGTAACACAGGTGCACACATGCAAGTTTTTCTTGAGACCTGGACATTTCCCTGTGTTATAAGAGGCACTAGTTTGTGGGGTCTTCATTTGCCATTTATGTAGAAGCATCAGAAGAAAAATAATCACTTTCTGTCCCTGGAAAGTACACTCTGACAGTGGAGGAAAGTCCAATACATTTTTAGTGAACATCAGAAGGACACAAAGCAGACAGACTGCTAGATGAAATTGTACAGGACAAGCATATTCTGAGTGGTCAGGAAGAACATGAAGAAGAGCTTTGGTACAGTTGGTTAAAATCTTCCCTGTGTTGACTACAAAACTATCAGGGAGCGCTGAACACTCTGAAAAGTAAAGTCTAGAGGGAGACAGGTACCCTCCGGGGCTGCATTTGTGGTCCCATCAAAGTAGAGAAATACACAGAGGCCTCAGAGAAGGCCACTTCCGATGAACCACTGCCTGTGTCCTGTCTTTTAACAGAAGTTCTCCTTAATTGATGCGGTTATCTGTCCCAGTCTCTACTTCATCTTACTTGTGACAATCATTCCATTGTATGAATCCCTTACCAAATTACAGACCATGGGAGCTCAAATACCTATAGGTGCTTAAAAATATGCTAAATTAGAATACTGGAAAACTTAGTGCCCGCCTGCTGTGTGCACGTGTACACACAGCAAATCTTAAAATAACATTTTCCTGATGATGGCATGTGTGCCTGTTCTTTGGGAGGGGGAAATTCAGAAATGCAGCCAGCAGATGGCGACAGTTGATCACATTTGAACTTAGATAGGTTAGCAGTAGTAGTTTTTGGAGACCTCATTCTCTCCTCAATAATTTTTTCCTGTTTTCCCTTCCCTTTCAGTAAAGTCAGGCTTCTATGTAGGGTCAGAATTAAGAGCAATTATGAAGGTAACTGTAAAGGAAAATACCAACTCAAACTAGGTCTTCAAAAATGTTTGCTTTCATGCTTTTTTGGGGGAGGGCAAGCTTTAGAAGCAGGGGGGTGTAAAAGGGCCTAGTATTTTGGACAATTGCCCAATTGCAGGTAGCTCAGTTAAAATGGCTCTTCGTTTCTGGAGCACTCACAGATACTGCTTCCAGCATGTGTTCTTTGTACTTTACTCTCACGTAGAATTATTGGTCAAAAATTGCGGGCTCACCTTCTAGAGGATACATTTTACAGATCATAAGTGTTCTAAATCTTTAATTCCTTTCGGAATTAAACACAGAGTCACAAAGCAGCATGAATTCCAGGGCCGAGTTTTGCTTCAGGTTATCTATCCACCATCATCAACTGTGTGTCTGCAGATGACGTGCCAAGGGGTCACTGTGTGTCTGGACTTGGTAAGAAAAGCCATTGGAATGTTTCATTTCTTTCTGGACATAAAGCTTCTTTGTGCACAATGTATTATAATGCTGGGACGCAGCAGTATATTGCTTCGGGGCAAAAAGAAGGGCTAAGAGGAACACAAAAAATAAGCCGAACGTATAGTTTTTTGTGAAGGTCAATGTCAGGATTGAGGAAGTTTACAGAATATGCCAATGACAGAAAATAAGAGTGGTTTACATGCTGACTAAATATTTCCTCACTTTAAAAAATGATATTAAAGCTTGCCCTCCCCAAAAAGCATGAAAGCAAACATTTTTGAAGACCTAGTTTGAGTTGGTATTTTTCTTTACAGTTACCTTCATGATTGTTTTTAATTCTGACCCTACATAGATGCCTGACTTCACTGAAAGGGAAGGGAAAAGGGAAGATCCTGAGCCGTTCTCTAAGTGTTAATGTTTGAAGTATTCTGTTGCTTCAGAATCGTGACACCACAAGACGGAGAGGATGCCCATATGTCTAAGTAGGCAAGGTCAAGCTGAAGGCCAGGGACGAGGAGCGGAGAAAGTGTGTGTGCACGCACATGTAAAAAATATTCCTGTCTTTGTGTCACAGATCCTAGGCATGGCTGTCAGAATTCTAAGTTTTGGCTCTAGTATAAATTTTGCTGTTATTTCTATATCTTTTTTTAATGTTTTTTTATTATGTTAGTCACCATACAGTACATCCCTGGTTTCTGATGTAAAGTTCGATGATTCATTAGTTGCGTATAACACCCAGGGCACGATGCAATATGTGCCCTCCTTACTACCCATCACCAGTCTATCCCATTCCCCCACCCTTCTCCCCTCTGAGGCCCTCAGTTTGTTTCTCAGAGTCCATAGTCTCTCATGCTTCATTCCCCCTTCTGATTACCCCCCCTTTCTTTATCCCTTTCTTCCCATACCGATCTTCCTAGTTCTTATGTTCCATAGATGAGAGAAATCATTTGAAAAGTGGTATTTTAAAAGACTTTATTATGTCCGGGCACCTGGGTGGCTCAGTCAGTTAAGCGTCTGCGCTCAGGTAATGATCCCAGGGTCCTGGGATTGAGCCCTGTATATGGACCACAACTTCTTAATCCAGTCATCTGTTGAAGGGCATCTTGGCTCCTTCCATGATTTAGCTATTGTGGACAATGCTGCTATGAACATTGGGGTGCATATGGCCCTTCTCTTCTCTACATCTGTATCTTTGGGGTAAATACCCAGTAGTGCAATGGCTGGGTCATAGGGTAGCTCAATTTTTAACATTTTAAGGGACCTCCACACTGTTTTCCAGAGTGGCTGGAGGAAAATTCCTTCTCAC
>NW_024424675.1:12174805-12178452 GCF_017311325.1 Ursus maritimus
ATTGATTTTGTATCCTGCCACATTACTGAATTGCTCTATAACTTCTAATAGTTTGGGAGTGGATTCTTTTGGGTTTTCCATATAGAGTATCATGTCATCTGCGAAGAGAGACATTTTGACTTCTTCTTTGCCAATTTGAATACCTTTGATCCCTTTTTGTCGTCTGATTGCTGTTGCAAGGACTTCTAGTACTATGTTGAATAATAGTGGCGAGAGTGGGCATCCTTGTCGTGTTCCTGATCTTAAGGGAAAGGCTTCCAGCTTTTCCCCATTGAGAATAATATTTGCTGTCGGCTTTTCATAGATGGCTTTTATGAGATTGAGAAATGTACCTTCTGTCCCTACACTCTGAAGGGTTTTAATCAGGAAAGGATGCTGTATTTTGTCAGATGGTTTTTCTGCATCCATTGAGAGAATCATATGCTTTTTAACTTTTTCTTTCTTGATAAAATCTAAGGCACTGATTTGTGAATGTTGAACCACCCTTGCACCCCAGGGATGAATCCCACTTGGTCATGATTGATAATCCTTTTAATGTACTGTTGGATTCTATTAGCCAGGATCTTGTTGAGGATTTTGGCGTCCATATTCATTAGGGAAATCAGTCTGTAATTCTCCTTTTTGATGGGGTCTTTGCCTGGTTTGGGGATCAAGGTAATATTGGCCTTATAGAGTAAGTTTGGTAGCTTTCTTTCTGTTTCTATTTTTTGAAATAGCTTTAGGAGAATAGGTATTATTTCTTCTTTGAATGTTTGGTAGAATTCCCCAGGAAAACCATCCGGGCCTGGAGTTTTGTTTTTTGGAAGGTTGTTTATCACTGACTCAATCTCTTCATAATTAATTGGCCTGTTTAAAAAATCAATTTCTTCCTGTTTCAGTCTTGGTAGTTTATAGGTTTCCAGGAAGGCCTCCATCTCTTTCGATTGCTTAATTTATTGGCATAAAGCTGTTGATAAAAGTTTCTAATAATCCTTCCAATTTCATTGGTGTTGGTCGTGACCTCTCCTTTTTCATTCATAATTTTATTAATTTGGGTCCTTTCTCTATTCTTTTGGGTAAGTCTTGCCAGTGGTCTGTCAATTTTATTGATTCTCTCAAAGAACCAGCTTCTAGTCCTGTCGATCTGCTCTACTGTACTTCTGGTTTCTAATTCATTGATTTCTGCTCTAGGTCAACTGCTTCCTCGTGCATGGATTAGGCCTGTCCCTCTGTTGCTCTTCCAGCTACTTGAGGTGAGAATATAAAAACTGCATTTTAGATTTTTGTATTCTTTTGAGTGAGGCTTGATACAAGTGTATTTCTCCCCTTAGGACTGCCTTTGCAGTATCCCATAGGGTTTGGACTGTTGTGTTTTCATTCTCGTTGGTCTCCATAAATTGTTTAAATTGATTTTTGATTTCCTGGTTTATCGAATCATTCCTGAGCAGGATGGTTCTTAGTCTCCAAGTGTTTGAGTTTCTTCCAAATTTTTCCTTGTGGTTGAGTTCCAATTTCAGAGCGTTGTGGTCTGAGAATATGCAGGGAATAATTTCAGTCTTTTGGTATCAAGAGACTCCAGCTTCAGGTCCCAGAACATGGTCTATTCTTGAGAATGTTCCATGGGCATTAGAATAGAATGAGTATTCTTTGGTTCTGGGGTGTAGTGTTCTATATATATCTATGAGGTCCAACTCATCGAGTATGGCATTCAAAGCCCTTGTTTCTTTGTCGATTTTTTGCATGGGTGTTCTGTCTATTGCTGATAGTGGAGTGTTGAGGTCCCCTAATATTATCGTATTTTTATCTATATGTCTCTTTATTGTGGTTAAGAGTTGGCTTGTGTATCTTGCTGCTCCCCTGCTGGGGGCATATATATTTATAATTGTCATATCCACTTGTTGGATACATCCTTTAAGAGTAATATAGGGCCCTTCTGTGTCTGTAACTATAGTCTTTAGTTTAAAATCCAATCTGTCTGATATGAGAATTGCTACCCCAGCTTTCTTTTGAGGTCCATTGTCGTGAAAGATGGTATTCCATCCCTTTACTTTCAGTCTGAATGTATCTTTGGGTTCAAAATGAGTCTCTTGTAGACAGCAAATGGATGGGTCATGTCTTTTTATCCAATCTGCAACCCTGTCATTTTATGGGTGTATTTATGCCATTTACATTGAGACTGAATATTGAGAGATATGATTTTAATGATGCCCTGTTGCCAGTAAAGTCTTTGTTTCTATCGGTTGTGACTTTCTGTTCTGTATCACTCTTGGGGCCCTTTTACCTTTATAGAACCCCTCCCCCCCTTAATATCTCCTGTAGGGCTGGCTTCATGGTTACGAAATTGGTCAATGACTGGCGGTTCTGGAAGGTCTTTATTTCTCCATCAATTCTGAATGACAGCCTTGCTGGATAAAGGATCCTTGGCTGCATGTTTTTCTCTGAAAGAGCTTTAAAAATGCCCCCCCCCCCAACCCTTTCTCTCATTCCAGGTCTGTGTAGACAGGTCTGACGTAATTCTGATACCTTTGCCTTGGTACGTGAGAAATTTCTTTGCCCTGGCCACTTTCAATACTGTATCCTTGGATCTAATATTTGCGAAATGCACTATGATGTGACGTGGCGTAGGTTTGTCATGGTTGAGCTTGGGAGGGGTCCTCTCTGCCCCTTGGACACGAATGTTTGTTTCCCTTGCTAGATTAGGGAAGTTTTCAGCTACAGTTTGTTCAAATATCTCTTCTAGACCTCTGTTTTTCTCCACCCTCTCGGGGATGCCGATGATTCTGACATTGGAATGTTTCATTGAGTCAGTAATCTCCCTTAACCTACATTCTTGCGTGTGGACTTTTTAAAGTCCAGATTCTATTTTAGATTTCTCTTCTAACCCATCCTCCAATTTGCTCATATGTTCTTTTGCCTCATTCATCCTGGCCGTCAGAGCCTCTAATTTGGACTGCGTTTGGCTCATAGAATTTTTAATTTCTGCCAGATTCGCTCTCATTTCCGCCCTTAGAGATTCTATATTCTCATTAACTATTTCGTTAATACTTTTTTCAAGTCTACACATCATCCTGACCATTGTTACTCTGAATTCCATTTGTGATAATTTGGTTATATCCATATCCATTAGTTCTGTGGCAGAGGCCACAGACTCATTGTCTTTTCTTTGCTGGGGGGACTTCTCCTTTTCATCATTCTGATGAGGAGAGGTTGCGGGGTTGTCCAGCAAATTATTGACTGGGACCCAGGCCGTGCGCCCTTGTTTTATAGGGATCTTAGGGATGTGGGCTTCTTGATTTTTTCAGTCTGCCTTCTCGGGGAGCGGCCTGCCGCGCTGATACTCAGGCAACCCTGTTTGGGTAGAGTCTCCATGTCCCCTGCAAGGGGGGATGGGGATGGACACACTGTGAGCCGGTCTTTCCAGGCTTTTGTTCTCTGGCAGCTTTCCCTGGCTGTCTGCTGTGCCTCTTCTGAGAGTCAGAGCAGCAGTGGCCGAATCTCAGCCTCTGTCTCAGAACAGAGGGATCGCGGACCGTTCTCCACTGATATTCTGGCCACTTTAACTCTGTTTTTGTTGGTGCTGCTCAATCCTGCAGTGTTCCGGGATGTGCTCCCCACACCCGGCATCCCAGCCCTCACTTCCAGGGCTGGCGCGTCTCTGTCCTTTATGT
>NW_024424675.1:12178462-12229393 GCF_017311325.1 Ursus maritimus
CTTTCTTTGCCCTGGCCACTTTCAATACTGTATCCTTGGATCTAATATTTGCGAAATGCACTATGATGTGACGTGGCGTAGGTTTGTCATGGTTGAGCTTGGGAGGGGTCCTCTCTGCCCCTTGGACACGAATGTTTGTTTCCCTTGCTAGATTAGGGAAGTTTTCAGCTACAGTTTGTTCAAATATCTCTTCTAGACCTCTGTTTTTCTCCACCCTCTCGGGGATGCCGATGATTCTGACATTGGAATGTTTCATTGAGTCAGTAATCTCCCTTAACCTACATTCTTGCGTGTGGACTTTTTAAAGTCCAGATTCTATTTTAGATTTCTCTTCTAACCCATCCTCCAATTTGCTCATATGTTCTTTTGCCTCATTCATCCTGGCCGTCAGAGCCTCTAATTTGGACTGCGTTTGGCTCATAGAATTTTTAATTTCTGCCAGATTCGCTCTCATTTCCGCCCTTAGAGATTCTATATTCTCATTAACTATTTCGTTAATACTTTTTTCAAGTCTACACATCATCCTGACCATTGTTACTCTGAATTCCATTTGTGATAATTTGGTTATATCCATATCCATTAGTTCTGTGGCAGAGGCCACAGACTCATTGTCTTTTCTTTGCTGGGGGGACTTCTCCTTTTCATCATTCTGATGAGGAGAGGTTGCGGGGTTGTCCAGCAAATTATTGACTGGGACCCAGGCCGTGCGCCCTTGTTTTATAGGGATCTTAGGGATGTGGGCTTCTTGATTTTTTCAGTCTGCCTTCTCGGGGAGCGGCCTGCCGCGCTGATACTCAGGCAACCCTGTTTGGGTAGAGTCTCCATGTCCCCTGCAAGGGGGGATGGGGATGGACACACTGTGAGCCGGTCTTTCCAGGCTTTTGTTCTCTGGCAGCTTTCCCTGGCTGTCTGCTGTGCCTCTTCTGAGAGTCAGAGCAGCAGTGGCCGAATCTCAGCCTCTGTCTCAGAACAGAGGGATCGCGGACCGTTCTCCACTGATATTCTGGCCACTTTAACTCTGTTTTTGTTGGTGCTGCTCAATCCTGCAGTGTTCCTTCTCCGGAGCTCCTGGTCTCAGTCTGGTTCCAGTGAGCACACCGGAGCTCCGTTTCAATCTGGTGGCGCGCGTTTCCCGGCTCACCGTCTCAGTCTGCTCTCTCGCGGGTGCAGGTCCGCGAGTCTGCCTGCTCCCCCGTGCAGGTGGCTACCGCTTCCCAGCACCCGAACGAGGCGGCTCCCTCCCCCTTATCTTCCGATATCTGTGCGCGGTTTCACGGCTCCCCGCTTTGTACCTCAATACTCAGCGCTGGAGATGTTCATTTGTAGAGATCCAGATGCATCTTCCTGCGTCTCAGGCTGATTCCGTGGATGTTCAGGCTGGTCTGGTACCTATCCAGCTGGACTCAGGGGACCGGCTGAAAAAGGGGTCCCCTACTCCTCCGCCATCTTAACCAGTTACCTCTGTTATTTCTATATCTAAATGTAAGGTATTTGTATCTGCACAGAAAATCCTTCTAGTTGTCTGGCAGGTTATGCTCATCTAGTAAGCAGTTATTGAAAAACAAAACAACAACATAGAAACAGTTTTTGTTTTCATTTATTTTTTATCCAATATTTACTTAGAGTGCGCCTGTGAGTGCAGAAGCAGGGGGAGGGGCAGAAGGAGAGGGAGAAGCAGACTCCCTGCTGAGCAGGGTTCCCACCCCAGGACTCCATTCTGGGATCATGACCTGAGTTGAAGACAGATGCTTAACAAACTGAGCCACCTAGGTGCCCTGAGAAACAATTTTTAAAGAAAAATTTCAGTATTATACTTCATAATTTTATTCCATTTGATTCTTTATTGAATGTCAGCAGATTTTCAAGTCAGCTATAGAGCAATACACCTTCATCGTCTGTTGATTTGTGGAAATGTAAAGACTGTAGCTGTGGATCCCTAAGGGAGAAGAAGAAAAAAAGGCAAGTGGATGAAAGAGTTTCCAAGGAACTCCTTTAAAATAACACCCAAATATCTTTTAAAAACCTCAATCTAAAGGTATTCTCCAGAGCATTGGTTGAGTTCAGCCAGTTTTTTAAAAAAAAAAAAAAAGAAAAAGAAAAAGAAATTCACATATCCGTATAATGGTCCCCTCTTGTCCATGAGACATACATTCCAAGACCCCCATTGGTTGCCTGAAACCATGGGTGGTACCGAACCCTGTATGTGTTTTTCCCTATGTATACATACTTGTGATAAAGTTTAATTAATAAATTAACACAGTAAGATGTTTACAGTAACTAATAATAAAATAGATCAGCTACAACAACATAGTGTAATAAAAGGTATGTGAATGCAGTCTTTGTCTCTTTCTCAAAATATTGAACTGAACTCACCTTCCTGTCCTTGTGATGACGTGAGATGATAAAATGCCTACGTGAGGTGAAATGAGGTGAACGACGTACGCACTTTGCAGTGTTAGGCTCCTGTTACCTTCAGACAACACAGCGGGGGGAGGAGCAGCTGCTTCCAGACCACGGCTGACCGCCGGTAACTGCGACCATGGGAAGTGAAACCGTGGATAAGGGGTACTGTACAGACTATTTGAACACAGTACTTGGTATGTTAGTGTGACACTGGGAACCATCTAAAAGTCTGGGAAATTATTTAACAAATGAAGTCATGTTTATTCATGAAAATGTTTTATTGTCAGAATAAGTCATTAACATGAACGCTTATATTCTTAACATCATTTAAAAATGTAAGAGTACAAACAGGATGTGCAAGCAGTATGAATGCAGAAACACCCTAAATTTAACAACAATTTCATAGAAACTAAGACTGGATGAAAATTCACCAGTATGTTTTTAGTAGAAATACTTAAGAGTGATATTATGTGTTCCCCCCCAATTTCTCTATAGTTTCCCCCCAAATTTTAATGGCTCTGTGCTTTCTATTAGAAAGACACATACAGGGGCACCTGGGTGGCTCAGTTGGTTAAGCCTCTGCCTTCAGCTCAGGTCATGATCTCAGGGTCTCTTCTAGCTCAGCAGTGAGTCTGCTTCTCCCTCTCCCTCTGTGATCTCTCTTGCTTTCACATTCTTTCAAATAAATAAAATCTTTAAAAAAAAAAAGCAAAACAGGCATGCACATGTACACTTTAAGTTTTGAGTATTTGTTTCCAGCCTCAGTTTACCCTTTGCAGAAAGAAGGCATTCTGGTATCCCATGGGTCTGTATCCTAACAACCCTCTGAGTATTAAAAAGGAAAAAAATATTAAAAATGACTAGTAAGAGTTGTGTGAATTTTGGAGTTGGCTTAGTAATGACAAGTTTATTAGCTTATTTTTCCGTTATCGTAAGGCTTTCCTGTCCCACAAGATACCACAGTGTCTAACTTGGATCCTTAGTTGTTCCTTTTGGTTAAAAACCACTTGCCTCTTGAATCATCTTTGAAGGTAAAAGTCTAACCTGGTAGAGTGCCAACTTTGTGAGTTTTTTGAATCCTAAAGAGCAGCGTGAGAATTCTCAGACCAGAGGTAGAAGTGGGCAGGAAGGTCTAGGGTTTGGGGAAGGGAGGCTCCTTAAGTGTGTGATTGGGGAGGTTTTCCCTCTATAGTTCTGCCCCAGGCAGTTTCCAGATAAGACTGTTTGATCACCACCCACTCCGTCCTGCTCAAAAACTAGAACACAAATAAGCCTGGGTCCACATTGCGTGGGCCCCTGGAAGGACGGGTGGGGGGGGGGGGGCAGGACTTCCTAATGAGATGCAGGCACTCTGGCACTGAGAAATGCTAAGCCTAATGCCTTTCCTTCCCATGCCCTCCTCCCCTCTCTTCTGCTGTGCAGGGAAGCCACCCCTAGGCCCTTGATCCTGACAGAAGCTTGGTCTGTGATTACTAGGGGAGAGAACAGTTGAAGTAACAGTCAACAGTTAAGAGGGAGGGGAAAGGCTTTGTTAAGGGCTGCTGGGCTCCATACTTGGGGCTTTGTTAAGGGCTGCTGGGCTCCATACTTGGGGCTTTGTTAAGGGCTGCTGGGCTCCATATTTGGGCCTATAAGGAAGCTTTATCTGGGCCTTGGATCTGCTCCTTGCCTCTAGTACTGGTGTAAACAACCAGGAGTTGACTATAATCTTCCAAATGGAGATTCACTAATTTTTAGTATATTTCCCAGAGTCCTCCCCTCTCCGTCTAAAACCTGTGTACTTTTCCTCCCTGTATTAGCAGTCTGTGAGAAGGTAAGTGACAGGGCACAGCAAGCTCACTCAGAGGACTTTCTATGCAAACCCAAGAAAAAGAGACCTATTTGCAAATCTGTAGTGGGGATCCCCCCCAATCCTGCCCCAAGTCTGTCATTCTTTGTCCAGTTTCCTGGGCTTTTGCGGGAATCTCTACAACTATTTGTCTTTTTCTTTTTGCATAGAGAGGAAGGGGCAGGAGGATAGAGAGGAGAAGAAAGGAAAGCCCACTTGTGGCTTCTGGACAACATGTTTAGGACCCAGTCATCTTGTTTATGGGCTTGTGGAGTAGTTGCTGTACTTCCTACAAATTCCAGTCTGATTTCGCAGTTCCAGCCAATATATCAGTGGTATTATTTGTGCTGCAGAATAGCACTGAGTCCACAACTCTATCATATTGTGTTACCGTAATCACTGAGAGGAATGAAATTTAGCATTAATATATGGTGATATATAATAAAGCAAACGCCCAGTCTGTGAACAAGAAGCCTTGTGAAATTACAGGATTTTCTCTCCTCTTTTTTCCTAATATACATTTGATTTTATAGGATCACAATGGATAATACAAATATAATTGCTGAAACTTAGAATGTGTGCTAGAGGGCAGAGTGAGTTCCAAGGACATACACCAAAAACAAATTTTTAACTTTGTTAATTTGAATCTCTTGTGATCAGGTACTAGAGCCAAGAATTAAAATCTTCAGAAACCATCTTGAATTGGATCACATGTACAAAGCATTTCTATGCATTATTGAAAACTTTTTGTCTTATATGCATATCTTAAGTGTATAAGGTAGTCTTAAAGATGTGTATTTGTAATATTTATAAACATGTTTTAGGTATTTCTGCCGCATGAAAGTGCCTGTAATTACTTACGGCTTTTTGGGAGTGTGTGTGTGTGTGTGTGTGTGTGATTTTTTAAAGTTGTTTTGGTGGCTTATTAGGTCTGTTTTCCAGTCTCTCTCTCTCTTCCTTTCTCTCTCCCATTCTCTCTTTACTAAAACAAGGCAGCTAGGTTGCCCTTGAAACAGTTTCAGACTTGAAAGATTTAGTAAACAAAAATGCTTTATAACTTTTTCAGTGGGAGTTCTTAACAGATGTGTTCTTCCTCGTGAGGCTTTCCCTGCTGTTTGATCTTTTCCTCCAAAGCAATTCGTTAAAGTGGGCAAAAACCCAGGAGGGATAATTATGCTGAAATGGGCCAGCGGCCAGGGTACTGCATCAGTCCTTCAGGATGCTAGCTGTCATCCCTGCAAGACTGCCGTAGCCAGTGCAGCTGTGGGCTACTAAGAGACCCAGGGAAGGGACAGGAGGGGATGTCTGTCTGAGTTAGGTGATGGGTCACAAGCTTGTAATGGGCTGAGTTTCTTTAAAGCTACTGGAATACGCATCACCCGTTTCCTTTGGGGAACAAAGCATGGAGTGAGGCTGAGGGGGCAGAGATATTATCATAGAATCAGGATGTCTGGTCAAGCAGAAATTTTGTTTTTGTTTTTGTTTTTTTTTTTTTTTTAGTTACTCAAAGTTGCCAGCTGCTGTTCTTTATAGAGTGAGGTCACCAAGTCAACATAGAGAAAACTAAGCTCTTCCAGGAATAAGCCCCGATTTGCTCTTTTAAGCTACGCTACTGTCAGGCAAAAGGGTATTTGTTCCTCAGGGTGGTTGTGTAAAGGGACTTTTTCAGGCGAGTTCCAGGTGGTCATGGAGTTCTGCCACTCCCTTTGATAGCCTGTAGCCCAGGGAGGTGGATATACATTTCATTTCTAGTTTCCGTTCACTGTTGCCCCAGCCCCAACTCCCTACTATGTGTCATTCACCAAGAACTGCAACACCGAGAGCTGAGGCCTTCTTCAGTGAACTCCATTATTGGCCCCAGAAGATACTGTGATGCGCCTTGGTCAGTCAGTACTTCTGACCTTCAGCTGTGGACAGTGGATTGTAGGGGAGTTGGAATAGGGGTGGGCTTCCCTTTGGGAACACTGGTCTTTGTTCTTTTCTATGAAATCTGACTGTAGTAATTCTCTATTCTCTAAAAAATTACCACTAATTTAGTAGCTTAGGACAACATAAAAGTATTATCTAGTTTCTGTGGGTGAGGAGTCTACAGACCTGGGTTAACTGGGTCCTCTGCTCAATTCTCACCTGGGTGAAATCAAGGTGTCAGGGCGGCAGTCGCATCTAAGATCCTTTGGCAGGTTCACAGGTTGTTGGCTAAATTCAGTCTTTACACTTGTGGACTCGATATCCTCAGCAACTAGAGGGCTCCCACCTTTCCCTGCCAGGTGGCCCTCTCCACAACATTTGTGTCTTGAAAACCAACAGGACAGTGTTTCTGCTGGCTTCTTCCTTTTCTGATTTGTACATCCTCTTTTTTTTTTTTTTTTAAGATTTATTTATTTATTTTAGAGAGCATGAGTGTGGGGGAAGAGGCAGAGGGAGAGAGAGAGACTCAAGCAGACTCGCTGTTGAGTGCAGAGCCCAATGTGAGGCTTGATCTCACAGCGCTGAGATCATAATCTGAGTGGAAATCAAGAGTTGGATGCTTAGCCAGCTAAGCCACCTAGGTACCTCTGTATATCCTCTTTTAAGTGACTTACCTGGTTAGGTCACATTAATCAGAATAATTTTCCTTATGATTAACTTAGTCAAATAATTAGGAACCTTAATTAGATCTACAAAATCCCTTTACTTTTTCCATAAAACATAGTTAACTACAGGGTGGTATCCTGTCATATTCACACCTCCTGCTCACACTCAAGGGAGTGGGATTATACAGAGCATGTACCCCAGGGGTTGGGAATCTTGGAAGAACTCTGCCATTCCTGACTAGAACATTCCCTTTATTTCCAAAGTAAAATTTTAGTGTTCAAACCAGCTGATTGCCACGTGGTTTGGATACCCTAACGAGGAGTTGTAACCATTTCCTTATCTGTTCAGTAATGAAAGAAATTTAAACTAGAAACCCAACTGGCATAATGTCACATTCATTGAGACTACTTCTAACTCTATACTTAATTGAAAATTTTGTTTCTGTCACATCACCTTTATTCAGTCCAACTTGTATATATCAGAGAAGCCTAAAGGCATGAATTAAGGATGAAAGTGACTTTAAAAATATTTAGTAGTTCCAAATTTTGGGGGTATTAGAATGTATGTATATGATCATCCCCTACAAAAATAAATCTATTAACTTAAGTAAAAGGCACAAATCTAAAATGAATTCAATAACATTTTAATAACCTTGTATTTTATTAATCACAATACATCCAAACATTTGAAAAATTGTGTGTGTGTATATATTCTAATTTATTTTGATATGTTATGGGGAATGCCATTTATTTCCACTGGTGACAGTTCTTAGTCATATTTTTATACCTTAAGCAATAAATCTATACCTGCCTAGGGAAGAATTGAGCTATTCTAGTTTACAGGTGAGGAGTGCATTATTAATAAAAGTCTAAGGAAAACTAGATAGGTGAGTTATGTCATGACCCCAAGGTTCATGAGAAAGCTGAAACTAGAATAAAGATCTCCCAGCCCCATGAAACTTAGAGCATATCACGTTGCTTAAACTTTGAACCACAAACATCTAAATCTCTTTGCTCAAAGTCTGCAAGTTAATAGATCCTCTTTGCTTGATGTGTTTGAGAAACCCACAGTAGTTGGGAGCCGAGAACAATTGAGCAGGCAAGACAGAGAAGGGTAAAGGAAAGGGGGTTAATTCCAAGTTTTTCTTGAATGAGGTTATCCTTGCATCATAATTTGTTGGAAGTGAATTAACTGAATCTGGGGAAATTCAGATTCAGTTATGAGTCAGAAAACATGCTTTAAAGCAAAATGCAATGACAAATCTTAGATAATCTGGAGTTGGGATTTTGCGTATGGCTTTTCTCCTAAATCAAGATGGAAAATGGAGATTTAATTATAACTCTTAAGGTATTTTTAAACAATTTTATTGAGATAATTTATACCATCAGATTCACCTGTATTGTGATTTTCAGTAAATTTAGTGAGTTGTATAACAATCATATTATAATCCACTCCTGAAGCATTTTTATCACACCGATAAGATCCCTTCTATCCATTTACAGTTAATCCCCATCCCACTCCTAAACAGCTCCCTTTGCCCTAGCCCCAGGCAATTATTAATTTACTTTTTGTTTCTATAGATTTGCCTGTTCTCAACATTTCACATGAATGGAATTGTACAATATTTGGTCTTTTTGCTTCTGTGTTCTTTCATATTGTGTATGTTTTTGAAGTTTATCCATGTTGTAGAATTAGAACTACATTCCTTTTTATTGCTAAATAGTATTCCATTGTATGGCTATATATTTCATTTAGTCCATTCACTAGTTGGCGGACAATATGTTTGATTCCACCTTATGATGATACTCCTATTATGAATACTGGAGCCCAAGTCTTTTTGTGTGTGTGTTGGCGGGGGGCATGTTTTTAAATCTCTTGAGGAGATACCTAGGGATGGAGTTGCTGGGCCATGTGGTAAATTAAACTTTGTAAGAAGCTGTCAAACTGTTTTTCAGAGTGGCTCTTCCACTTTTTTTTATGTTCTCATCAGTAACCTATAAGGCTCCTGTTTCTCTATATCCTCAACACTTATTATTTTCTAAAAAAAAAATCCTAGCTATCCTACTGGATGTGAAGTGGCATCTTGTTATGGTTTTGATTTGTGTTTATCCAATGACTAAAGATACTGAGCATCTTTTTATATGCTTCCTATTCTATTAGCTACTTGTAAATCTTCTTTGGTGAAACGTCTATTCAGATACTTTTCCCATTCTGTGGTTGGGATGTTTGCCTTATATATGTTGATCTATAAGAGTTCCTTGTATATTTTGAATATAAGTTGTTCTTTTTTTTAATCAGATGATTTGTAGATATTTTCTTCCAGTCTATGCCTTGTCTTTTTTTTTTTTTAAACGGGATCTTTTGATGCACACAATTTTTGATTTGTAGTGAAATCCAGTTTATTTTTTTTCTGTTACGTATCCTGCTTTTAGTGTCCTATCTAAGAAATCTTTAGCTGAGGGTCTTTTCTCCTGTGTTTTCCCCTAAAAGTTTCATAGGTTTAACTCCTATATTCAGGTGTCTGACCCATTTTGAGATAATTTTTGTATATGGTGTGAGTTAGGGGTCTAAGAATCTTTCAGTGTGACTTTAATCTTGCCTTTGAAAATGGGAGATGTTACAAGGTCTAAGCCCATCATTAGGATAGTGCTAAGAGGAACTGGAGGGTGGTCAGTTTCTATCTGCTTGTTTCCCTCTCTTCCCCTTTTGGTGTTAGGATAGTCACAGGCACCTCTCAGACCTGTGCAGAAGACCAGCATGATGTCATATATATTTTATTTTCTTAATCAGCTTCCAACATGTTAGCGTATACCTTTCCAAGAAAAATCTTATGACAAAATGTTATTTCAAAGACTTTCCTTTCAGCTATGGATTAGTTAGAAGCTACATCAAATAAGATAATGCATGTGAAAATGTCTCAAAAATCATAAAATGCCAAACAAGTGTTCGGAATTATCACTATTGCATGCAGGAAATGAGAGTAAACAGAAGCAACAGTAATGCTTTTTAGAGGGCTTAAGTAGACAAAAAGAATGACAGTGTCAACATTAGAAGGTAAAGACCAGATTTGCAGATAATCCACCTGTAGATTGTTGAAAGTTGACTTTATCTGCATTACCTAAAATATTAAGAAGTTGGGTTAAGATCAAAGAGGTTCCTCTTGCTTGGTTGGATATGGGAGATAAAGTTGTCTTAGTAATTGGTATATTCTTTTGAAGTAAGATAGAGACTTTGCCCTTAGATATTGATTTCTCTTGTTAATGGATGGCCCTCCTTCAAGGATGTAGGTAGAATTAGCAACTGCTTTAATAATGCCAACTTAAGTATGCTTGAAAGCCCCCAAATAACCTAAAATCTCTCCTTTACACAGTGAGATAGTTACTTTGCTTGATATGTTCAGGATTAGTGAACACTTGAGGGGAATTTATAAGAATCTACATAGTTGTACTGAGTTGAGACATTGCTACTTAGACCTAATAAAACACTTTGCTAGCGTTACAGCCCCCATTAATCCCCTTGCTATCTACTGTTATCCAGCAGACATGTAAGTCCTAGAGGTTTGCACATAGCCAGATCAAATTTGGAGAGAAGGAATCAGGGGAAAGTGGGGGAGCACTGCAGATTGTTGCTGGAGTGGGTAGTATAGAGATGGAAAGGTCCAGGCTTCTTTTATTCAGTAGGAATAAAAAGGGTATGGCTGTCCCAAAGGTTGGAAAAGAGATCCCAAATGGAGGAAGGTGGAGGCTTATGGAGTACTGTGTTCCTAAGCAGAATTATGCCTCTGAGAAGCCCTGACTCTATGCAAATGATGGACATTAGTATTTTTTGGCAGACTGCTCTGAGTTCTCAATTCTCGGACTGTTCACTGCATCATTTTATTTAGCATTTCTCAGGCACCCCATTCCTGCATCCAAATCCTGCCTGTTTTGTGTCCGTGTTTATGAGCTCTTATTGACCACAGCTCTTCAAGGATTGTTATTTTTGTGCTCCCCATTTTGTAGAACAGAGAGGTTTGGAGTCTTGTGCTAACACAGGGCATTAGAGGTAGACCCATGGTTATAACTCGAGACCCTTAAGCTGCACAGCGTTAGACAGTCCTGTCTTAAAAACCTTGTCTATCCGAAAGTTGTGAGGAAACTGAAGCCACTGGAATTTCACAGTGGTCCCAAATTCACTCCCTAAAATAACTTTCTGTGAATACTTAGGCAGTTCATGTCTAGGGCCTGTGGACTCAGGAAGATAGAAGGAATGTAGCAATCATTATTTTAGTTCTCTTAGTTCTAAGGCTCCCTATAGATTTGTTAATAAATCAAACCACATATGGGGAGTAGAGAGGCAGAGGAAATGGGGAGGGACTTCAAATTCAGAGATAAAAATTGTCAAGAAAGAGCTTGCCCTTAGAGAAGGGGAAACAAGGAGCCAGGAAGACAGAGGGAACCAATAAACAAGAGGAGTCTTCATGGTGTGACACACAACAGGAGCTGGAAAACACTCAACATTTGATATCAGAGAAAGCAGGAAACACATTCTGAGAATAACCTTACCACCTATTGCAAAGGCTTCCACGCTGTGCTCATAGGCAAACACAAAACATCCCTTAAGGGTCAGTGCTGTACCCTCAAATGGTCGTCTTACCAACGTCAGTAGGCTAGTCAATCTGGAGTAGGCTTTGCTGTGGTCTCTTCCACGCTGTCCAGAATTGGCTCCTACCCATCTACTCCTCTGCGTATTTCTTTTTGTCATGCTGTTAAGATCACTGTATGCTTCTAATTCAATGGGGAGTTTTCATATTTCCCAAGCCTACATGTCTATAAAAATTGGAATTAAAAGGAGCTATTCTCTTTGATTTGGCCCTGGTATCCTGATTACCTTCTGTTGGGCCCATCCTGATTTTGTCTTGGCCCTAAGCATTTGGGCAGGTACATTTTTTATGGCTGACTTGGATTCTCTCCTTTTGTACTATCTCCAGCATTTTTCTCGTGATAGTTTCCTTTGGCAGCAATTCTTTCATCCAACTTGCTTTTATAGTGACACTGGATTCTTTGGCTGGTCTGGCCAGGTAACCACATTCAGCAGAGTAAAAAGACAGGAAGATTTAGAAATGTTTAGAAAGCTACTGGTGCCTTTTATTACCTATAGATCCTTATGGTTTTACCTTTAGGCACCTGTCCTCTGTGCTCCACCCCATGGAGCTAAATGACCCAGTGGTTCCCCAAGCTTTGGTATCTGGTTTATTGTCTTCCTTCCTAGCCCTCCGTGATCAGTCATCATCCTGATCTCTTCTTAATCTATGTGGAGAAATTCTTCCTACACTCCAACAATCTTTATCCCACTCCTTAAACCATCCTCTGCTAGGATCACTCTCAGGACCTGGGCATGGGTTGGGAAACCTTAAACTCCAGTATTCCAGTTTCTGACTATAATTGTTCATATGTATTTTTTTTTCTTTCTCTTATTCCCTATATGCAGATTTTCTAGATGCCCTGAGACTTGTAATTGTTTAACTCCCTTTATTTCTTTAAGTCCACTGTTTCCTTCCCTCTGTGGCCCACCTCTCCAGTGAAACACTTGTGGTCCCCTCACAGTCTCTTGGTTTTGCAAGTCAGAATCAATCATTCATATACCCTTCCTAAAAAATAGCAGTTAAGTAACCACCTGAAGTCATTCAGTTATGTAGACCTCTGTTAGGACAAATTATGACCTTCAGTCTCCAATGAGCCTACATTTTGGTTGTGAAATTCTTTCACACAATTCTAGCTTCTTCAGTTACAAGGATATTCTGAGCTGTTGGCACTGTTCTCATTCTCACTTACCCATTTGCCCTTCACTGATGTCACTTGCTGCAGATGACCTTGTTTTTCCTTTACTGAGAAAATGGAAGCCATCAGTTATAAACTCCTTCAGTGTTCTACTCTTTCAGTTCAGAGGGGAGAATAGCTTGTCCCAAAGTTCAGCCTTCAGCCTGCATTGTGGATCCTGTTACCTCCCTGCTTTATCTCCCATCTCCTTGCTCTGTTATCTGTTTTGATGGTCTTTCTCCTTCTCATTCTTCCTTCAAACCTGTAAGTACACTCACTTGCATTTATCCTACTTAAAATAATAAAATAGAAAACTTTCCATGATCCTGCACCTTTTTTTACTACTGTAGTACTGTCTTTTTTATACTTTCAAGGAAAGATCCTTGAAAAGACTGTTTATATTCTTTGTCCACACATCCTATTCTTACCAAATAAATATATACATAAAAATTTAAGTCAAATAGTCTACATTGACAATAATGAAAAACAGCATTCTCTTAATTCACGCCCCCCTCCCCGCCCTTGAGTTCCCATCCTCAGACACTTTTGTTCTTCAAGTACTCCTCTCCAAAAGTATGTTCCCATTGAGCCTCCTTTCCTATCCTTCTTCTTCCTTCTTGGATATAATCTATTTGCTCTTTTCTCTGTGTTGGCCTCTCTCTGCTGTATTCGTGGCTTTCCTCAAATGACTAGTGGTTTTTTTCTTGTTTATTTGCATTTAAGAAAGAGTTACCCATTAGCTTTTTGGAAACTCTGTGGTATGGACAGGCTTGTGTCAACTGGTCATTGTTTGGGCAGGGACCTGTCCGTCTGTGGGGAGGAGGTTCAGATGTCAGTATCTGACACATTTTGGAAACAAAATCAAACTCCAACTTGTGTATGTATATCTAGGCCCCAATATTCTAGCACCCATAAATAATCAAGGGGGCTTGGAGATCTCATCACTTAGTATAATGACTTTTACTTGATCTAACTGTTTCACATGTGGGGTTTTTTTTTGCCCATATCATGACTTGTTTCCAGTATCTGAGCCTTTTCTTGGCTCCATATTTGTCTTAGTCCATTAAAGCTGCTATAACAAAATACCCCAGACTGGGTGGCTTATAAACAACAGGACGGCATTTCTCACAGGTCTGGAGGCTGGAAGTCCAAGATCAGGATACCAGCAGAGTCAAGTGAGGATCGTCTTCTGAGTCCCAGAGTTCTTGTCGTATACTCACTCACATGGTGGTTCTTGAAGGGGCTAGAGAGCTCTTTCGGGTCTCTTGTATAAGAGCACTAATCCCATTCCTGAGGGCTCTGCCCTGGTGACCTTAGCACCTTCCAAAGGCCCTACCTCCTAATCTCTTCACATTGGACATTAGGATTTTAACATATTAATATTTAGTGGCTACAAGCAATATTGAAGTGATTTTTTCTCTTTTGCACATGTAGGCAGTTGCTATTTACTTCTCATTTCTGTTGACTCTTCCATGTGCTTCTCATCTTCCAAAAATTTGTTGACAACTGTCATATGTTGTATCCTATCCTGTTCTTTACTCCTGCAGTAGACAGTTTTTAGCTTCTTTACTCTCATTATACTAAACATGTGGAAATTAAGTTCTTTTCTCTCACATAAGTAACAAATACATGTATCATGTTCAACCCACCACGTTTAATTGGAAATCTCCTACTTCACTTTTTAACCTATTATCATTAGATTTCTGGCCCCATTCTTCATGAAAAAAGCCAGTGGCATCCTAGTTCCTAAAGCCTGTTGACTACTTTCAATTTTATTTCTTGTAATCTGCAGTTAATATCTACTCCTTTGATAAAACTTTCCTCTTTCTTGGTTTCTATTAAACTACCATCTTGGTTTTTCCTTTTTCCTTTTCCTCTGGTCATTCTCAGTCTAATTTGCTGGTTTCTCTTCTATTGCCTCTCTCTTAAAATATGGTTTTATCAGTCTTCTATTCTTGGGTCTCCCTTTCTTCCTCTTCTAAATGTCTTGACTTTCCTCAGGCTCCAACCATCCTCTTCTGTTTTATTTCTCCTATTCAAAAGGTAACTTTGCTTTCCTCCTCAAATGGGTACTCCTGCAACTTTATATTACACATCCTATAACACAGTCTAATCTCTATCCATTCTTGCTTCCATCTTTTTGCTGTGTTTGTTGTGTTAAAGGTAGCCATGTTCTTCTCTAAACCCAATTCCTTCAAGGCTACCCTGGTTTCTTCTCTCACTGTCTCAGTATATACCATATTTTTGATGATATCTTTTCTCTCTTGTATCTTCAACCTCTGTACTAAATTTTTGACATCCACGTTTTCATGGTCAAGACTTTTCCATCTTAAAGACAAAACAAAATGATAGCAAACCATTTTTTTTAATCTATCAAAGAATTGTTTACACATTTTGCTCTCATTTCCTCACCTCCACTCACATCTCAACAATCAGCCTCAATTTCACTCTCACTGGTGAGATGTCACACCACCACAATGACCTGTCACCAAACCCAGTAGACAGATTTCACTTGCTGTCTTAGGTAGGTTTTCAGTAACATTTGCCTCTTTTGACTCTCCCTTAAATTTTTAAACAGTTTCTGGCCTTAAGCTTTATGGCAGCATATATTCTTGATTTTCCTCATATCTCCGTGGCCCACCCTTCATTGTCTCCTTGGTAATATTGTCCTCCTTTATGTAATTATTAAATGTTGGGGTTTTTATTACTTCATCCTGGCCACTCTTGACTTCTCATTTACTGTCTTCTCCCTAAACAGTCATTCTCCCATGGCCACATCTATTTATGCATTTAAGGCCTTTACTTTTTCAAAAATTTCCAGCCTAGCAGGGTGCTGGGCTGGCCCAGTTTGTAGAGTATGCAACTCTGAATCTTAGGGTCATGAGTTCAAGCCCCACATTGGGTATGGAGTCTACTTGGAAAAAAAAAAAAGAGTATGAGATTTGTGAGGCTACTTGTTCTGATAACAAGCATTAATCGCATTCATAAAAAATCAGCCTAAGTTAAAGAAAAAAAATCACCATTTATTAACTGAAACACAAAGCTGAATTTGTTACTCACTTAAATAAGGAAGAGTTACGATTTTTGACGCAGTCTCTCCAAGCAAAGAGCAGCAGACTACTGATTTTGCATTGGATTTTTAGGAAGTAGGCAGTTAAGAGAATAGGTTGACATCAGCTATGGAAGCATGGTTGCTTGGGTAAGACTACTGTGAATTAGTTGAATTTCCAGTATGTTCACTGGAGTGAAGCTCTTGCCAACTGGCTGTCTTTCAAAAGATGGGCACTGCTGCTTATTGGCTGGCTTTCAAAAACCTGTTCTCGGCTGAGCATGTTATCAGTGATTGATTAAACTGATTTAAAACGGGTTATAATGGTAACTTGTTACCATGGCTACAAAGCAGTAAGTCTCTTCCAAGGAATATGGGAAATTATTAAATTCCTCATTTGAGCCATTAAAAAAACAAAACAAAACTGAACTTTAGATATCCAAACATGTATTTGCTGTTCTAAAATTTGAATATCTCAAAAGCACTTAAATTCAACATGGCAAAAACCAAGTGTGTTCTTTTTTCCACATTTGATCCTTCAATTGAAAGACTCATCTATCCACTTGGACCAGGAATTGGCAAACATTTTCTGTAAAGGGTCAGATAATAAATATTTTAGGCTTTGGAGGCCACACAATTTCTGTTATGAGTACTCAACTCTGCCATTATAGTATCAAGGAACCGGAGGCAGTATGTAAACCAAATGCATGGCTTTGTTTTTAGCAAGACTTTATTTACAGAAACAGGCAGGCAGGATTTAGCCCATGAGCCTTTGTTTGGTCATTACTATCTGGATGGTCAAGCCATTGATACAGGGATTATTCTGAGCAGCCCTTTCTCTATTATGTGCCATATCCTACATATGCCAACATGCTATCAACTTTGCTTTTTGTGCTGAACACTTAATATCTTATTTCCTCCGAACAACGTGCCATCTTTGCTGAGAAATATGCCTGGAAATCAGCGGGCCTTGCAATATTAGGACCTTAGCCCTAACCACAGTTGTTTTTCTAGGGATAAACAGATGATTGAAGTTTGACTAATTAGATTTTTTTTTCTTTTTTTTTTTTAGTGGAGTTGAAATTTAAAAAAAATTTTCTTCTCTGGCTATAAAGATGGGAATCTTGGATGGCTGGCAGGATAGGCCCCACCTCTGCCTCCATCCTCACTCTTGGTTTGTCTGCTCCATTTACAGGCAAGGAACCCATTGTACTTGAGGGATGAGTGAGAAGGCTCCTGGGCACTTGTGTCCCTGGTTTCAGTCAGTGCCATCCTTAGTTTGCTGATTTTGGGGGCAGTTTCTTCAAGTACTCAGTATTCTTCAAGTAATCATCTCTCCAACTGTGTTCTCTTTTGCACCTGTATAAGAGTTTAGCTTACACATAAGCAAGAATCCTAACAGATCTAACCATCTTTTAAATCCATTTTCTTCCATTTGACTGTCTCGCTACAGTCTGAAGAGCCTATTGTCTTATTCTGAGACCACAGAACCATATTGCTAAGTCTCTAGCTCTCTTAGCACTTGCAGTACTTTGTTCATACTGCAGTCAAAATAATCATATAAAAATTAAAATCTGAACATGGCAGTTTCTACTGAAAACTTTTCAGTGTCTTTGCATTGTCCTTAGGAGAAAAGCAAACACTTTCCCATGTCCTTCCATCTGTCCATTCTCCCTCTCCTCCACTGCCTCTTATTTCCTTTGCTTCAGCCACTCCTGCTGTCTTTCAGTTCCTTATGCCACATTCACTTCCAGCCATTCGCGTGTATTGTCCCTTCCGTCTGAAATGCTTTTCCCTCAACCCTTTCCATCTGTTTAGCGGCCAAGCAGCATTCAGGTCTCAACCCAGTTTCTTGTCATTGGTATTGCTTCTCTCTACAGATCAGATCAGCTGGCATTTTTCTTCACCACATCTTTTATACTCTGGTGTTCCTTCAGAGATTTCAATTATATTTTATAATTATATGATTCTTTGGGTGGTCTTGATTTAGATCTGACCGTCCTCCTGACCTGCTCTGTACTCTGTAAACTCCACGAAGGCAGTGATTGTGTCTGTTTTGCTAAATGCAGAATCTGTCATTACCTGTGATAGGCAGAATGACCTTCAAAGATCTGCACACTTTGATTCTTGGCATCTGTGAAAATACCAAAAAAGACTTTGCAGAGCTAGTTAAGGTTATGGCCCAGTCTACTCACGTGACTCCTTAAGTGCAGAGAAAATTCTCTGAGAGACACTTCCGGAGAAAATGACTGCAGAGAGGTGTGGCAGAAAGGAAGAGGGATTTGAAGCCTCAGAAGGACTCCACCCAGTTGCTGAAGGGTGCCTTATGGAAAAGCTAGAGAAAAGAATGCAGGCAGCCTTTCGGTGGAGACCAAAGCTTGGCTGACAGCCAGCAAGGAAATGGGGCCTTCAGTCCCACAACCACAAGGAACTGGATTCTGCCAATAACTTGATTGTGCCTGGAAGCAGATTCATCCCCAGAGGCTCCAGAAATGAACATGGCTCTGCCTACACCTTGATTTCAGTCTTGTAAAATTTGGATCAGAGAAGTCAGCCCAGCCCACTCAGAGTTCTGACTAAGAGAAGTGTGAGATTAATAAATGTGTGTTGTTTTAGGCTACTAAATTTGTGATAATTTGTTCCCACAGAAAACTGAGGGACTTTTCCTATGTGCCTGACATGTGCTAAGTGCTCAGTAAACTTTTCATGAGTAGATAAACAAAAAGGTAATTGTATTCACTTCTCAGATTCAATTGCTGACAGATCAGAGTTGAGTATCAGCCCAAATTTGTTTCCTGGACTCCAGGACTTATATGTCCAAGTGCCTGAGAGATCTACTTCTGTGCCACATAGACACCTCAAATTTGACAAGTCTAGAAATGAACTTGTTTTGTTTTATTCTTCCATCTATGCTGATCTTCCATCATTGATTGCTTCCCTTCTTTCATTCCCTTTGTTCAGTTCTTAATTCCTGTGATTCTGTCTCATTAGCACTTTCCTGTTCTTTTGTCCTCTGGCCATTGGGTTTTTTTGTTTTGTTTGTGTTTTTTGGGGGGGCTCCTATTCTGATCAAGCCTTGACTATCTAAGACTGTTGAAGTCATCTGTCCAGTCTCCAGCCTCTCCGTCTTTCTCAGACTGTATGCCCCTCTAGATCCACATGCGTTCTCTCCTGTAGCCTCAGGCCACTAATCGTGGCGCTACCTTGCTGGTGGTCTGGACTCAAGATGCAGCCCAAATATCGTCTTTTCTTCAGACTTTTCATGCCTCTTCCTGGCCCCACCCACACATGTAGATAGAGTTGAGCCCTCTTTGCACTCCATTCTCTCCTGGACATAGTTCTATTTATACCACCCATAACATATTATTAAACTTATGTGCCTGTCTTACTGTTCTGGGCTTTATTCAGGTGTGCATTGCAGAACCTGGCAGAAGGCCTGAGCATGGCTATATGTGACTAATATTAGAGGAATGAATCCACAAACCAATGAGTTCTCTTACTGTCTGGTGTTGTGTCTGTGAACAGTTCTAGACAAGTGCTACTCAAGTGGGCTCAGAACAGCAAGAGAAGCCGCACCTGGGGACTTGTTAGAAATGCTGATTCTCTTGTCTCTTCCAGTTCCCCACCCGTTACCAATCAGAATCTCTGAGAGTGGGGCCCAAGAAAAGGGGGGCAACAGGAGACATGCCAGCCATGGACAAGAGCGCTCCAATACCTGGCCAAAACCAGGAATCAAATAGGCCAAAGTTCATATACAGCCCAGGTCTGAAGGTAAACCAAGAACCACTCGTATGTTCTGGAATTTGAATTGAGGCAGTACATTTTTGTGGCATTGCTTTTATGTTTAAATGACACCACTGGAACTTTGCCTTGCCACAAAGCATATTAGAATAAAGGAGAGAAGGGTGGAGGTCTGTTTTAAGAACTCCGGAGAGTAGGGTGAAGTATCTGCACAATTTTTCCTCTAACGGTAGATTCTGGCCACAGAGGAAAGTAGAGAACTACAGAATGGATTTCTCTCCCCCCCCCCCCCCAAATCTGGTTTTTCCCCTACCAACAATTGACTTCTGGACCCTGAACGTGAGTTGTGTGGTCCTGGTATTCTTGTAAAAGTAGTTTTTCATGAGTCAGGACGACTATCCTGGGGCACACTGGAATGTGGACTTGCTGTGAGGAGAAAAAGGAACCCCCGGAGGCACCTGGGTGGCACAGCGGTTGGGCGTCTGCCTTCGGCTCAGGGCGTGGTCCCAGCATCATGGGATCGAGCCCCACATCAGGCTCCTCCACTATGAGCCTGCTTCTTCCTCTCCCACTCCCCCTGCTTGTGTTCCCTCTCTCGCTGGCTGTCTCTATCTCTGTCAAATAAATAAATAAAATCTTAAAAAAAAAAAAAAAAAGAAAAAAAAAGAAAAAGGAACCCCCATTTCTTCTTCCCAAAAGTCTGCATGTGACAGAACATTTCATATCTTCTCACACACAGGACCAGATCCAGCCGAGAGAGTAACCATGTGCACCTCAGTTTTCTTACAAATATTGGTGGTGTGCATGTGTGTGTATGTACATGCAAGTATTTATTGGGGGACTGTTATATTTTTTGTTTGGCTTTTGCTGTAGACAGTAGCAACAGAAGCACATCCTTTTTTTTTTTCTTTTTTAACTTTTTTTTAAACCTATGATTCCATGAGCAAGTAATCACAAATGGTGAAAGTAAAATCTCTGAAAGTTTTCCCAATTTACTGATTTACCCTTTCAGCTTCCTTCTAAGTAGTATTTATATAACACTCTCTGAAAAGCAGTGCTTGTAATTGTACCCAAGTGAATCATTGTAGCTTTCAGCAATTCCAGGAGGCAATGGAGAAGTATCAAGCCTTTGAAAAAAAGACTGGCTCCATAGAAGTAATTATATTCGCTTGGCCCAAGTGAGGCTGCCATGGAAAGAACGCTAGCATTCCTCAGACCAAGGCATGCTATTTTCCATTCTTTGAGATTTAAACGTATTCTTCTAGTCAAAATATTAAAACTTAAGAAATATCTATTGGGTTCTTTTAAATGAGATTTTAAAGTGTTTATTTTCTTTATTGTGTACAAGTGTTTGGGTGTGGAATTTGGGAAAAACTTTGTGGTTCTAGAACAGTAATAGTTTTTCAATCACCTAAAATAATTTGACAAAATTTCAACTTTTAAAATTTCACTAATTATCCTCGTGGCATTAGTTAATTATGTTGGCCATTGCCTTTCAGTTTGGCCTTACAGGTTAAACAACAGTAATGATTAGATGTTCCTTTTACTAACATCTGCATGGTTAATGAATTCGCTTCAGATTCAAGATTACTTTTTGAGGAGATTACTGCCTTTTGCTTTCTGTGTAAAAGTCAAGGAAATCAGAAGAACCTGTATTGCCTTGCAATGCTCTCTGTGTTGTGAGAAATACATGAAAAAAAAAAAACCACAACAACAAACCAAAACCTCCTTTTGGAATTTTGCAGCGTAATCACATTTAGTGATGTTGGGCTTTGTCATCTGGGACTCCAGGTTAGATTGGTCCATGTGCCATTGTACCAAGGAGAAATGGTCCCTGTTCTATACCCCAGCTGGTTGTGACACCTATAAGAAGACCAGGTAGCAGAAGTAATTCTATCCAGCAGAAAATTCAGTGTCCAAGGATATTTCCCCATTTTTTTTTCTTTCCAGCATGCACTAGACGTGATTTTTTTTTTTTGTTACTGTTCAACCAAGGATTGTTTTTACACACTTGGTAAGTTGTGACTCTCAGACCACAATAGAAATAATTCTTGTACCATTAATTTCTCAAGGCAGAATTCTCTCCTGTAGCACTTTCATTGCTACAGTTTTCCAATTAAAAAAAATTCAGGGCTTATTCTCAGTACTCAAGATGGATTTCCATTCATTCGAACCTTTGACATTTTTGGTTTCTGCCATCATCGATATTTTCCTTTTATTAATTTCTGTGCTCTTGAGGTCTTTGAACAGTTTGTAGAAGCTGTTCTTCCTCCTTTTTTCTGTTACCATTCCTGCTGATTCTGCACCGATCCACAATCATTAAACTTTCTCTGGATGAAATGCTGTCTCTAGACCTTGCTGCTCCTCCGTTTAGCCTCACTTCTTGGATTGGACAGCATCAAGGGGAATCCATGCACAAGTGCTTCACTGGAGAGCTTCTGGCCAGGGAACACAGCCAGAATCCATCAAGTGCTATGGGGTAGAACCTGCTGTTAATACTGGTCCAGAATGTATAAGAACAGCTTGTCGATGATGCTTTAAAGTAACGTTTGACTCCTTAAGGAAAGTTCTTGGGATAATTGGAACGTAAGTCAGGTATCTAACACCTGTTTTTTTTTCCTGTAAAGAAAAGGTACTGTTAATTAAACTCTTTAGTTTGGAAGCATGTTAGCATTTTAAAGGAGAACCTTGCTGGGACAGTGTGTTAATAGCAAGGAACCACCTGGGGAGGAACTTCAGGCTCTATGCGAGGCCGTAGAAGAAGGTGCTTTGGGCAAGGATGGTCTTCAGATTAGCCTACATAGAGCTTCTCATTTGTCCAGTTCCCCATGTAGCAGAACCTCCTGAGAAGACGAGGAGTTATTTCATGTCTGGTTGCACTTTAGAGATGTGAGCCTATTCCAACAACATCACCTTAGGCTTTTCCTAGTGCTTCATAGCCCTTCCCATTTCTCACACTGTAGGCTCCGCCATGCAGAGGGAAGGCTCTTTTTCTTTCTTTAGTGTGCTTATGTGGTCTTCCTGTTTCCTAAAGCAATGTGTCTTCAAGTCGTCACTGGAACACATAACATGAGGGTGATATTTTTGTGCCTGAGACACTTGAACTTAATTACAACACACTGTATCATACGCTCATAATGTTCTGGATATGCCAAGACTCCCTTTTCGTGTTTCTTTTTGCAATAGGAACAGTGAAAAGGTTTATTTATCTTTTCTGTTTGTGAGCAAGCCAAGTATGTGTGATATACTTGCTGTATTCTGTAGGGGAAAGATTTTTGTGCTCAGTGGCCTTCCTTACTTGGTCATTGTCTAGCCGTGGAAGAATACCCATAACAGGGTGCATTGGGCTGTGTTGGCAAATGATGTTATGGCCAGAAACCACACGTTTCTCCAGCTCTTGCAACTCCAGGCATCTTCTTGAACTAATCAGTTGGATTGTTATCCTGGAATTGCAGTTATCCTCCCATCATGTTGGAAAGTTGGATCCTTCCTTGCTGGCCCCAGGCTTCATAAAGAAAGAGATACAGCTCTCTCTGACCAAGAATAAACAAATGACTCCTTAGAAACTTCAAGTGGATAATCTTTTTTTTTTCCCCCTTCCCGAATGAATTGCTTGTGTCTGAGTTTCTGAACAAATGCTAAAAACCAGTAGTATCTTTTATTGTTAGTTCGTTGACTTAAAATATTTGTAGAAAATGGCTGAAAAAATAATATATTTTTGTATACTAAATTTGCTTATAATCAACATAAAGTATCTGTACTTCTAATAATGTATACCCATTTGACCCCTGGGGGAGGTCGAGAAAAAATTTAAGATTACCTTGAATTGTTGATATTTGAGTTTTCTGTGTAGTAAAGCTGATTACACATGAAACATTTTTACATATGCTTATATTCAACAGACCTCCTAGAAATGTTAAGTAAAATTGGACCTGGAACCTGTGGGGTTTTGTGTTTTTTTTGCATAACTCCTGTGATATTGTGATGTTGTGATTTATAATATATATTTGCACTTAGTTCCCTTTCTTGGCAAAGAGCTACTAAAAACCTTGCAAATTTCCTCTGAAGAGCAATCAAGGGTCTTTGTTATGCTAATGAAGTGGCTTTTGGAAAACACCTAAGGATGGGGTGTTTGCTATGGGAGCCAATCATGTGATTTGAGGTTTGGAATTTTCTGGCCCACCCCAAGAACTCCAGGGAAGAGAGGGTGGCTGGAGATGGAGTGCAGTCACCAGTGGCTGATGATTTAATCCATCTTGCCTTTTTTAATGAAGCCTGTGAAAAAATTCAATGGATAGGCTGTGGAGAGCTTCCAGGCTGGGAACAAATGGAAATTGAGGAAGAGTGGTTCCCTCAGAGAGCTTAGGAGTGGCATACTCTTTCCCTCATACCTTGTTTTCTACATCTTTTCCATCTGGCTCTTCCTGAGTTCCTTTTATGATAAACCAGTAACACAGTAAGATGTTTCTGTGAGTTCTATGAGTCACTGTCACATTAAACGAACCCAAGGAGGGCATCATCCAGACCTCCCATCTACAGCCGGTCAGTCAGAAACACAGGATGACAACATGGACTCGAGACTTGCATCTAAAGTTGGCAGTCTTGTGAGACTGAGCCCTTAACCACTGGGCTCTGGAGCGATCTCTAGGTAGGTAGTGTCAGAATGGAGTTGAATTGTAGGACACCCAGCTGGTGAGTGTGTTGAGGGGTGCGTGGGTGGGAAGGCCACCCATTAGATGCACAGTTGTGGCTCCTGTGGGCATTTGCTTGCTCAGTAAGAACTTACTATTTTACCTGTGTGTCCAGTCTATTTCTCTTGGCGGTCTCTGTGTCCTCCATCTGTTCACAGCCTTTCAGCTCTTTACCACATTTCACTGCTGTTCTCTAAGCACTGCACTGAGGTTGGTGGCTATCTTATATTTTCCAGCTCTTCTTCCTTGGCCAGTTGATTGGGCCGTGGATGGTGGGTTGGGAGCAAGGGGAGTGGCACCTCTGGTCTTTCCACATCCCAAGGGGCTTTCTGTGCTGGGCCCATTGCTCTAAACCCAGAACTCCACACAGTCTTTTGGCTCACACCCTTTTCCTAAGAAGTACCTGCAACTGGGGGAGCTCCTTCCTCTTACCCTGCATTCAACTTGCAGCTTACTTCTCTAATGCCCCATATCTCTTCTTGGAAATCATGTTCCCAAGAAAGCCTTCTCTAACCCCATGAGACCAAGTTGACAGCCATTTTAGGCTAACCTGTGTTAGCTTGATAGTGACACTTAACTCCGTATTTTAGTTTCTGATCAACCTGTCTCCTACCCCTGTTAGGCCATAAGCTGTTTGAAAGCCTAGGACTACCAGTTTTTCAGAATAAGCACAAGGCCTTAATAAACACTGAGTGTCTAAATAAAGGAAAGAAGGAGAGAATAATGCTGTTAGAAAAACAGAGGGCAATTCTAAACCTGAGTGTGACTCCTCTTAATCTTTGAGAATAACTATGCTACAGTTCAGTGACACCGAATCAACCACAGTAGGCCTTTTCAGTTCACTCAGATCCAAATACTAGGAGAGTTTTTAGGAACATGTGGAGGGAAGGTGTCTATCAGAGGAGTTGGGAGTAGGATCTAGCCATAGGTGAGATCTGCTTGCAGAACTGAGATTGAGGACTCCTTCCCTTCTGTTCCCTCCCCCACCTTTTTATTTTCTTCTTTTTTTTTTCTCTTCTCTTCTCTTCCCTTCCCCTTTCCTTCCCTCAGGCATAGCAGTCTGGAAAATGCAGTTTTCAGGCTTCTGACTCCCATGATACAGGGGAGAGAATTGAAGAGCACTAACAAAGTCCTTAGGTGACGGTCCCTTAAGGAGGGTGTCTCTGGGCATCCCATAGCAGCATCCATGCCCCAGCAAACATTTCCGTCTTTCCCACTGGAGTCTTAAAGACATGTATCTCCTTCATGCTTCAAGAACTTGAGGAATCAGAGGACTTATCTTAGGCCCTTTGTCTGCTTAACGGTGGCACACAGGTTTTCTAATCTAAGGAAGGTCTCATAGAATTTCAAAGAGGAAACACAACACAGTGTTTAAGTTGTCCTTCCTCTGAATCACTTAGCCTAAGAGAAGTTTTTATGCACTTGTGTTTTTATGTTGGGTGGCAGGAAACTATACCACATCATATCCTGCATCTTTTCCCTCGGGCTAAAAAGTAAAATCTAGCTTTGGAAATATTAAGAAAACACTCTTCTAGCCCAAATGCTTGTGCACATCTCTTTGCTAACTTTGTGTGCAGTGATGTCACATTGGTGGATTGCAATCAGGCGTGGTGGGAGTATTTTCACCACAGAAGTCATTAGGGGCACAAATAAGACTTTTATTCAACATTTACCAGCACGCCACACTGCTTTCTGTTTTAACACAAACCTGAGCATGGAGGCAGTGCCCTCTCTGTTCTTGCTGGGGATCTGCCTTCTAGCTGAGACAATTGCTGCTTTAGTCTTCATGGCCAGGACAGTAAATGTTACTGAGAATGAACAACATATAGGATATTATTTCAAAATTTTATTCTACAATAACTACTTTGCATTTACCTCATTGAAATATGCCATTATATATTTACTGACCCATCTTTTTAAATGAAGAAATAAGTGACAGATAAGCAAATTGCTCAATATTCATTTGAGTAATGATTGCCCTTACCAAGAATCCAACCAGGCTGATCTGACATCAAAGCCTGGGATTATACCACTCCTTCCAGCTTCCCTGTACACTGGTCAAGAGGATACTTTATTTCTGTAAGGCTAGGATTTCCGGTGTCCAACTCTTCATTTAGCTCAACCATATTTTCCCCTTCTGAAAGCCCAGTTATGAGAATCACTGAGTTTTGGTATAGTGTTAAAACACTTGAATAGTAATTCGAATCTGAAACCCATTGGAAAAGAATTTATTTAAAGATTTTCAACAGGGATGCCTGGGTGGCTCAGTGTGTTAAGCATCTGCCTTCAGCTCAGGTCATGATCCCAGGGTCCTGGGATTGAGCCCTGAGTCCGGGTCCTTGCTGGGCAGGGAGCCTGCTTCTCCCTCTGCCTCCTGCTCCCCATGCTGTGTCCCCTTTCTCTCTCTCTGACATATAAATCAGATCTTTAAAAAAAAAAAAGTTTTCAGCGTTCGAGGTTGTGTTTAGAGGGTGAAGAGTTTTAAGCAATCCAAGAAGGAGGGGAACACTGGCATCATATAAGCTTTTGTTAAAGAAAATGCAAAAGAGGGACGCCTGGGTGGCTCAGTCAGTTAAGCATCTGCCTTAGGCTCAGGTCATGATCCTAGTGTCCTGGGATCATGCTCAGTGGGGAGCTTGCTTCTCCATCTGCCTGCCACTCCCTCTGCTTGTGCACTTGCGCATGCGCTCACTCTCTCTCAAATAAAATCTTTACCAAAAAAAAAAAAAAAAAGAGAAAAAACAAAAGAATAAAGGTATGGATATTTTCTTAAGAATGGCGACAAAGTAGAATTTGATAGTTTTTGTTACCCAATATGGTACTTCTAGTAATATAGAGTTGCCAGATTTAGCAAATAATGATGCTGGACACCAAGTTAAATTTGAATTTTAGATACACACTGAATATATTTTTTGTATAAGTCTGTCCCAAATATTGCATGAATCATACCTGGTAATAACAAAGTAGGAGGACAGAGTAATAATAGAGTTAATATCCTAGAGTAATAGGATATTTGCTCTCTTTTTTCTGTAAACAACTGGCTGATATTTTTGGATGGGTGAAATTTTCCATTATCTGTTATATCTAGATATCCTAAAGGTTATTTGGTTTATGTGTTTTAGTTGAGATGTAAGGCCAGGGTTCATATAAGTATCCAAAGAACCAGTTGCTCTTTGTCATACTTCTATCCCCTCTTTATTTTCATCTTCATTAAAAATTTGGAATTAGGGAAAAAAACAATTATTATTGAATTATTATTATTAAAAAGTTAACAAATCACATTCCTGTACTCTCACGTACTTCCCCTCTGGCAAGTACCAGGTCTCTGTATCTAAGAGTCTGTTTTGGTTTTCTTTTTTTTTTGTTTTTTGTTTTTCAGATTCCATATATAAGTGAAATTATGTGGTAAATGTCTTTCTCTGTTGGACTTATTTCACTTAGCATAATATTCTCTAGGTTCATCCACATTGTTGCAAATGGCAAGAGTTCATTCTTTTTAATGGTGAGTAGTATTCCAGAGAGAGAGAGAGAGAGAGAGAGAGAGAGAGAGTGTGTGTGTGTGTGTGTGTGTGTGTGTGTGTGTGTGTGTCAGTGTCATATCTCCATCTATCAGAGAACACTGGGGTTGCTTCCATGTCTGGGACATTGTAAATAACGCTGCAATAAACATAGGGGCTTATTTTCAAATGAGCATTTTCATTTTCTTTGGGTAAATACCCAGAAGTGGAATTACTAGAATGTATGATATTTCTACTTTTAATTTTTGGAGGATGCTCCATACTGTTTTCATAGTGCTTACACCAGTTTACATTTTCACCAACAGTGCATTAGGATTTCCTTTCTGTGCATCCTCACCAACAGTGTTATTTTTTGCTTATTTAATACTAGTCATTCTCACTAGTGTGGGGTGGTATTTCATTATGGTTTTGATATGTATTTCCCTGATAATTAGTGATGTTGAGCATTTTTGATGTTTCTGTTGCCATCTGTGTATTTTGGAAAAAAAATTTCTGTTCACTTCCTCTGACCTTTTTTTTTTTAAAGATTTTATTTATTTATTTGACAGAGATAGAGACAGCCAGCGAGAGAGGGAACACAAGCAGGGGGAGTGGGAGAGGAAGAAGCAGGCTCATAGCAGAGGAGCCTGATGTGGGGCTCGATCCCATAACGCCGGGATCACGCCCTGAGCCGAAGGCAGACGCTTAACCGCTGTGCTACCCAGGCGCCCCCCTCTGCCCATTTATTACACAGATTGTTTTTTTGGTGTTGTATAAGTTCTTTGATTCTTTTGCTAATATTTTGAGGATTTTTGCCTGTGTTCATAGAGATATTAGCCTTCACCTGTGGATCTGTTTCTGTTATATGTCATATCTGCTTGCTTAATGAGTCTTATTTCCTTCTTTTTTAGTAGTTTATTTCTGAATGGTGGATTGTACTGTAAATATTATTTGTAGTAATGTTTTGAGTCGTAGAATAATGATGACTTCTCCAGGGGTGGGAGAGAGGGAGAACACTGGAGGTCCATCACCCCTAAAACCTTAATTCACTTAAGGCCTGAGGTACCCTGATACAGCAGATGAAAGGGAGTACTCAAGGGAGGACAGTTATTACTGTGTTATGCCCTGTTACTACTATAATAAATACCTTACAATTTGAGAGAATAGAGCTCATGGATCTTTGCTCAAGGAGGGGTGATTTTTCAGGCTTCCCACCCTTGGTAGAGTCTATGCTTTGACTTCTTCCCCATTCCTGTGGGGCTGTGAAAAGTTCAGAGGTTGAATTGGCTGTTTTCTTAGAATCAGAAAAATTGTGCTCAAGACCATATGAGGTACATTTTGTATGACTTCTGTATGGTTCCACTGGCTCTCATCTTCCATGTTTTATTCTCCCCGATCCTCTACTGCTGTCCTCTGGGATTACTTACCAACAAAATCTACTTGTGTGATGTAGGATTCAGACTTCTTTAAAGGGGTTTTGTCAAATTCTATGTAGTTTGTTTTATTAGACCCCAGAAGCCATTCTTTGAGAAATAGACCTCAGGGAGGAAAAAATCTCAATCCACGTCTACTATTGTGTCTGAGACGCCCATCATTAAAATGACTGTTTGCTGTTGTTTCATCAGATGTTAAGTTGAAACCTGAGAAACCAAAATTGAAAAATATTCTGGAGAAAAAGGGAGTCAAGCCTTGAGTGGGATGCTACCACATAGATTCCTAAGCAGCTCTACGGTACTGTGCACCAGATAAAGTACAGACAATTCCATGCATGTCTTATCAGCTAACCTCTTGAGCTGTATACCCTTTCATTCTTCTCCCTATGTCCTCACGAATCCCAGGAATTCTGTTCTCTGATCTTTCTGCCATTAGCTTGTAGCCAGCTGAACAAAACTATTATCTTAACCACTGACCTAAGAATTCCTGTTAGGGAGAAGAACTCTTTTTTATGAAAATGTTTAAATAAATTGCCTGATGGAGAAGGTGTCTTCATAGAGGCAACAGATTCACAGTTAAGGACATAGCATACAGAGGAGAACTTGAAGGATGAAAATGAGCTGCATTTGGGGGTGAGGGAACAGAGAAGAGAAGGGAAAAATTGGAGGATTGTCCAACAACAGGGCAAAATTGAAAGGATTTGTTCAGAGCACGTATCTTCAAAAAAATTTTTTTTTTTTAACATTTAAGATTTTTTTTTTAAATTTATTTATTCGACAGAGATAGAGACAGCCAGCGAGAGAGGGAACACAAGCAGGGGGAATGGGAGAGGAAGAAGCAGGCTCATAGTGGAAGAGCCTGATGTGGGGCTCGATCCCACAACACCGGGATCACGCCCTGAGCCGAAGGCAGGCGCTTAACCGCTGTGCCACCCAGGCGCCCCTGGTATCTTCAAAATTTAACTTGAGATTATGTTTCATGGTACTTTGTGGGTGACTGTAAAATTATGCAAAACCTGGATCCTTATGGCTTAGAATGGGGCTGTGTCAAGATGGCTGAAGACCAGGGTAGAAACCAGAGTTCAGAATGAAGGGCCATGAGTATATGTCCTTCTCTCCGTAGGAGCTAGGAGAAATGATAGGACCTCTTCTAAACCATGAACAGGAGCTGGATCCACTCTTATCTAGATCTAAGAAGTGGATGCCTCCAGCTGACACCAGAGGTCTCACACATCTTTGGTGATCTCAACACTCAGCTTGGTGCTAGAAATGCATTAGGTGATATCACATCTGATGGTCAACATCATGAAATTCATTCATCAGATATTGAGAGCATTTTATGTTCCATACCCTTGTTCTTGGTACTATAAGTGTACAACTGTGAGCAAAGCATATAAAAATCCTCACCCTCACAGAAATTACAACTTAGTGGGAAAGACAGAAATAAGATGCATAAGTGAAATCTATGGTATGATGATAGCGGTGGTGTAGAAGAAGAAACAGCTGAACAGGTGATAAGAAAGCAACATGCTATTGTTAAAATAGATACGTTATCACTAAGACAAGAAACAGAATAATGTGTTTTATATTTTTAATTCCAAAAGGATTAATTATGTTGGGCTAGAGGATCAAAAGCGTTAATACATCAATTCCTCTTATTTTTGTCCACCTGAAAGTCATGCAGGATTTTTTAGAAGATTTTTTTTTTTTAAAAGGAGACCCTTGGAAGACCTGGAAGAAAAGTGAGCCCTTGTTTCTTGGAATGGCTGTTTTTTATAGGAGTTTGACCTGGGAGGATTTTTCCAGCCCTAGGGCCTGGAAGCAGAATGAGAAGCCTTCCCTCCATTTCCAGAGAAGGAGACATATGGGGGAGGAAACTCAGAAGACACCAGAGGTATCATTAGGACTTGCAGGTCAGGAGAGGCCAAGAGAAAATAGAAAAACTTTGAATTGCTAGGCAGGCCCTTACAAGTGTTCATTGCAAAATTTAATTGCAGCAGGAAGGAAAGATAGTTTGAACATTTACCAAACCCAGAAGGCATTAGGAAGGAAGAATTGACACATTGACCCATTCAAAAAAAGGACAGTCAGAGTTAGGACTGAATTTTAACCATGCACATATCATGAGTAGTATAAAAACTTTCCCCATTAATGGAAGATGTTCCTGCTAAAATTAACAAAAGGGTATATAGTTCAAACCTGCACTGTCTTTTCACTGGGAGAGTTCCAGCCTCATTGAACTATAATTGCAATGGTCTAGGCTAAGGGACTGAAATGTAGAGAAGTCTCCATGTTCTTTTTACTTCCATTTGGAAAACCAACCAGAACATTGGTCCGTTTTCCTTTTACATGAAACCCAAAGCAAGGGTGTTCTGCTATTCAAATATAACTAAAGCATTCTCTGCTTGAGCCCAACAGTCTGGCCTGCTAATGGATAACTACCAGCAATGTCTAAGAAAGTTTGGTCTCCTATTGCTTCTAGCAGCTTCCACATTGTCGTCTTATATGTTTGGTTGCATGCTTTTCCAACACATCAAGCAGCAAATTTCACCCTAAGTTACTGCAATATAGTATGAGAAGTTCAATTGAAAACTTGTTTTCAGAAGCAGCCCTATTGGAGAGGATGGCTTAAGGTGGGGGGAAGGAAATCTCTCCCCTTCCCCCAACATTAGAATTCCCTGAAATAAACATGAGCTTATAACCAGTCTCTGAAGATAAGCAGAAAAAGAGATTTTTGATTAGCATTTTGTTCATGCTATGGGTAAAATGCAGCACTCCCATCTTTACTGCTTTTCATTTTAATTGTGAAATGCCATTGGGAAATCTCCTTGTTGATAGGGGTCATTTGAATTTCTTTTGGCTTTTAGAAATTGTATGAGGAGTCCTTGGCAAGCATTGGGTGACTTTGGCTCTTTCTTCCTCTTTGATTTCAAGATGAAATGAGATGGGAACCTTCCATCCTTCCTGTATGTATGATTAAGGAATTATTTTGTCTATATTGGGTCAACTATTGAAGATTGGGCTGATGTTGGTAGGAAGAGGTGTCACCCCCATCTCCAGGTCTCGAATAATAGCTCTTCAGGTCCCACAGGTCTGAAGGTGCAATGTGCTGTGTTTTCAGAAGAGAAGCAGTGAGCACTCAAAGCTGGTAGTAAACCATTATTCAACACTTAACCAAAGAGGAAACTCCAAAAATGGACAATTGAAATATTGATTAAGATTGGCCTTCAGGGAAGACCAAGGCAGGAATCTTCTTTATGATTTGATTTATATGATTTAAGATTCTTCATCTGGCACAGCCTGCCATGCTACTGTTAAACATTCACCTGGCTTAAAAGCTTTCTCTTCTTAAATGCAGGTCTGGGTAGATGTAATTAGTCTTTAAACCTACTTCAATGCCTTCTTATAATGACTCAGCTTTTTGTTCTCCTGACCTAATCGTAGCTTAACAAACCAGCTCTTTATAAGCCCTGGAATTTTTATCAGAAATAAAGGTGTAGACCTAAGCTAGAAGGAGAATGTTGGAAACCCAAAGAGAACATCAGTCACGTCATGTTTTGTTCATAGCATTCTCCATTATCTGTACAATTTATCAGCGTCTCCTATAGGAAGACCTGGATTACATTAGGAAACAGCACTCTGTCCAATGAATCTTTGCCCTGGGATGCTGGTAAAAATGTATGTGTCCTTTCTAGGCTGTTAGGGAAAACTTTATAGTATGTGTTTTCTTCAGATAATAGAGAATGTCTGTTTCAGTCTAACTTTACACAAAAACATACAGTAGCAGTCATGTGTTAAGGGTCTCCCTAGCCAAGATGTGTTCTCTGTCCCAATATTCCCAAGTGGCTCCTGGCTCCCCACATGCATGTCAAGCTGTATAATGGGTACTAACAGATGGCAGTGTGAAAATATGACTCTCTAATCCCAGTGTTAAGTAACACAATCCAAACCAAGAGGATGGAAGAGCTTTTTCTGGATTGCTCTGGGGTGCAAAGTCTCCAAGACTAATAGTATCAGAGCATGTTGGATAGGCAAGCTCCAGGTAGAGGTGTTCAGATTCTTTGCTACAAAGTTGGCCAGCTGAAGCAGTGACTCTGGGCAAAATGATGAAGAGAGGAGGTCTTGTTTCCTTACCTGCTTTCAGGTGGAGCCAAAGAGAAAGAATCAAGAGGAATTTTGTTTATCAGAAATGAATGGGAAGCAGTGTAACTTTGAAAGACCCTGGTATCCAGAGAAGGTACAAGTTTTGGCTGCAACAAAGAATTTATGAAGTGTTTTACCCCTTTTTTGCCCAACTGGCAGAGTCTTCCCTTCAGATTATCAATTGGAACAGAATGGAATTTATTTTCTGGGCATTGAAGTTAAGAACACAGATGAATTCCTACAGATTAATGATGGGCTTAAGGAATTCTATCCTCCCTCCCTCCTTCCTGTGTTTCTCTCTCATTCTCTTAATCTCCCTCCCTCCCTTCCTTTTTTTCTTCCTCTGATTTTGGTTAGAAAAACTATCCAAGAGAAGCAGACCACTTTTCAGAAATGTTAACATAATTCAGGGGAACTGCGTACTATTCTTTTCCCAAAAGCCCCCTAAGGAACCTACAACCATAAGGTCCTCCAGGAATGTATTGCCATCAGTAACACCCTTTGTACATGGAAGAGCCTTTGGACTGAATTCTTCATTAAGATAAAATAAAGATTTGCACGGAAAACATGCACATGGGTAACGCAGAATGTGTTTTCTGTCAAGACGTTTTGAGGAGAGCTGAGGAAGAAGGCCTCTTGTTTTTGTTCATAGACGCTGCCACCAAATGTTGAGGGATAACAGGGGCAACCCAGTTCAAAGAGAACAGAGTTATTAAAAGTGTCTTTATTTTCTTGACCCAAAACTTGATCAAAAAGATGGGCAGAAATGTCAGGTTGGAAAAGCATTTGGAAATTGTGTCCTGACACAGTCAGAAGGAGAGACCTTGTGGCTCTCCCTGGGACCAAGACTGAGACCAAAGTAAGGAAACAGTATCTTCAACCTAGTCAAAAGCAGTACAAGACTAAGGTGACAAGAGTGCCATTTAATCAGTGTGCTAACCCTCCTGAGTATATGAAGCTATGGAGACGCTGCTGTTGGTGAGTTGTATTCTCTTTGACATAGATTAGCACACAGGGACATTCTGTGCATCAAGGATGCATCTAAACTCATTTTAATACATTTTTTGTTGAAACTCTTTAGATTACCTGAACTGTTTTCCACACCTACTAAAAGCAAATTGGGGAAGAGAATTCTTCACCTTCTTTTATTCATCTTCCTCTCATTCTTCTTTTTTCCTCCTCCTGTTCCTCTTCCTCCTTTTTCTCTCTTGCTCTTTTTCTTGCTGTTTTTTTCTCTGTGTCTCTGTATTTCTAGGACTGAACTTAAGTGTGTTGTCTCTAAAGTAAACACTGTTATGGGGGACCCAGAGCCTCAGGCTGAATGACCCTCAAGTTTCTGGTTTCATTACAAACTAATGTCTGTGCTTTCTTTCTGACTCATAGAAGCAGAATTTGCTTTAGAAATCCCTGAAGCAACTCAACAACTTCTTCTTCTTCTTCTCCTCCTCCTCCTTTTTTTAGTTTCCCATGAAATGGCCAGCTTTTATTTATTCTCTGTGAAGGTACCCAGTAGGCAGGCATTGCTCTGTCTGATTGCCAAGAGGACAGTGAAGACTGAAAAGAAGAAGAAAAAATTTAATTAGAAGTCATTTGGCTCAGAAAAAGAGGGAGAAATATTCTTCTTTGGAGTTCTGAGGACCCAACCTCTTACCAAGAAAGCAATCTGTCTCTATGACAGGTAGGAGCATAGGCCACTTTGATGAATAACATCGTTGGGGGGCCTGTCATGGGGGAATTTCTCTGAGATGAGGAGGTGACGGGGGATGGCAAAGCTGTGAGAAGCCCACAGAGAAGTTGCTGTCAGCTGACAGATGTTGGCTCACAGTCATCACAGAACACCAGAATGTTGCCTGCAAGGCAGCCTCAATCACAGCGTCCACAGAAGAATGAGACTTCAGGGTACAAACAAGCTGGTCTTGTGTTAATTGGGAGAAGATGGGATCACAGGTCTTGGAGGTGAAGGTAAAGGCCCAGCCAGGATAGAATCAGCACTTCCACGAGTAAGGCCATGCTGTTTATTTCGATATCCTTAAGGCTGGTTTGGAAATCAAGGTCCTGCATGTGCCAAATGACAAGGCTTACGAAGACCCAAGGTGCAGGAATGTTGAGCCCATGACACAGACACATGAAGGGACATTTATACACTAGGACAAAGCATTATTCCAAGATTTACAATTATAAGAACACTCTGTTGAAAAATTGCAGCTAAAAGCAATTCTCATGATTATTGAACCAGTGCTATGGCTGTCTTTTCCAAGTTTTATTACAGACTATTACAGATCATCTAATGTTTCCTAAGGGAACAAAGCCTTTAGAAGGTCATGTAACAGGGTTATTAAGAGGAGGAGGGGGGACAAAAAAGAGCAGAATTTTGTGTTGCTACCATGCCAATTCTCCAAACTCAAAGATCTTTAATATTTCACAAATCCTTACAACTACCCCATGAGGTTTCCACACAGTACTTCAAAGGCTTTTTTGGCTTTATTTTTTTAGGATGGGAGTTCTGTTCTTGAGTATTGGGTGCATACAGGGTCCTGGTCCCAGTCCCAGATATCAACACACTGGACTCAGTTGGACTTGGACAGAAGTAAATTCTGTCTATGGACATTGCATGGAAATCAATTAGATTCAATTTCTAAACTCTAAACCTGGAAATCATTGGAAGGAACTTCTAGGTGGTATGCCTTAAGGACGGTCCTTGATGGACTTAAAAGGGAAGCCGAAGTGCCGCACCTTGACTCATGCCCAGATTAAATGTGGCTGGTTGGCTTACTGAATCCAAAGGTGTAGCCACCCCTGAACGTCCTGTTTTTTGAGCCAAGGGACCATATGTTTGCTCCAGATGGAACTATTCCAAGTGGAACAAATCTAGCATTTTGAGGTGGTATCTAAACAGAGATAAAGAGGAAAAAAATATAGCCCAGCAAACCGTTGGTGTCTTTCAGATAAATTCCCTTCTCCCCAACACAAGCTGTTAGCATTAAGAAAGGTAGCCAAACTGGTTATATGGCTCTAAAGGAAGGTTGGGCTAAAAATATTTTCTCCTATATACTTAAAAGGATGGTGTTTTGGAGCACAGCGAGACGATGCCTTTTCCTATTGGACCTTAAGAGACAATAACAAATACTCTTCCTTATCCCCTACTCCCACCTACCCCGTATTTGCCCCACCACTTGGAAACCATATACATACACTCATCTTGTCATTGCTTGTTTATATATCATTATGTTCCAAGCAGGTCCTTCAGAAGACTTTCAGATGTACCCACAAAATGATAAGTGAATCAGAAGTCCTTGTGAAGGAAAATGAAGGGTTTCTGTCTTTCTAAATTCTTTTTGGGGGGGGGCATTTTATATAAATGGAATCATACACTATGTAGTCTTTTACATCTGGCTTCTTTGGCTCAGCATAATATCCTTGAGGTTCATCTATGCGATAACCTGTGTCAGTACTTTATTCCTTTTCATTGTTGAACGGGGTTCCATTTTGCGGTTATAGTACATACCCACCAGTTGATAGACATTTATTTGGATTGTTTCCCTATTGGGGTTATTAAGAAGTGTCTCATACATTTGCACATCATGTGTTACTTCTTTGCCCATCATGTTTTATACTCATCTGTTCTTGATTCTTATGTCCCTTCATATCTGCTTTCAATATTGAAAAAAAAAAATGAACATTTTTCTTGCTGTCTCAGAGAACAGAAATATACTTTTGAAAATCATTTTGAGAATGTCATGTCGTTTGTCAAGAATTCTTTCATCTTGTTTGGTGTTTATTTTCTTTGTGTTAGTTTCATCATTTGCTTTGATATTTTGTAAATTCGTCTTAAAGGTCTTTTAGGTTTTTTTTTTTTTTTTAAATCTTTCTCTGGCTCATTCTCTCTCTCTCGCTCTCGCTCTCTCGGTTCTGTTGTCGCCTGCACCTGGGTCCCCATGGATTCTCAGCCCAGAAGCAGAGCTTATGTTAGGTCTTGGAGCGCCTGTTCCATGGTCATGAAAGCCAGCCTTAGGTTTCCCCGGATTATATATATGACTGCCTCATGTTAGAGGCATCTTTTCAGGCAGGGGCTTCAGCTTTCTTGTGCTTCTCCCCTCATGAGCAGGGAACTCATGCAGGCGCCTCCAGTGTTGCAAACTTCGGTTAGTGAGTCTAATTTTGATACTTTGCCACTTCTGCAGTGCTTTTGATCCCACTCAGTCCCTAAAAATTGAACTCTTCAGTGCCTCCAGGTGCTTCTGGTATTGGAGGCTGGCGGTATGATAGCCTCTGCTTTACTTAGTACTGCGGATTTTAGTTTTACTTGGATTCAACTAGATTTTTCACTTATTTTACAACATAGGTTTATATATATATATAAACTCATATACTGTAACTGAACAGCTGGATGAATTTTCATAAACTGAGCACACCTTCTCTAAAATCAAGAAACTGAGCATTGAAAACACAGACACTCCCCCTATGTCATCTGCCAGTCATCCCCTACCAAAGGTAGCCATTACCCTGATTTCTATGTGCATAGATTTGGTTTCTGTTTAGGGTTCTTACCAGTAGTGCTACTATATATGTGCCTTTGGTGGACATTGTACTTATTTCTATTGGAGATATTCCTAGAAGTGGAGTTCTGAGGTCAAAAGGAAAACGTGTTCAGTTTTAGTAGATAATGCTAAGCATTTTTCCAACATGGTTGTATCAGTTTACACGTTCACCAGCAATGTATGAGTTGCAAAATCCCTACGTCCTTGCCAACTTTGGTATTACTAGTCTTTTTTCCTTGTAACCTGGCTATTTTTTTAAAATTTAAAAAGTCCTCTCTCATTGCTTTTTTTCTAAAGGGAATGAGGGATGAGAGCTGTTAACACAATCTCCCAGCTCTATCTAGACCTAGTTAGATTATCATGTTTTCTGATGCAGCCTCAACCCTCAACACAGCCCCCTCTTCCTACTTTACTTGCCTTTCTCTGACTTCACAGGCTCTTTCCAAGGAGAACAGTTCTACATGTGGTTGATATTCTTCAAGACATAAGGAAATAGGTGAAAAGAAAGTCATTTTTTTTTTAACTCTGTTACTTCATTTCAGAAGTAATGGCATTCCTCAAAATTGATTATTCTGCTCTGTTCTCAGGAAAGTGGTACAATGAAAATAATAGAAAAGGCAAAAGAGCACTTACCTTAATTGTAGAAGGCTGCATCAGCTGATTTAACCCTTTCAGAGTGTTTTGTTTTCCCTATTCAGTGGTACGCCTCAGTAAAGAAGGAACTACATCTCATTCTCATATTTTGAGATATATCTATATAATTTTGAGGCATCTATTTTAAAAGTTTCTGGTTAATCTCAATGCCCTATGGGGCTGCTGTAAGTGTCCACATAATTGTGTAAGTCTTATGAAATTTTTACTTCATAAAAAGCAGTTGTTCACAAGGTGGTAACACGTGAAGTGTCATCATTTCTACCTTAGAACAAGTTTGGCTCATTTTTAGGAGAGGTGTGTGGTAAAAATTTTTTTAAAGGAGATATTCTCTACTCTTTTGCAGTACATTATAGCTCGTCCTGTTAAGAAGTGGATTCTGTTTGCCACCTTTTTGAATCTAGGATGCCCTTGTGACTTGCTTTGGCCAGTGAAATGCAGATAAGGGATAGTGTGCTAGTTCCAGGCTTTGGCCGCAAGAATCCTTGTTGCTCTCTTGGACCTCTGCCACCATGTTAACAAGCCCAGACTAGCTAGACAATAAGAGACCAAATGGAAGAACAACGAAGTGTCCCAGCCAACAGCTCACTGACCCAAACATAGGAAAAATCATTGTAGAGCTGTACCCAACACACAGCTGATCACAGATGTGTAGGTCATCTTAGCCAATATCAGAAGATGTGCTCAGATGACCCCTAGACTTCTGAGCAACATGAAATTCTTATTGCTTTAAGCCATTGATTTGGGGGTGTTTTTACTTTTTCAAGTTTCTGAATGCCTCCAAAAATTTACTTCTAAAGTTCTGAAGCCCAGAGGGGCAGAGGCCATAAATATTTAAAATGGGAGTATATTGTTTTAGTTAAAATTTATGGAGTGATTCATGACTCACGTGACAATGATACAGACAGATGGAGTACAGGTCAACTACAGGAAGGGACACCTATGGAAAAAGTGGTCCATCACAACCTTTTCTCATGTCACAGTTTTTTTTCTCCTTGCTGACTGTTGTTCTTCTCCTTCTTCCGCAAGGTAGAGGATTTTACTCCTTCAAAGGGAAATTCAACATATATTAATACTCCAAAGCTATAAAATTAGCAAACATAAATATTTTCTGTAACTGAGTTTTAACCTAGATTCACATTTGGACCCAAATTCTGGCCTTTCATGCTAAATAAACCTTGTTTTCTTTTCAGGAAAATGGAGACAGTGGCAGTATTAACCCTACAGGGCCTTTGTAAAACAAAAAACAAAAGAACAAAACAGAAGAGTAGCCAAGAGCCTAACCTTAGGAGAGGGATGTGGATTTCTGCACAGGTTCTGCAATAGATCAGCTCTGTAACTTTGGCCAAGTACTTCAGTATTTCAGGATCTAGTTTTCTCAGCTCTAAATCGGTCATAATAGTAATCCTTATCTCACAGCGTTGATTTGATATTAAATGAGAGAAAGCATCTAAAAACCAATGTCTAGTCTGATAAGTAGTACCCCTCATTTGATTGCTCAGAATCGTATATTCTTCAAGCCCTTGGGTATGTAACTGCTCTTAACCTTTCTCCACCCATCCCAAAACACACCTCCAATTACACTGTCCCCCACTCTTCCTTGCGTGGATTTAATTAACACACTAGGCACACGACCGGTTCTGCTTGCAAAGAACATTTGTGGCAGTTACCTTTTACCTTGTTTTTCTTGTTTCTTGTTCAGGTTTTAGGGTGTATGTATTTGGGGGAGGGGGCACAATAAATGTGAGCTCTCTTCTATGTACCCTTCCAAAAGACAGAAGCCATTTTGAGATGTATTTATAAGACAACAAACAAAACAAAACAAACGCTTTAGCAGAACAGAAGGTGTTAATTAAGCTATTTTCTCACTTGCTAGATAATGGGTAGCACAAAGCAGCACCCACAGACAGAAATGGCTAATATTGAAGAGTGACCAGATAAAGCCAGATACATTCGGGCTCAATTTCTTAGTTTTTATCAAAGACAAGTTCTGAACGATACAGCATAAAGATATATTTTGACATTGATGGCAGACAGGAGGAACGATCGTTAACAAATTTTATCCTAATAGAACAGAGCGTTTTTGTTTTTTATTTTTTTAAATGGAGGTCGTTATTAGAAGGATACTTAGAAATAGGCTACACATACGCATGTATACACAGATACTGAGGTGTTACATACATGCTGTTATGAGCTGTGGGCATCATTGCTCTGCAATAATAGTTATTTACTGAGAGCCTTTTATATGCTAACCATTTGGTTTTAATTATCTTTTTGGAGTCCTTGCCACATTCTGTGTGGTAGAAAATATAATTTTCTATTTTACAGATGAGGAATCCGAGGCACAGAGTTATGGTAGAACTTGCCCAAGATCACACAGTTAGTGGTCAATTCAAGATTTAGATGGAAGTTATCTAATTCCAGTGCTTGTGTCCTTGCAGTTAGGCAGCATTGTTGCTTGGTATCTGTATTCATAACATCAAATATATATATGTGTATATGTAAATACAAATATATAGAAATATATTTAAAACGTATAAAGCCAGTGTATTTATATGTTTCAGTTCCACTCATGTCTATTGCCACTTGTCTCCATGCTTAATTCAGATGGGGAAAAATAAGGAAATGAAAATTAAATTTGTGGCTATGATGTAAGAGGCATAGATAATAGGAAAGACACTTTAAATATATTATCACATTTAGTCCTTAAAACACCCTTAAGAAGTTAATTAGAACTTCACTTTATAATTGGGAGAACCCAGACTTAAAGGATTGAGTAATTTGCCCAAGAGCACATAACTAATTAATGGCAGAGTTGAAATTTGGACACTACTGTGAGTCAAAAATCCACACTTCTTGTACTAAATCACCTTTTCCATTAACACATTTCTTTCCAAAGTTTTGGTGGTGTCTGTTGTGCTTAAATTTCCTTGCTTCATGCAGAAGGGTCGATTCTGACTTTTTTCTTCCCCTTAGAAACAATTTTCACCCGGTTTTCCTGCTCCCCTGTAAATCCTCCCTAAGTACTTTTTTCTTGCTGAGTTTCAATTTGATTTGTTAGGATTTCTCTCCTTTAGCTAGAGGGTGAGTCAGTGGTTTAAAAAGAAGGTTTAAGTGCATGCTTTTGCTTTTTCAAGTTTCTGAATGCCTCCAAAAATTTACTTCTAAAGTTCTGAAGCCCAGAGGGGCAGAGGCCATAAATATTTAAAATGGGAGTATATTGTTTTAGTTAAAATTTATGGAGTGATTCATGACTCCAATTCAATTTTCAAAAATCGACATCATAAGGTCTGGATGGGAAATCTGCCTTCAAATTACCATGGGGTTCTCTGGAAGATGAGCCTTTTTTAAATGCCTTCGTTTCACTTGTTAGCAAGTTCGTGACTTCAGGCTCAGGCAGATCCAGGAATTGAACAGTTTCCTCCCTGTTTTCTTTATCTTCTGATCTCCCTGTAAGCAGTTCTGATGGAGCTTCGTGTGTAACTGCCTCCACCCTTTAAACCATGTACTCAGGCTGGGAAGGCAATCACCATAATTTATCTGAACAAAAATTTCTTTCCAGTTTTAGAAAAGTGTCTCTTACTTTTCATGAAACCCTTAAGAAATCTAGGAAAGAATCAGAACTAATTTTAGGATGCAGGCTGTTTTCTTTCATTTGTGGATTTGAGTGCCTTTGTCTGGTGGTGGTGTCCCTGAATTAGTTCATTGTTTGTCACTCTTGACACACCTCAGTTTTCCGAATTTGATCCCACACTTGGAAGTTTGGGAGTTTTATTAAAATATCACTGGAGTATCCAGTGATATCCAGGAGTAATAAATATATATATATATATCCAGGAGTAATAAATCTATCTATCTATCTATCTATCTACCTACCTACCTACCTACCTACCTATCTATCTATCTCCAGGAGTAATAAATCTAATCCAACTCTAGCTTGAGCGACAGCAAAACCATTAGCTAGGTGAAAACTCCACAAGGCCAGATACTATGGCTAACATGGCACCTGGGCCATAGCAGGTACCAAATAGGCATTTGATGAAAATGAATTAAGTGCCCCTGAAATAACTTCACATCCAGGAAAATAAATCGGTGCTTTCAGTTTTGTTTTGTTTTGTTTTGTTTTGTTTTGTTTTGTTTTGTTTTGTTTTCCAGAGGCTCTCTCTCTCTGACCCAGAACCTTCCCTTTAAGGCTGTTATTCTCAATCTTGCTAGATTTTGTCTCTCGGGGGACATTTGGTAGTGTCTGGAGACATTTTTGTTTGTTGTAAATGGAGGAGGGGTGCTACTGGCATCTAGTGCGTAGAAATCAAGAATGCCTCTAAGCATCTTATGATGCATAGGACAGACCCCTGCAACAAAGAATCATATGATGGCTGCAGATGTCAGTAGTTCCAAGTTGAGAAACCCTGCTCTAGTTTGCCTTCACCTTCAGCTAGATTTGAAATCCCAGGATCTAGAATTTCAAAGGTAAGGGTATGTGACAAAGAATCTTTCTTACACTCAGAAATACTACTATTTCAAGAGTTACAGGGGAAACAGGCATAACTTGGCTTATCCAGGAACCCCTAGAAGAAGTGTGAACTTCAAGGTCATTTACTAAACTCAGTAGGAAGAACCAAAACTTATTTTTCTGTCTTACTTTCTTGGCAATTTGCCTCTCAAGTCTCCTCCCCTACTCTAAACCACGGCATGCTTCCACCACCCCTCCCAACCCCCCAAGCATTTTTCAAGTACATAGCTTGTAAAAGCTGAAAACTCTTGGGAACTTCTTGGGTGAGATGAAGATCACATCTCAAGTGGAAGTTAAGTGGTTTTGTAATTTACTTAGGGAAGTGTACAATTAGTCTGTACACCTTATAAATCATCTTTAAAACATCCCATTATGCTTTTCCCTTTGTTTTTAATTGAAAAATTAAAGAACTGCCTCAGATGTCCATTTCCTGTTTAAAGTAGGATTAAGTAGTTATAAGGTCCATATATTTATCATAACTATTTCTGATACAGTCCAGAAGGAAGTATAATATGCTCTTATTTGTCAGTCAAATATCAAATGGAATGATTGGACTGACTTCTAAACTACTGAACAATACAGTTTAAACTCATAGGAAAAATGTTGGTATGGAATTTGGAATATTTGGGTTCAACTTCTGGCTCTCCCATTGACTGTGGCTGTGGGAACATTGCATAATCTCTATGTACTTCAGTTTCTTCATTTGTAAAACAAGGAAGTTGGATTACAAGACCCAACTCTTTGATTCTAATTTACTCAGTGGAATAATTTCAATCTGAAAGTATGACTAATGGAGGAAAAAACAAAGGATTTACATTGGCTAGTTGTTATCTCTCAGAGGATTACTGCAAATCCTTATTTAAGAAGATAATCTTTTGGAAATGTGAGAGATTAGAAATTTACTGTGGACACATGCCATGGATTTTTAAAAATGTGGTTTTGGTACTGGTCTCACCAGCGTTCAAGTTTGTAGAGTGTTGTTATTAAAAGTTCCCAGGATTTGGGGATATCATTACAATTGAAAATTTTGTAATCACCATAATCAAAGTTGAATGTCAGGAATATAGAACCTGATAAAAATATGTATTTTCCAAAGGATACTCCCACATTTGGGGGATCTTTTCTCTCCGAAGTTAAATTCTTCCACCTCTTAGAAAGCAGTCTGCACCTTCTCAAGCTGATCGGGTGTACCAACTGGGTTTTTGTGGTTACAAAAAAACAGAAACCCTAGGTGGCTGCCAGGTTTCAGTATGGTCCCCAGTCATCTTCACTTTCCGGATACACACTTGTATAGACCCCTCCCACACTGAATCAAGGCTAATACCATGTGCCCAATAGACTATGACATAATGGTGTGTAACTCCTGAAGCTAGGTCATAAAAAAAAGCTTTTCGGCTTCTGCTTTCCTGTCTCGGATGCTTTCTCTGGTAGAAGCCTGCTATCATGTGGTGAGAACACTCGAGAAAGCCACTGAGGAGCAGAATTGAGGCCTCTTGATAACAGCAACAACCTGTTAACCTTTTGAATGAACCACTTGGGAAGTGGATCATCCTCTGGTCAAACTCTGAGATGATTGCAGGTTTGGCTGGCAGCCGACTACAACCTCATGAGAAAGACCTTGAGCCAGAATCACCCAACTAGGCCACTCCTGAATGCCTCACCCATAGACCTTATAGGAGATAATAAGTACTTATTGTTGTTTTAAACTATCAAATGTTGTGGTAATTTGTTTTGCAACAATAAATGACAAATACGCAATGCCGACATAAATACAAATAAAAAGTAATGCACTGAAAGGAAATTCAGACATTCAGAGAATTGAAAGAAACACCAGAAAATACTCAGGGACTGAGGATAACTCTGGGCCTATATATGATGTTATTACTAGGAAAGCAGTTACTGAGTAGGCAGAGGAAGAGACGTCAGCTACCAATAGCCTGATAGTTCTAGAAATTGCCAAGCGGCTTGGTAACATCAGCGTTTATCCAACTCTGTGGAGAGCAGCCGTATTCATGCATAGAATTTTTTCAAAATACTATACTCAAAAGTTTAATGCCATTAAAAGTGGTAAGGAAAAAACAAAAAGTAAAAATTTTCTGTTTGATTTTGGAAATATTAGGGGTGGTTTTCATCTTAAGTGATTTTCATAATTGCCCTATTAATTAGAATAGGTTCTGGTAAGTAACCTAAAACACAGTAGATTCTTTTTTTCTTACTCAGGCAATACTGGACCGGTAAATAGGGCACCAGACAGCTCACATCTTTATGACAATTTAAGGACATAGGCTACTGGAGGCTCTGCTGTCCTCACATGGTTTCCAAGATTTTCTTTTGAAATATCCCCATTTCATTAAGTCAGAAGGAGAAAAGATCATGCAGAAACATGCAATTTCTTTTTTATGGTTCGATTTTACGAACGCCCTTTATTTCTGCTTAGATTCCATTGGCTAAAACAATCCTATGTGGCTCCACCTAACTGCAAGGGGAAGCTGGGAAATGTGGTCCGTGGCTAGGCAGCCACTTTCTAGTGCAACTTAATATTAAGGAAAGAATAACATGGGTGTTTTCTGGTGACCTAGCCATTTTGCTATGTATAAATCCCTTGGCCACTTTTTGTTGTCAGCCCGGTATGTATTATGTTACTAGTTTCCTTGGAAAGTGATCAAAATCCTTGCTCAATGTAATGTACACACAAATGAAATCCAGGGTCACCTCAAGATACTTGGAAATTAACAGTTGGTCTCAGGGCATTCCTCTGGAAATACTGTGTAGGGCTCATGGTGCTTCTGATCCCACCATCATTTTAGGAATCTGAGTGATTTTCACCCCTATTCAGTAAAATATGTGAGTTTGGAAGCTTGTTCTCATCACTTCTACATGGAAAAAGTGTGACAGATCTGGCTGCCACGGCACTTACAGCTAATGACAGATTTGCTTCATTAACTCTTCCTTCAGCGGCTGGCTGCCATGAATCCTCCAAAACTAGGTTATTTCAGTTTTTAGAATCTACAGAGGCATCTACAGAGGATACAGAATTGGTAGCAGATACAAAACAAACAAAACCCCCCAAAAATAAAGTCTACTTAAGGTCAAGTATTGTACACACTGAGGTGTAGAAGAAAACATTCCAGGCAAAAACATGAGTTTGGGGGAAGGGTTTGCCAGTTTCTTTAAATTCATATGACTGTTCAAATGAAGTGACTGGAGGAAGGCCACTACATAAAAGTGAAACTCTTGGTTGGCAGTTTTTGTTGTGTGGATATATGTGGGGGCAGTGGAAAGAGGTGGCTGGGGCATTTAGGGTGCAGATCCTTAACTGCTGTTTCTCCATGTCTGCTCCACCATCTACCCCATTAGATTACTCCATGGAACAAAAATTTTTAAGTCACCAAAACGCATATTTCACGGCAAAAAGTAAGTAGGGCCTGCCTTAAAAATAAACTACCTCTGGCCGGTGTTGCATTTTGTAACTGGATGTCATGAGCTTTTCAGAGTCTTAGTAAATGAATATATTGATTATGGCAAATAATTCATCTGATAGAATTTAGAAAAAAATAATTAGAAATGTAATTATATTTCTGAGACATGCTTAGCACTGGAAATGCAAATGACTTGTTTTTCCAAATTAAACTCCTGAATTCAGATTTCCCTGTATTTGTCTAAGTTGTGGATGTCAAACTCGCATTTCAAAAATGACACCTAAAGAACAGACTGATATCCCCCAAATCTGCTCTACTTTCCATTTTTTCTTATCAGTTACTATAGCATGATCTCCACAGTATCTCAGACCATAAACTCAGGGCTATCTTTGAGATTCCTCCCTCTGCTTCTCCACCTTTATCCAGTCTACATATATCCTGTTGGCTTTGCCTCCAGAATTCTGATTTGACCACTTCATAGCATCTGAGCTGTCACCATCTATCCCAGGATATCTGCAGTAGCTTTATATGTGGTCTCCCTACTTCCACCATTTCCTCCCTACGATCCATTTTCCACGTACCTGCTACAGTGGTGGTTTTGTAAAATAGATCACATTAGGTCACTTCCCTGTTTGAATCCTGTCAATACTACCCATTAACAGAATAAAATACAAACTTCTTACTCCAGCTTATATGACCTAAAATTATGTGGTCACAAATTCTTTGATCTCATCTCCTACTTCTCTTCCTTTTGTTTACTCTGCTCAATATATTTGGACCGTTTTATTCCTCAGAATCTCCAACTGTGTTCCTGATTCAGAGTCTTTGTGCTTATCCCTCTCCTGCCTCCCATCAGATCTCTTATTTAGCATGCTGGCTTCCTTCCGATCTTTAGGTCTATACTTCTTTCAAATGTCCTTCTTTGACCACTTTAAACTTCACCTACATAATTATTTCATTGCCCTGTTCACTTTGCTTTATTAGACTTAGCACTGTCTGAAATTATTGCACTGAATTTCAGTTCTTTATAGTTTATTTCCCACTACTAAAATGAAGCTTCTTAAGAACAAAAATGGTGATGCTGTATTCATCTCAGCTATACAGTATATCCCTGGCACCTGCAAGAGTGCATGCCATAGAGTAGGTTCTTACTTTGGAAAACTGCTTCCCTAGGATGCAGAACTTAGTGAGCAGCCTAGAAATTTCCTAAGGGGTGCAGAGGAGTAGAAATTGAGAGCAGATCAGGGAGAAACCATCTGATAGACCACCAGAGGAAGGACATATCCTATCAGAAATGGTCTTTATGTAGGTTCACAAGTGCTTATGTGACCCTCAAAGTCTGAAACCAGTGGCCTTTTCATCTGTTCACTACTCTTCCCCATAAAGAAGTGACATTTCTGAAACAGGCTGGAAGTCATTGGATCCATTTATTCTCCTTCATTTCCCTCCATATCTTCGAAAAATGATATTTAAGGGAAGTGATGAAAAATGGTTTACTGTTTCTTACTGATAACAGCAGAATTGTTATAGTCAAAAGGTTTTACTATACTATTGAAGTCAAAGTTGCTAAACAAGAAATGCTTTGGAACGTGATCTGTCTCCTAACATTTCTTCACAACGGTCTGCTATACTTGGGGAAGCAGTATATGCTTAAAAGTAAATGGTAATGGGGAGCTCTATCTCTGACTCCAACGTGAATGTTTTCATGGAGAATGATGAGAACTTATGTTCATTCAGATGAGGTCAGAAACAGAATATGATATTCCAAGCATGCATTCGCACCAGCATCTGTGAGTTGGCTGGAGGTTGGTGGGCCTTGGATGGACTCATTTGGCAGCTCTGCTTTGAGCTAATGGTCTGGCTTAATTTAGCTCCTCACTGAGGGCTGGACTCTGGCTTGTTCTACGTTGTGTTTCTTCTGGAGTCCAGAGCTGAGGGACAGCAGTTGTCTGGGGAAAGTTCACCATGGTGACTACAGAAGTGCCAGAAACCAAGCAGAGCCTCTTAAGACCTAGACTCAGAATTGTCACATCACTTATACCCATGTTTGATTTGTTAATAAAAGTCACATGGCCATGCTTCCTCAAATCAGAGTGGATACACCCAATCATGATGAAACCACAGAGGGGACATGGGCACAGGGAGAGATGATGAATTAGAGGCCCAAATTCAATCTAACATAGTGTATACTCTAATAAGCTCGTAGGAAGTCCTACCTAGTAGTGGAGTATATTCACATGTATGTATAAGTTTATACTTTCCATAAAGTATACGGACATTTAATACCATTCTAACAAGGTAACTCGATCTCCCTCAAAACCAGGTTTCAATGATGAGTAACTTTTAAGACTAAATTATGATGGATTCCATGTAATTATTTCTAACTAGGGGTGCCAGTGGCAAGACCTCTTTTTGAAGAGTTGGCGTATGGCTGGTTCTCCTACATAAGCATTTTAATAACTCCCAGTTGTGAGACATTAAACAGTTTTGTATTTGCCTTAGGACTTTGAAACACTTCATATTCTTTTTCAGAATGTATTTCCTTTTTTTTTTTTTCATTCTTACCATTCAGAGGGAGGCCTCACGTATCAATGAGGTTTATTATGGGTGGCAGATAAAGGTTTTTGGAAGCATTTGGCAGGGACAGGTTGATTTAATTTATGTGGACTTTTCCTGGTATGTGCTGCCTGGTTGGGGTCTAGAGCTCTAGCTTTCATGGTAGGGGAATTGTGGTTTGTTTTTCTCCCTCTGAAAAGCTAAACTGTTACTTCTACTCACTCTCAGTATCAGTAGACGAGCCAGGTTTTCCTAGAATCCCAGAGGAAAACCACCTGATGAATGACAGTGGCAGGAGGAGACTGGATGGGCCTCACGTTGGCATTTCCCCTCACTCCATGTCTCATTCTGTATTCTGCAGTCTCCTGTGGAGACTTGTTCCAGGGGTGGGTGTCGGTTACTTATACACAGAAGTGAGTCACTTCTTTAAAGGATGTTAACTTTTAAGACTCCCTAAAAAAATACAAAATAGAAAACTTTACCTGTAGCTGTTAGAAGTTAACTGTATAGATGTAAACAAAGAAGCATGGGTAGATTTAAAATCTAGAACAGGAAGGGGTCCTAGAAAACCTAACTATGTATATGATTTGTATAAACACCTCTATACCTTATTATGCAATTATATACGAGTTCTATAACTTAGGAAATTAAATTAAAATGCAATATATAAAAATACGCTTGTTCCAAGAACACCTACAAACCAGAAACTGCTTACTAAACATAGTCATCTTGCCTGTGGGGATAAAGGGTATGAGGATGGAAAATGGAGATAAAAGAATGAATGAATTAAATAACAAAGGATGTGGGACAATTATGATAATAGGCCAGGAAATGAAGAATATATCAACTCATCCTCTGCATCTGAGATCAAAATAAAAAATGAAAAGGAGGGAAGGAAGCTAGAAAAGCGGGAAAGAGAAAAGCAAGTTTTGCGTTCTCCTTACAGCATTTTCAGGTAGTGGCCTGGCAGGAGGGGAGGACTGGGGGCTGGCTGGCTGGCTGACTGATGGATCCACTGCACCTAGAATAGTGCCTACCACATAGTGAGCACTCAGTGAGTACTTGGCGAAATGAGCTGCTTTGAACTTAATTGCCTAGAGAAGGCTGATTCCTTTGAATCCTTTAGGCTGATTTCATTCTTTTTTTTTTTTTTTAAAGATTTTATTTATTTATGTGACAGAGAGACAGCCAGCGAGAGAGGGAACACAGCAGGGGAGTGAGAGAGGAAGAAGCAGGCTCCCAGCGGAGGAGCCTGATGTGGGGCTCGATCCCGGAACGCCGGGATCACGCCCTGAGCCGAAGGCAGACGCTTTAACGACTGCGCTACCCAGGCGCCCCTAGGCTGATTTCATTCTTTCCATGAAGAACAGCCAGAGCAATGTTAGAGGGGGACATGAAGTCCTTCATTCTGTGTCCAGTGGAGGACACATTCTCTTTTTGTTTGGTGAAAACCCACTACTCTTGTTTTCTGGTGATACTTTCACATTTGCATTGGGGAAGCACCTTACCCCAACCTTAGCCCCATGTAATTTGGATTCGGTTGAATTTTCCCTACTCAGTCATCTCTGCAGTTGAACACATGACCCAAGCCCCACCATAGGAGTGGGCATTTTCTGTTTAGGGATAGATGTGTGACCCAATTCAGAACAATGTGGACTCAATTCTAGGACTTTTTTGGAGGAAAATATTGAGAAATGTTGTATTTCTATGGGGATTCCTATAAGATATCTAAGGCTTGGGAACCTAGGACCACCATACATGAAGAAAGCTTGTTTGAAAATTAGCAAACACAGAAAAGAGAGCTAGGGTATTTGAGAGATGGAGCAGGAGGAGGGGGCAACGGAGAGAAGGAGGGAGAGGGAAAGAGAGGGAAGGTGGGAGAAAGCAAGCAAGCTTGCATCATTTTTGCTTAAGCAGATTTGGGTTGGATCTTCTCTCTCTCTCTCTCTCTCTCTCTCCCTCCCTCCCTCCCTCCCTCCCTCCTTCCCTTCCTCCCTCCCTCCTTCCCTCTCTCTCTTTCTTTCTCTTTCTCTCCTTCTCTCCCTTCCCTTCCTTCCTTCCTTCCTTCCTTCCTTCCTTCCTTCCTTCCTTCCTTCC
>NW_024424675.1:12229403-12243971 GCF_017311325.1 Ursus maritimus
TTTTTTTTTTTTTTTAAAGATTTTATTTATTTATGTGACAGAGAGACAGCCAGCGAGAGAGGGAACACAGCAGGGGAGTGAGAGAGGAAGAAGCAGGCTCCCAGCGGAGGAGCCTGATGTGGGGCTCGATCCCGGAACGCCGGGATCACGCCCTGAGCCGAAGGCAGACGCTTTAACGACTGCGCTACCCAGGCGCCCCTAGGCTGATTTCATTCTTTCCATGAAGAACAGCCAGAGCAATGTTAGAGGGGGACATGAAGTCCTTCATTCTGTGTCCAGTGGAGGACACATTCTCTTTTTGTTTGGTGAAAACCCACTACTCTTGTTTTCTGGTGATACTTTCACATTTGCATTGGGGAAGCACCTTACCCCAACCTTAGCCCCATGTAATTTGGATTCGGTTGAATTTTCCCTACTCAGTCATCTCTGCAGTTGAACACATGACCCAAGCCCCACCATAGGAGTGGGCATTTTCTGTTTAGGGATAGATGTGTGACCCAATTCAGAACAATGTGGACTCAATTCTAGGACTTTTTTGGAGGAAAATATTGAGAAATGTTGTATTTCTATGGGGATTCCTATAAGATATCTAAGGCTTGGGAACCTAGGACCACCATACATGAAGAAAGCTTGTTTGAAAATTAGCAAACACAGAAAAGAGAGCTAGGGTATTTGAGAGATGGAGCAGGAGGAGGGGGCAACGGAGAGAAGGAGGGAGAGGGAAAGAGAGGGAAGGTGGGAGAAAGCAAGCAAGCTTGCATCATTTTTGCTTAAGCAGATTTGGGTTGGATCTTCTCTCTCTCTCTCTCTCTCTCTCTCCCTCCCTCCCTCCCTCCCTCCCTCCTTCCCTTCCTCCCTCCCTCCTTCCCTCTCTCTCTTTCTTTCTCTTTCTCTCCTTCTCTCCCTTCCCTTCCTTCCTTCCTTCCTTCCTTCCTTCCTTCCTTCCTTCCTTCCTTCCTTCCACTTCAAACCTTGCAAGTGATGATTAGCACATCCCAAAGTGCCCAGAGTGATTACATTCTCTTGGAGAGCTCACCCTTCAGTTGAGCTTCACAGGACTCAGTGACAAGAACTCCCTACCTTTCCAGGCCACCTTGCCTATCTCTGTACAGTTTGGATTATCAGGAAGCTTTATCCAACATCTGTCTTCCTCAAACTTTCTGGTGTTGGTAGCCATCTTAGACCCTGTGACTGCATAGAATAATTTAATGCTACTTTTAGCTATCATGTACCCCCTTAGTCTCTTCTGCAGTGAAATCCCTACCCTATCCCCAGCATCCACACTACATGCCACCAAGAACTTCTGTCATACATTAAACTAGTCTTACATTCCCTGCCTTATACTACCTGTACATACAGACTGTATCAATAATTATTGCTACATAACAAAATACACCAAAACTCAATGTTTTAAAAGTCAGTATGCACATATTTTTGTTATAGGACTGTGGGTCAGCTAGTTGATTCTTCTGGTCTTGACTGAGTCACTGATGCATTTGTGGTTAGCCGTAGAAGGAGCAGGGAGTTCTGATCTCGAATGGATTATCTAATATATTTGGAGATCATTTGTCTGTAGGTTGGTCTAGGATGGTCTTGACTGAGGCAACTGATTTGTCTTCCATTTGGTCTCTCACTCTCCAGCAGGCTAACCTGGGGTTGTTCATGAGGTGGAGAGAGTTTTCTGAAAGAGCAAAACATGCATGGCCTTTGAGCCCATCACTTTGCCACTTTCTCTTGGTCAGAGCAAGTCACAAGGCCAATCCAGATTCCCAGGGAAATAGACCCCACCTGTTAAATGGAGTTGCTTCAAAGTCAAATTGCCGAGGGCATGGATTCAGGGTGGGGTAGAACTTTGGGGCCAGTTTTACATTCAGCGTAGCACGGAGACTAATATAACAAATAAGCAAATCTCTTAGGAGTTTGATTTCACTGAATGACATTCTGTTTGCATCTAATCCTAAGGTCTTAATCAGGATCAAGAGTAAATCAAGTAAATTTGGCAAATCATAACTTACATTCTATCTCTTTGAACAGCAACTAAGAAGAGGTATAAAAAACAAAGATCTAATGTCTATTTCAAATTCACACTTAAACATGGTGTGTTGAATTGGGGTTTGGTTGAAGGAATGAAACAACTTTGGATCCTGTTAAGATATGTTTAATACCTTCTGTTTATTTCCCAGCAGGAGCATGTTACCAAAACCAAATCTTGGACACAGCAGATTTGTAAATAATAAAGACCCGCTCTAGTATTCTAAAAACTGCTCTTGCTGGCATGACCTTAAGTCTATATTGGGTGATAATTTAATACTTAATAGATACCTTCAACTACAGTTAGCGCTCTTATCAAATAGGGTTGTCTCTTCTATAAAATATTCATTTATCCGTCCATCAAACATTTACAAAGTACATCTTGTATAGAATAATATCCAGAAGCCACATAATAAATTAATGACTTGTCATGAGATGCCAGGGTGGACTTTATTTAGCTGCTTTTTTTTTTCGCCTTGAAAAAGTAACCAAACATTAACATGACTTTTGATTTGGAAAGAGCCTGTGAAGTCCGCAGTGACTGATATGAATGCCATAGCAGGGATTCACCTAATGTTTGCTGGGGACATGGGCTTGGCGTGGCTCCTAGTCTTGCCTGATATAGTCTTACTTGGCCTAGAGCATTGAGCTTAATTTTAGTCCCAAAGTCCTCCAGCATTTGACATTAAAATACTTTTAGTTATATAATAATATTTTAAAGCCTAATATCAAGGTTCAGAAAATCTTTTCATCAGTCTCTGAAATAAGCAAAGTGGGAAATCTATCTGCTGCTAACTTTGTTGGAATCAGTTCTCGTGGAGTCTGTCAAAGTGAGTGTACAGAGCCAAGTACCCCATATTCTGTTGGGAATTTTGATATATATGATTTTGCCCTTACACATTAAATTTTAAATCTTAGATCCAGAGGTCAGGATCAAGGGACCTGGACCATAATACCTTAGAGGTTATGTCTAATCCTTCATTGTAACCCTAGAGAATTCTTTTAACTGCTCTGAATTTATTCATCAGTAAGCAAAATGAGGATACTGAATAAGTCAATCATAAATATTCCTCTTAGATTTACAAGAATATATATGTGTGTTGTTTGTGTGAACCTCAGAGCCACCTTGCCATTCTGGCATTAGTGGATTCATTTTACACATGACAAAAGTGAGGTCATGGCCAAGGTAGGATTTCTAAGTGTAGAACCTGATATGGGGATTTGAAGAGCTGTTAAAGTCTAGTGGGTTTTACCCAAATCTTCCGCAGGTTTCAGTAGCACATTGCTCTGTGGAGCTAATGGCTCCCAAAGATGCTTTGATCATAGCACAATATTTAGTCAAGTTACCACTACCCCAGGGGGATTGATTACTGTCTGATGGGCCTACCAGATGCAGTGACTCTTTCAAATGCTTGTAAGCGACCTAAATAAAGCTATTTTGCCTGGTCATTAATACAGTTAGTATCACAGAGAAAGGAAGACACACAAAACCAGTCTATAAGACCTTGACCTCTGTAGGTGCTGGTTTCCTTATCTGTAAAATGAGAGGGCCAGACTAGATGACACCCAAGGTCACTTCCTGCTCTGAAATTCTGTGATCTCCTTTCCTAACAAGATTAAAAATTAAAAGTTGTAAATAACAGTAAATATTTTAGATTTCTTTCCATTTTTACCAAATTCAAGTAAAATGTAGGTTGGGAGTCATTGCATACTAACTCATTTTTATTCTCCATTCTAACATTTTAATTAAAGATTTACCTATTAAATATCTATTCTGTGGAAGATACTAAGAACACATAGCTTTCCCTGAGCACTCTGATATGGAATGTGGGCACTCCAGGACCAGGAAAAACCATATTACTCAGGCTTCTTCTCAGGCTTACTGGGGCTAGATTCATAGTTTCCTAGGAATGAAATGAGCTCCTCACAGGCTTCTCTTGGAAGGACTTTTCATGGGAAAGGATAGCTGTGTTCTTTTGAATTATGTGGTGAATGCTCTTGGTCCACCATCACATTCTCTTTACCAAACCATGCATGTTGTCTTCCAGCTGCTGAGAATGTTGAGTCCTAGATGCTCGCATCTGTCCCCCATCCACTTTTAGAAGGATGGCCTTTTACCAAAAGTGCCAACTCTCCCAGATGTTTATTCCCTCAACCTGGGGTATCCTACAGCTGATATCTAACTGATGGGGATTACAAAAGCCAGCTCCTTGTCCCCAGGTGAGCCAAACTCTGGTATAATCCTTGCCAGAGTTCCCCATGGTATCAGGCAGAGGCTAGAATTCAGCTGAGACCACATATTTGCCTAGCTCCTTCTTGTGCTTCTCTCTTGCCCGTTCTCCTGAAAGATCTCCCTCAGTGAATCATGTACACCCAAATTCTCTTCTCAGGCTCTGCTTCTAGGGAACTTGACTTGAGTCATCAGAACCACATAGATCAGATCTTCCCTAGGATTCAAGCACTGCTTCCTAAGAATATTTCCAGGTTTTTGTAAGACTCTGTACCTCTTTAGGTCTCTACATATTCAGGAGTCTTCCTGGAGTTAGAGGGAGGCTGCCACCCACTGCCTCAAGAACATGAGGGCACTATGAGAAGTTTTTCTGGATGCACACAGAAATTAACCTCAGGTCACAGTCTGAGGGAACAGGCTTTGATGCTAAATGGAATCTCTCAAGACTCTAGAGTCTGCAAAGCAAATGAAGGCAGAGCTCCTTCTTAAGGCACTAAGTCTCTGGTCTGGACCTTCCCTCTAGTTTATCATTAAACAAAATCTTATTTAGAGATGGCATCCCGAAGGTAGGACTGTCTGGTGGTGGGTTGTGGGACCATAAAACCGGGATATCTGCACGGGGAAGGCACTGTTTGCTGGAATCCAATGGGAAACCTTCCTCTTTCTACTCTCAATGCCCCATTCAGTTTCTGTGGCAGTAGGGGATGCAGCAGGATGGAAGAAAGGAAGAGACTTTAAGGGAGATAGGATTTTGTTTCCAAAAGCCAAAGCATCAGGGAGAAGAGAGGGAGGATTGGTGAGAACAGAGCAGAAGACAACGCTGAAGTCTGGCCCCACCTACGAAGGGCCTCCTTCTCAGCTGGGGAAGGAGGGGTTGAAGGCAAGGATGTCATCCTGTGGGGAATGTGATAAGAAGTGGGAAAGCTGTAGATAGGGAAAAAAAGCAGAAACATTGGATTTAGGGATTACGAAAGCTTAGATGTCAGACACCTGAGACACTCTGCGTGGGCTGATGATGAAGACCAGGCAACATTCTCTCTCTCACAGTGCCTGAGAAGGCTTTAAAGCAAGGACTCTGGAACCTACAGCCTGGGTTCAAATACTAGCTTGGAGACCTATTATCTGTGTGGCCTTGGGGAGGTCAGTTTTGACATCTCTGAGCCTTTCTCCTCATGTACAGCATGGAGATAATTGTACCTCAACTGCTTTGTCTATGTAAAAGGCATAGAAGCATCTGTAAATTAAAGGCTTTTGCATTGCTGAAAATCCCAGAATTCTGGTACTGTCCTGGACTGGGTTGTTTGTCCCAGTTCAGAGAAGTGAGGTCTTAGAGACAGACTGCAAACTGAGTAAAAATTACCTTTTATTAGCGAGCTAGTTCACAGCCACCACAGCAGTTTTCTCCCATAGAAGCATTCACTTACTCTCTCTGGTTTTGCCATAAATTTACTTAATTTTTTATTCTCTAGCTTGCTACCTTCATATGTACCTTTGAGCCTTGGAATGGATGGTGAAAGAGAGAGCAAGTGCTTCAGTTTCCCAGTGAAAACTCATTAGTTCTTTATTCTAAAGAAGGCAGTCATGCCATTTACTATCCAGCAAGGAAGCTGTTTACCAAAAGGAAGTGACAGAGGCTGGAGTGGGAAGCAGGAAACTGAAAAGAGGAAATGGTTTTATAAGTCCCCAGAAAATATATACAGATGGAAGTTGATAAAAAGCAATGTCCCGTGTGATTCTTTTTCCAAAAGTTTAAGCATATCATTTGGTCAGTATTTATCTCTGCTGTTTCTACATTCTTAGTGTAATGTTGCTAATTTTTAAAGGCAAATCTAAATGCCTCAGAATCCTTGAAACCCTACTGTTGGTCAACAACTAAATGACTCATGTGAATTTGAAATCTGCAAAGGATAAAAATCAACAGGAACTCTGAGAAACATGCAAGGAAAGAAAACTCCAAGGACTTATTAGTGGTTTTACAAGCCAAAGCTGGGCTCCTTTTTTAAAATTTTTTTCTTTTTTCCTTATGCATGATCACAAGCCAGTCCAGAGCAGGGAGCAGAACCCGAGGTTCACACACACACATTTATTTAGTTAGCAAGACATTCCTATTTTTATAGCTCAAAGTTCTTAACTTTCTTGTTAGCAAATGTTAACAAGGTTTAAAATGTATAAAGTGAGCTGTGGCATGTAAAAAATTTTGGCCTATCCTGACTCCTTCTTTTTTTTTTTTTTTTTTTTTTTTTTTTATACCTATGTTCAATGAAAACGTCCTACTGACAGGCAGAATGTCTGGGCAACTTTATAGATAGTGTTCCCACCTTGGGGCCATAAGGTCACAGATTTGTTCCTGATTCTATTTAAAAAACACTCAACAATGGTAAGTTTGTGTGTGCTTTTATGAGAGGGAGCTGTTTTATATGATCCAAGATCTTAAAGATACTCCAAGGAATCTTGCGTGTCTGCTGGGCTGTGAATTGGGAAGGTTGCTGCGGTGCTTGCCGCAACATTGGGGAGCTTCACTGAATCACAAGCAAAGACTGACTATAATAATTCTCAGACATTATGTCTACTCAAGGCCAAAAAGTACTTTGATTTCATGGTGGTAATCAAAGCTCTTGAAAGGCATTTCAACCTGCTGTTCCAGCATCAGTTTGCCAGTGGTCATAAAATGAAACAAGGCAGAGGGAAAGGAAAAAGAAAAGAGCAGACCCCACTTGAATCACACAGACATTTTATAACTATTTTAGACACTGCAGGCCTTTCCTTCTTGGGTCATGCATAAATATGGCTTCTGAAAAGTCGCTCTCAGAATCCCCAAAGGCCCCCTAAGTATGGAAGTGAAATAAGCCATCAACACTATAATGAGCAAACACAGGGGCACTCCTGGCAGAAGGGGATTAGGAAATAGCCCAGTTGAGTGGTTACCATGATTTCCTGAGGCATGTTGACAAAAGAACAAAACAGTCCGAATCTGATTCCTGGGTTCAGATGTTGTGTGACATTAAACAGTGGATTATCCTTTGAGTCTCTGTGTTGTCTCCTCTAAAATGAGCAAGAAGAGTGAAGGTTTCTTATAAGTCATTTTACCATTCAAGAACTTCAAATGGAATGGTAACTTAAAATGTGGCAGTAATCCATCATTTGTGTAGAGAATGCACACACAGTTGTTTGACCCACAGTCGCCACAGTCTGTGGTGTGGAAGATCCTCCCGGAATTGTGCACCATGATGGTCTTGCTCTTACCTGGGATCCCAGACCAAGAATCCCAGATTCCCCACCTGGTGGTAACTTCTCCTGCCTATGGCTTGTGAAACTTAGGGGCGTTCTACGCATGTACATTCATAGACACCCTGTCTCACAACTTGATTTCCATACATATTCTGGGTTATAATTTAGGTGTGTGTATGTGTTCACAAGGTCGAGAAGCTGATAACCTCCAATCAGCTTCCTCTCCAGGTTGCCCCATCAGTCAAATCCCACTGCTCTGTGGCAAGCAACTAATCTAAAGCAATTGCTGATTCTACAGCCCTTCCCCCCCCAACAAATAGATTAAGTTACCAGCTTTCCTTCCTCTAAAATTGTTTTTTCAGACATGCCCATACATAACCACCACAAGTATTATTAAACCTTTCTGCCAAATAACCACAAAGCCAAATTCTTGTGGTGAATAATGTGCTCCCAGTGGCATGGTAACAGCAAAATGGACCCTTCAGCTTTGAGCCTGTTTCTAGCTCTCTGGCATGATTCCAGTACTACAGACATATATTAAGGGAGAGGAACTAGTCAGATTTGAAAATCTTATCCAGAGAGATCATAGGAAAGATGCATGACTGAAACATGTCAGGAAATAGGATTCACTTCTAGACTATTTTATATGAAATGTTCTAGACTTAAGTTGCAGAGCTTTTGTGTAATTAAGGGAAGTGGTTAATAACTATTCCTCACAGTTGTTTAGAGTTTTACAGTTCACACAGCATTTTTTTTCTTTTAAATTACCTAATTTGCACCTTTGAGATGAGCAGATTATGATAATTAGCATTTTAGAGATGAAGAAACTGGGGCTCCCAAAGGTCAGGTAACTTGCTCAAGGTCTCACAGCTATATCTTGTCAGAACTTGTATTAAGATGTATAGTTATAATTTTACTGCCATTTAATTTGGCCTTAGCAAGGGGATTTGAACAGCTCAGTCACATCAGAACAGACATTCCTAACTTAGAAAGAGAAGTGGGGGTGGGGGGCAGGCATGTTAGAATCCTCTAAGGAGTTGTTTGAAACACAGGTACTTATCTCCATCTTCCTCCTCCTGGAAATGAAAATATGTCTCAGAAGGAGGGTAGTTAAATAATTTTGAAAATATTCTTTAGGTAATTCTAATATGCACTGCCTGGTTGAAAAGTAATGCAACAAGTTTTTCTCTTCTGAAATGGAAGCATGTGCTTCCCAGATCTTGTTTTGTCAGTACTCTTTGGAGTGGTATACTCGCTGTACCTATTGTATGATGGACGATGAATTTTACTCAAGTCTGCCATGAAAGTGAAGAAACTAATGATATGAAGGAGGAAATAAGCAATGTCAACTTTTGGGTAACTGAAGTGAGAAGACTGGGTTTAGCCATGAATAAGTCTGTACAAGGTAGTACATGATAGATAGTATCCTTATCTAAAGCAGCTGAACGATAAGATGATATGTGGGTTCATTCCTAACTAGTTCACTTTTTACTTTTCTAGATTATAGCAATATGTATCTCCATGGTCATTTCAAACCTAAGGGGGAAAAATAGCTCTCCCTATATTCCTGCCCTTTGCAATGTGATTTTGCACCTCCTGCCATCAAGAGGCGAAGTCATTGTCCATTCCTTAAATCTGCGCTGGCCATTATTACTTTCTTTGTCCAGTAGCTTGTAGGAGAAGTATTGTTGTCCCAGTCTTGAGGCTAGACTTCCAGAATGTCTTGTGCTGCTTCCATTCNTGCTCTTAGACCCTGTCCGTGTGAGTAAGTTGGGCTAGTCAGCTGGAGGATGAGAGGCCACATAGAGGCAAGTACCCTCCCAGCTGAAGCCACCCTAGCCAGCCACGTTCTGGCTCACCTGGTTGGCTACAGAGCCATAAGGGAGTGAGCCCACATTCAGAAGGTAAGGATATTAACTCTGTTTCTTGGTACAAAGTCATAAAATTGCAAAGTCACATCGCAAAGGGGTGAGGCCACAGGTAGACGTGGAGGATTGCAGTTACTGTCTACCATCTAGCACACCAACTGCATGGGGCAGCTGTACGTATTAACTAAATGTGAAGTATTTAGAACAAGGTCTGACAGTGAATATAAATGCCTAATAAATATGAATGATTACTATTTCTAAAATGCATGCAAAATGTGTAGATAACCTATGCCTCTTACTTTGAAGAACTGGTACTGACAATTCTTACAAACCTGTGGTTCACTCCAACAATACACACAGAAACTTAAGTGAGAGAAAATGCAGTCAGATCACATATTGAGTGTTAATGTATTCCTGTGTTTTTTTCCTGAATTGAAGCACCCCCCACCCCCAGAAAAAATAAATAGTATATGTTGCCCTTTCTATTCAGGCTTTGATCAAAGGTTTCAATGGTAAAGATGACTCACACTTTAAGCAACTGGAAGAATTTTTTTTATTGCTTCTCAATCCATTGTGTTACTCTCATGAAATTGCTGAATGACACCAGAGAATATAAAATCCATCAAAGGAATAAGCATTGAATGACATATGGCAGGGTTTCCAACTCATCAGGAAAAACTCAGATCAACTCGTTTCTCTGGAGAAAGCTCACATCCGGGGCTGTTCCTGTTCCCTGGGACTCATAAAGCTCCTATCTCCAGGGCACAGGTGAGGCCTTCACATTCTTTGAGAACAACAGCCTGTTCATTTCCTCCATGGCTATAAAGTGACTTTATTGGACTTCAGTATCTAAAGGAAACAGAGCTCTGGGTCAGAGGGCGCCTTCAGAGAGTCACTGGTCCCATTTAGAGATTCAAACCTCAGGGATGTTGGGTTGGGAGATGCTCTTGAACTCTTTGAAACGTAAGTTAATTTAAAGTTCAAAGGAAGCTTCCTGGCTTGATCATTGTTGTTGGGGGCAAGATGCATTTATGTAGTTTAAAAGTGCTTAGGTTTAGCTGTACGGCATCAGCTATTATTAAATGAGGTTTCCCTATGATTTAGTGATATATATATTGTATTGCCTCCGGGTGGAAAGCAGTTTAGATACTGAGGAAACCCTCTGCCAATTACAAGGGGGGGTCAGTATTTGACAAGCCCAAGGAATGGTTTGCTTCAGCATGCTTTTGCATTATATCCTGACCTCTATTCGCATTTGCATAGGGGAGTCTCAGTTCTAAGAGAAAAGCATTCCTGTGTGTGATCAGAGAAGCACATCTTCTGCTCAAAGTGTGATTCAGACTACTGGTTTGATTCTGGGTCTGTGTTTCCTAAATTGTGGTCTATGGCACACCTGTCTCCAGACAGGCTCCAGTAACGAATAGTTCTCTGTGGGAATTGGTTGGAGAAACACTGCATATTATGTTTCACTCCTGTGCATTCATTGCACACTTTGGCGTATTAAAGGTTTGGAGAAGTCATGCAATATAGAGACACTTTGAATACCATTCCACTGTTTCCAGAAGATATATAGCTAAGGAATCCCCTTTGTTTTCTCTTTCAGCTATGTCAAAGAAAACATTTTGAGAGATAAGTAGCCTTTGAGAGATCAGTAGATTACCATAATGTGTTGTGAAGGATGTTGTTTTAGGTGTTTAACACAATGAAACATCTTCACAAGTGAACATGACTTTCATAGCTTTAGACTTTTAGTTATGAATTGTTTTATGATTTAGGCCTTCTGTTGGAATCTGAAGAAGCCTAAACAATGTACTGTAAATCTAAAAAATGCCTGAAACAAATGATCCAATCAGATGAAGGTACATACATCTCGGGTTTACAGCATTGAAAAAATTGAAGGTAGGTAAGCTGTGATGTTGGGGGCACCATTCGTTCCAGAAACAACTATGAAAGCTAGGGAATTCTTCCCCATTATCTCCCTTGTTCTTTATTGCACTCATCTTATTTGCTCTTTTGCTGAACTCTTTACTATTCCAACCAGCTACTTTGTCCTTCAGCAGCAGGGGTATATGCAGTCAACCTGGATGGATACAAAGTACTCAGATTTCTTTGCCTGTTGGTTCTCCACACCCATTTTTCCTCATAGTCCTTTGCCTTGTACCTTGGAGGTCCTCAAGACGGATGCTGCTTAAAAAAAAAGAGATAGAGAGGAGAGACAAATGCTGCTTTTCCTAAGTTTTTCAGTGTTAAAAAAAAGTCACACATTTGTCTGTAATGTGGTTGAAGAGTTTCAATGAGGTTTCTTTGCTTTGGGCTGAAATTTTATCACCTCATTTCGTTTTGATTATAAACTCTGATTAAGATTTACATTTTTTTAAGTAAGAAAAATAGAAAAGAAAAGACCAAGGTGTTTTGTTTTTGATTTGTTTTCGTTTTAAACATCCATATCGCTGGTAGGGGGCTGGGAATAATAAAGGGATCTTTGTGAGTTTAAAGGTTAGAGATCAACAGTCCTTCTACCTTTCTCCTCTCCAGCTTATTTTTCCCCTTGGGTTCCTAATAGAATATACAAATAGCAACTTTCCCTTTGTGTTGCTTGCTAAAGACAGTGTTGATTTAAATTTATTTCACATGACACATTTGTTTTTTGGAATGTAAGTCCAGCTATGCACCTGGTTGCTCTTATAAGGTGATGTGAACAGTGAGACCATCTCAACAAAGGAAACAAATGCCATTTTTTAAAATGTTTTTTTATTATATTATGTTAGTCACCATACAGTACATCCCCGGTTTCCGATGTAAAGTTCGGTGATTCATTAGTTGTGTATAACACCCAGTGCCATTTTTAAATAGCTGGCATTTCTTTTCCTTTTTTTGCCTATTTCTAAAAATGTTTACTAGAACTATCCCCTCAAACTCAGGACTGGATTCCCAACCGGTTTCTCCTTCACCCATTAAGATGAATAAGCAAAGAGTCAGTCACATGCACATACCTGATTTTTTGTTGGGTTAGTTAAATTGAGGCATTTATTGTGCTATGGAAATTGGCAAGATGTATATGAAAATACATTTCTGTTTTTTAAATTATGTTTTAAAAGATATTTGTGAGAGAGAGAGAGCATGCACAAGAAGGGGGAGGGTCAGAGGGAGAAGCAGACTCCTCATTGAACTGGAAGCTTGATGTGGGACTCGATCCTGGGACTCCGGGATCGTGACCTGAGCCGAAGGCAGTCGCTTAACTGAGCCACTCAGGCGTCCCGAAAAGACATTTCTTTTAAATGAAAGAAGAGGAACAGTAGTTGTGAGAGTGGTCATATTCAGAGTTTTTGAATTTTATCTGCACCAAGTTACAGACCCAGAATAAATTCTGCCGTGTATTGTGGGAAATCTAACTAGTTTTTCCAACAACTTTTAAAGTGTTTTGCATAAATCATTTTCCTTCTTGGTATGATTTCCTGTCCCTTTACTGTTTTATAATTACTTCCAATAAGGTAGGTTCTGTGGAATGCTTTTTTCTCCTTCAAATAATCCATTCTGAATGACTCCGTGATCAACACTTCGATCTAGTGCCATCTCTCAGTGAAAGTCTCTTATTCCACTGCTGGACTCACTTACTGAGATTAGCTTTATAATTAGAGGCAGGTGTGGGGGTAGAGAAGGGCATGCGTGTGCTCATCATCTTTGCGAGCGCTCAGGCCCAGGCTGCCTGAATTCTTGGTTGTGTCTGCGTGTGTGCGCATGCATGTACGTGTGTGGATGCGTGTGAAAGGGAGAGGGAGAGTTTTCAGTTGCTTGCTGGACTTTTAACTGAAGCTATTTGATTACTAAGGAACACATTTAAAACTTAGACTGGTTTCTCAGAGTTCTCCTGTGGCTAAATTTAAGGTCCAACTTGCAGTCTGCACTATGTCATCTGTCATATAGATCTTTGGTTCCCAAAACTTGTTGATCATCACAGAACATGTAATTTGAGGAACTTTTCAAAGAAGTCGGGGTGGAGGTTGAAGGAGAACTTTTAAAAATCTAGAAAATCCCTGAGAATCACATAAAACAATTGAGTGTCCACCACCAGAATTGATCGATCATTGGGCTGCTCAAATGGGTCAGTGAATATTTACTGAGAAGTTGCTCTTTGACAGACTCAATTCTAGACAGCAGTGAAATAAAACTCCAGCCCTCTAGGAGCTGCTACCCTTACTGGGCTAGATGCAAAAATATACATAGCTGATAGATAACAAAAATAATGCAGGTATATATGTATAAATGTATGTAAATGAAGGCAAATAGAGCAAGGTTAGGAGAGGAGAGTGATGGGGAAAAGGACTGTCCTATATTAGAGAATACGTTCAAGAAAGCCATATCTGATAAGATCACATTTTAGGTAACAATTATTTGCATTTTGTTAGTCTCTTTTTAAGGTCCTCTTAAAAACTAAATGCAATATTATAGATATAGTTGAAAAAATTTACATATATACAGGTATGTGAGGAATACATAACAAAATATTTGGACATGTATTTCATCATTTTATCTCCATGTACTATATATTGTCTACATGGTTCTGCGTCTGTTTTCCTCATTCAGCTTTAGGTTTTCTGTATTTATCAGTGTGGATCTGCACTGTGTACTACTTCATTTATGCTAACTGATCTGTAGTGCTCCGTGGAGTGACTACCTCACAGTTCATTTTAGTGTTTCCCCATTGGTGGCCCTGCAGGGTGTTTTCATTTTTCCCCATCACAAGCAGTGCTTCAGCACTCTGCCTTGGGCCTATCTCTTTATGGACAAGTGAATGATTTGCTCTGGGTATATATTTGCAAGTAGAATTACTTAGGCTATAAGGAAGGGTTTTTGTGGGTTTTTTGTTATGTTTAATGCAGACTCCAGAATCTCATCCCAGATATCCTGAATCCCAATATCTGAGAGCAGGACTTGGGCATCTGTATTTATAAAAAGTATTTTGGGAGATCTGGATGCACCTTCCCAAGGGCCCAGTGTTTTGGAGTCCATTGCTCTAGCCCACATGAATCCATCGCACACATGGATTAGTACAGGAATGAGCAATGAATAGGCACTGCTGGCAGTGAGAATCAGTTTTGGCTCTGGCTCCATTAGGCCCCAGGAGTGGATACTGTTGGTGTCCTCCCAGATACCCTTTACAGGCCAGGTGCCGAGGGCTCTCAGCTGCCCCGTCTCCAGAGAACTGCCCTC